>NC_084731.1:1585569-1638069 GCF_033978785.1 Entelurus aequoreus
AGGCACTATACAGTAATACTACTGTATATGTGAAGGGAGGCACACCAATGAGAAGTCTGACAGTTTATTTAGATTCTGCATCACTGGTAACATGTAAATATACAGTAGTATAAATATAGTATTGCGTGACGGGGGGTGCATGCACACTAACAACTTCTCCTCACTTACTTGTTCTAAATTGGACTTAGTAGGGCGTAGGAAACAGTCATGTTCAACTAAAGGCACACGTTGAAGATGTGGGATGTTCAACATTCAGCCCATCGCTAGGTTTGAACAGGCTCAGGTTGGGAAGACAACGGAAGGTGCAGAGGTCTGTCCTGTCTAAAGCAGATATGAGGCACATTTCAAACATTGACAAATGTACAAAATGGTGTGATTACTTGCTACTAAAAGTGAGACCATGAGTCTAACATGTCATTCTAAAATACCACAATTTCAGAGTTACTTTATTGATGATTCTAAAATACGTGGCTGGACATTCAGCAGTGACAAGTGGTTAAAGGTAAAGCCAAACAGGATTATAACCTGTGACAGGAATTGTAAATAAGGGCTGTCTCTCAACTGGCACACTTCCATACTAACTAAGACTGAGCATCTTGAGTGCAAACATGCTTTGACTCTGAGAAGAAGTGTGTCGGATGTCGCACTCAGTCTCGACACCCTCAATCAAAAGGAATTTTACGCCAAGGGACTAAAACTCCAGTAAATGCAAGTCACAATTATAAAAGGAGAGAAGAAGAAAGAGGAAGCGGATAATATTGCGATCGTCATTTTCAGTCGAGAGTGCTGCGACAGTGATGGATTTGAGAAAGTACTAACGTGCGCCTTCAGGAAGCAAGTACGCAGAGTACATAGTGAAGTGTGTTTTCCATTTGAGACAGAGAGCAAAGACATTCTCGCCAGAAGCTTCTCTGGTGCAGCTGGTGATCGTCTTAATCGTTCACATTTTGAGGTCTCATACTTTACACATTTTTCAAACCTCCTCAAGCATTTTTGCAACAGTTTCTTCTCACTATATTGGGTATAAGACAGGAAATGTTGACAGTAGTCTTCACTTAGTGGTTCACTCGTAACTGGACTGTACTGATGAAGAGCTCTGGATGTTTGTCCACTAACATTCAAATGTTGGACTTCATTGATTGTACTCACCTACAAATTCATAGGTGCGTACTCTAATCTTCTCTGACATAGAAAGTACATCATATTTGTGTACTTGTTTGTAGTTTCTCTTTTCGTGAATGTGGAATACATTCAGTTTCAAGTTTTGTCAAGAAGAATGGAATGCAGCTTCTTCTTCAAAATATTCCAATGTTCCACATTGATTGTCTTACTTTCTTCAAAGAAAGAAAAAATAGAAATGCTCTGTTAGGGTGAAACCAATAAAAAAATGCGTTGAGCTTCAAATCTTTGGCCAGCCAAATGATTATCTGCTGCAAAAGTGACATGTCCGCTTTGAGAAGACTTTCTTTCCCGGTCCAGAAAGGCTGCAGCAGAGTGCAGAAGTTGTTATTCAGCTCATTACATTTGATAAAGAAAATGCTGTAAGCTTGTGGGCATGAACACTGTTTGATGATGATGATGTGCGAGCGAAGGGAAGACTTTGTTTAGGCACAGGACCTCGCCATCATCTACACACATGTAAGCAGCCCAATATAAAAAGGAGTCAAGGATGGTGCTTTGCTTTCAAGACGGCAGATTTTCACTGCAAGGTAAGCAAAAGGTTTGAATGGAAGAAGCTGATGAGAGTGTCAGAGCAGGAGTTATAGAGAGTTAGTAGGAGGAGATGTCAGAGGAGCTGCTGCTATTGCTGGTGGTGGTCTGGGCCCTCTTGATGTACAAGTTGAGCAGCTTCATCTATAGGAGGAAACAAGACAGTTAAAGAACGCAAGTGAGATGAGCCTGTCTTTTGCTGTCCAATTAAAGCTGGGCGATTGATCGGAAAATATTTGAGGCCGACTTTTAGCTTCCAACAGACTTAAAGGCCTACTGAAAGCCACTACTAGCGACCACGCAGTCTGATAGTTTATATATCAATGATGAAATCTTAACATTGCAACACATGCCAATACGGCCGGGTTAAATTTTAAATTTCCCGCTAAACTTCCGGTTGGAAACATCTTTGGATGATGACGTATGCGCGTGACGTCACGACGGCAACGGAAGTATTCGTACCCAATGTGTCACCATACAAACTGCTCTGTTTTCATCGGACAATTCCACAGTATTCTGGACATCTGTGTTGCAATTTGTTTAATGAACAATGGAGATTGCAAAAGAAGAAAGTTGTAGGTGGGATCGGTGTATTAGCGGCTGGCTGTAGCAACACAACAAGGACTACTTACTTGGATAGCAGACGCGCTAGCCAATGCTAGCCGCCAACGCATCTGTCCTTCGTCGCGCCGTCAATCGCTGGAACGCAGGTGAGCACGGGTGTTGATGAGCAGATGAGGGCTGGCTGGCGTAGGTGGAGCGCTAATGTTTTTATCATAGCTCTGTGAGGTCCGGTTGCTAAGTTAGCTTCAGCGTCGTTAGCAACAGAATTGTTAAGCCTTGCCAGGCTGAGAATTATTAACCGTGTAGTTACATGTCCATGGTTTAATAGTATTGTTGATCTTCTGTCTATCCTTCCAGTCAGGGGTTTATTTATTTTGTTTCTATCTGCATTGGAGCCAGATGCTATCACGTTAGCTCAGTAGCTAAAGAGCTTCGCCGATGTATTGTCGTGGAGATAAAAGTCACTGTGAATGTCCATTTCGCGTTATCGACTCTCATTTTCAAGAGGATATAGTATCCGAGGTGGTTTAAAATACAAATCCGTGATCCACAATAGAAAAAGGAGAGTGTGTGGAATCCAATGAGACCTTGTACCTAAGTTACGGTCAGAGTGAAAAAAGATACACCCTGCACTGCCTCTCCAGTCCTTCACTCTAACGTTCCTCATCCACAAATCTTTCATCCTCGCTCAAATTAATGGGGTAATCGTCGCTTTCTCGGTCCGAATCTCTCTCGCTCCATTGTAAACAACGGGGAATTGTGAGGAATACTAGCTCCTGTGACGTCACGCTACTTCCGGTATAGGCAAGGCTTTTTTTTTATCAGCGACCAAAAGTTGCGAACTTTATCGTCGTTGTTCTATACTAAATCCTTTCAGCAAAAATATGGCAATATCGCGAAATGATCAAGTATGACACATAGAATGGATCTGCTATCCCCGTTTAAATGAAAAAAAATCATTTCAGTAGGCCTTTAAAATGGCAGTGTTGGGTATTTTGGTTATTTGTTATTTCCCACTGTAATTCCCTTTTGCACAATATACACCATCCCCTTCAACACACCATTGACAGCCAGGTGGCGCAAAGCGTGAAGGCTGAAGAAACCACATGACACTGTCCCATCCAGGTTACACAGAAGCGTCATGGAGGAAAACTTCAACACAGTACTGACACTACAAGATGAGCAGTTTGTACACAAAATTATTCCCTGTCAGTTATTTGGCCACACTTTGCTACAATAAGGATGAGGTCCACCAAAAATTGAGTAGTAGTTGAGAGTGAACTAAGCCAACTCGAGATAGGTTTAATTAATTGAGATTTAAGGTTCACTAGCGTGGCTTTTGCAATATTTCCACCATTAACATGTTAACTTTAGCACATTGGTTCGCCTTTTAAGGCCACATCGCATCAGTAATCAGGTTGGAAGTACGATTTGAAAGATAAAGCCTTCGCATTTTGGCACGTCACACACTTAACCCTGGAGGAAGAGCATAGAAAGTTTGACGACAACGTAGTGACCATGATTTAAACCAGAAGTGCAGTTACCTTGCTGCCTGTAAGCTGAGAAAGGTAGGGCTTCAGCTCCTCGCCAATCACAGCGTAGACAGCCACTAAGCAGAAGACGCTAGCCTTCCTCACACTGCTCTCACTGCTGTCGTAGCCCTGCGGTGACACAATGCATTGACCCACTGAAGCACCGTGGCTGAAATATTCAGCTTGACTGGGAATTCCTGGCTCACCAGCAGGAGACCTGGAATGATGTCAGGCAGCATCTGATGAAGAGGTTCCTTTACGATGCGTTCGAGGGCTCTTGTCTGCATCTTGATGGCAGCCAAGTTGATTGGGTAGTCAGCTGTCTGCACAATGGGACACAGGACCTTGATGCACTGCTCTGGGTGTATTGAGCCCGCCAGTGTGGATGCGGCTTCCTCTGCCGCACGCACCACCTTGACCAAGAAAGGAAGAGCATGGGATTGTCAACAAAATAAAAATGTGATTGTAATATATAACCGTCAGCCCATTTGTGTCACCTCCTTATGTGAGTCTTTATGACCCTCCAGCATCTTCATTATGGTGAGCTCGGCATAGTTCTTAAAACGGCCTGGCTGGTTTCTTAAGATCTCTTTCAGGACTCTCAAGGCCAGTGCACGGATCATGTACTATGGGAAGTCAGAAAACAGGTGAGCTCTAACGTTCCAGTGGCCGTGTTCCTACATGGCGCCTCCTTACATCTTTGTCTCCCAGCATCTCCAGAAGCAGAAGCAGCATGGTCTTGAAGTGCTCGTCCCAAACTACTAGACTGTCATCTCGGGCGACCTTCAGCAGCTCCAGCATGGTGGCCCGTCGCTCCTCAATGCCACGCTCACCTACTGGGCCTTGGGACAGCTCCTTCAGCAGCTCCCCCACCAGCTGAAGTCGCTCAGTCGCTCCTGCAAGAAACGGCAAGTTGTTGTACAAATCTCTAAAAGACCAAGAAAGTATTTACAATTTGCAGTACCTGGGACATGTCTGTGTTCCTGGATCTTGCTTTCAACACATTCTTGTTGGTGACCTACAGAGGACAACCGGAAGGAAGCATAGTTGGTCAAAGCTTGCCCAGAAAACAAAGCTCAGATGTGGCGCACCGTCTGGTCGCAGCTCCACATTGTCTTCAAACCGTGTCTCTCTTAGGGCGCCTTTGTCCAATGTGCTGGTGTTGTCGGTGTAGTTGTGAGGGTTGTAGTCTCTGAAACGCGGCCCAGTAAAGCGTTGCGAAGGCGGGTATAGTAATGAGGTCTTGTTGTCCACCATAGCTCCATGAAGTCTAAGGTCCAAGTGTAAGGGAGTGCCGCCTTCACACTGTGGGGAAAAAATGCATTAGTTGTTGGAATCTCATCAGTATAGACCAGGGGTCACCAACCTTTTTGAAACCAAGAGCTACTTCTTGGGTAGTGATTAATGCGAAGGGCTACCAGTTTGATACACACTTAAATAAATTGCCAGAAATAGCCAATTTGCTCAATTTACCTTTAACTCTATGTTATTATTAATAATTAATGATATTTACACTTAATTGAACGGTTTAAAAGAGGAGAAATTTTGAAACATAGTTTGTCTTTAATTTCGACTCTTTAAAATTCAAAATTCAACAGAAAAAAAGAAGATAAAAACTTAAAAAAATAATTTATGGAACATCATTAGTCATTTTTCCTGATTAAGAATAATTTTAGAATTTTGATGACATGTTTTAAATAGGTTAAAATCCAATCTACACTTTGTTAGAGTATATAGCAAATTGGACCAAGCTATATTTCTAACAAAGACAAATGACTATTTTTTCTAGATTTTCCAGAACAAAAATTTTTACAAATATCAAAAGACTTTGAAATAAGATTTAAATTTGATTCTACAGATTTTCTGGATTTGCCAGAAATTTTTTTTGAATTTTAATCATAATAAGTTTGAAGAAATATTTCACGAATATTCTTCGTCGGAAAAATAGAAGCTAAAATGAAGAATTAAATTAAAATTTATTTATTATTCTTTACAATAAAAAATTTTTTTTACTTGAACATTGATTTAAATTGTCAGGAAAGAAAAGGAAGGAATTTAAAAGGTAAAAAGGTATATGTGTTTAAAAATCCTAAAATCATTTTTAAGGTTGTACTTTTTCTCTAAAATTGTCTTTCTGAAAGTTATAAGAAGCAAAGTAAAAAAATGAATGAATTTATTTAAACAAGTGAAGACCAAGTCTTTAAAATATTTTATTGGATTTTCAAATTCTATTTGAGTTTTGTCTCTCTTAGAATTAAAAATGTGGGGCAAAGCGAGACCAGCTTGCTAGTAAATAAATAAAATTTAAAAAAATAGATGCAGCTCACTGGTAAGTGCTGCTATTTGAGCTATTTTTAGAACAGGCCGGTGGGCTACTCATCTGGTCCTTACGGGCTACCTGGTGCCCGCGGGCACCGCGTTGGTGACCCCTGGTATAGAACAACATTTTGAAGCATCCCTACGTTCACCATGGTGTCCCGTTTTTCATCTGGCCTGTACGTCTCCATTGGATCTTCTTGGCTGCGGTAGCTGAAGTTCTGGATGGCCTCAGTGACACCACGCAGAGAGCTGTAGATCTGCTCAGAGTTCAGGTTCTCGCTGTCGTACTCTGGCATGCTGCAGTGGGTGCATTTCAATAAATGAGTACCACTTTAAAAAAAGACCACAGCTAAGTATCTGGAAGTGCAGTAAAGAGACGAAACCATCTACCTGGAAAATAGCACAAAGATGAACATTGTTTTCATTATTAAACTTAATCTATTGTGTTTCATTCATTGCTAACTGCACACAGTGCTAATACCGCTCCGGCTGAAGTGAATGAATTAATCATGATCAAATTGTAGGATTTGACTGAGACACTTGTATCTTGAGAGATATGCAGTGGAATTTGTTCAAATCAACATAATAGATGATAAAATGAACTGGAAATCTCATGTAAAAATAGACAACATAAAGTAGCAAGAAACACGTCAATAATGAATAAAGTAAAACATGTTCTGGACCAAAAATCACTTCATATTCTCTACTGCTCACTAGTGTTACATATCTGACTTATTGTGTAGAAATATAGGAAATAACTACAAATGTGTGCTTCATTAACTAATGGTGCTACAAAAAAAGATCAATTAGAATAATACATAATTTTGGATATAGAGAACATAAAAATCCTTTATTTATTGAATCACAAATATTGAAATTCAACAATTTGGTGCATTTGCAAACATCTCAAATGATGTATAAAGCAAACTATAACCTGCTAGCCAACAATTCTTCTCAACAAAAGAGGAGAAATATAATCTTAGAGGAAAATCTAATTTAAAACATTTGTATGCACGTACAACACTTAAAACCTTTAGTATATCTGAATGTGGAATTAAATGATGGAATGGATTAACCAAAGAAATGAAACAAAGCACCAATATGATTCAGTTTAAGAGACTCTTCAAACTACAAGTGTTCACAAAGTACACAGAACAATTATTACGAACATCTTAAACCCTTTTTTTTTTCTTTTGAGAAAGATTATTTATGTATTTAATATTTGTTTACTTACTATGGTATATTATTTATTTATTCACTGTTCTGTTACAGAGAACAAGGAAATTGGATCAAATTGCTATGGTATGAAAAGGGGTAGGATTAAATAAGCTCAGCTTCTTCCTACTCCTTTTCGGGCGTGCTGTAATGAAACAACTGGATATATGTGACGCATTACATTGTATCGTATGCATGTCCCAAATAAACTGAACTCAACTGAACATTCCTTGGAACGGCTTACTCACACTGACATAAGCGGTGATCGGTATAACTGAAAATAGCCATTTCTTGCACATTTACTTGTCCCCTTTGCTAGATACATAATAATATTAACTTACAGCTGTTTGTTGATATTGTTTTCTTCCATTCCACAATTTTTATGAGTCTGTTTTGTTAATGTTTTGAATTAGTATGGTGACTGAATCAAATAAAAAAAGTTCAAACTCTCATGCTGGGTAAAAACCAAGGAATACAAGTGTGTTTTTAGATGGGTTTTAAAAGTGAAGGATAAAAGTGCTGGTCTTTCATGAAAAGGGAGATCGTTCCACTTCTGGGGCCGTACTTATCAAACTTCTTAGAGTGCCATTTTACACTTAAGTCCTGAAAATTTGCGAAATTTAGTCCTACCCTCAAACTTAAGAATAAAAGCTTTTTATCAACGTTCTTAAGTCTAAGAATCACTCCTACTCTCCACGATATTTAAGAGACCTTCAGAGGTGTCTTAAGTGGTTAGGAGTTGCCAGCAGGGGATGGCACTGAGGCGAGAGAGACATGCGCGAACGTTCATCTTTGTTTGATGACGAGCAGCTGATCAAACGGTATCGTTTAGACAGAGCAGGTATTATTTTTGTCACAGATTTAATAATTTTCGATTCCTTGTTGATTTCTGCATGTGGCTGCAGTGGACTAGTACAGTGGTTCTCAACCTTTTTTCAGTGATGTACCCCCTGTGAACATTTTTTTTATTCAAGTAACCCCTAATCAGAGCAAAGCATTTTTGGTTGAAAAAAAGAGATAAAGAAGTAAAATACAGCACTATGTAATCAGTTTCTGATTTATTAAATTGTATAACAGTGTAAAATATTGCTCATTTGTAGTGGTCTTTCTTGAACTATTTGGAAAAAAGATATAAAAATAACTAAAAACTTGTTGAAAAATAAACAAGTGATTCAATTATAAATAAAGATTTCTACACATGGAAGTAATCATCAACTTAAAGTGCCCTCTTTGGGGATTGTAATAGAGATCCATCTGGATTCATGAACTTAATTCTAAACATTTCTTCACAAGAAAAGAAATCTTTAAGATCAATATTTATGGAACATGTCCACAAAAAATCTAGCTGTCAACATTGAATATTGCATTGTTGCATTATACTGAATGGAATAGCCTACTTGATTTGATGTTCAGTTTATGAACTTACATTCATATTTTGTTGAAGTATTATTCAATAAATATATTTATAAAGGATTTTTGAATTGTTGCTATTTTTAGAATATTTAAAAGAAATCTCACGTACCCCTTGGCATACCTTCAAGTACCCCCAGGGGTATGCGTACCCCCATTTGAGAACCGCTGGACTAGTATATATAGAGCCACCCACACCAGTTTCAAATTAGTTGCCTAATTAATGAATTGGAAAGAAAATGTTATGACAGTAGTGTATGTGTGTGGCCGTGAGGTGAGTGACGTCAGTGAGTGTGTGGGCGAGAGAAGAGAGGGAGCGGTATTGTGAGTGCGAGCGGGGACTAGTTTGTTTTGTGTTGGATTGGCTGTGTGCAAGCAATCAATAAAGCAAGATTTGCAACTAATCGCCGGACTCATCATTCACTCTAAAGTCGTCCGCTGTGACGGGTGTTGCCCCGAGCATACATCCTGGAGAAGTGTCTCCCCTGCCTCTTTGTTACGGTCTGGGAGCAGGAAGCAGGAAAGGTGCAACAAAAAGGAAACATTTATTTTTGATTCATTGCCAATATTGTTTGTTTGTTTTGTATTATTTTGTAGTTTATTGTCAAAATATACACTCCCATTGTCCACTTAAATATTTCTAAGATATTTCTTTATTCTTAGACAAGGGATTCCCTTCCGTGATTGGTCATTTCTATGGACACAGAAATGATGTCACCTAAAATTGCGTTTACGGCACATAGTAATGTCGTAATTCAGCTCTGAGTGTGACACTTAAGATTCAGTCCTACACTTCGCTGAAAGTGTGAGTAAGACGCTTGATAACTAACTTTTAAGTGCAGCTTTCAGCCAAGAATTTATTTACTCTTAAGTCAACTCTTAGCAGACTTCTTAGGAGTAATTCTAAGAAGCTTGATAAGTACGGCCCCTGATGTATAAGCAGCGATGGAAAAAGGCTCTGTCCCCTTTGAGCTAGCAAAATGGACTCTTGTGTAAAAGGGGATGGAAAAACGTCTCAGTCTACTGCGAATGTGAATGATGACATTAGCAATACTATAAAACGTGATGACAAACAGATTGATGTTTCCCCCATCAGGTCTAAAATTTGATGTCAACAAAAGCGACAATTGATGTCAACATCGGCTTAAGTAGGCAATTTTTAGTAATAAAAAATACACAGTGGACCAGGAGTTGATGTGATGGTTGATGGATGACAAAAATGGGTTTCACTTTATTTCATTATGTGTACCTCGGAGAAAGACTGCCATGGGAGAAAGTGTTGGGGGACATCAGTGGGCTGCTGCGGCTGCTAGACTGCCGTGGAGTTGTTCGACCCGTCGAGCTACCGGGAGATGCCTGCATGTGACAACACACACACACCAAAACCACATTTGGCTCAAGGTGGTTTAATTTTCTCACCTTGGTGGACAGTGTGTACATATAAAAGGTATGCGTTACCATGCTGATGCCGCTGTTGGCGCTCGTGCTCCTCAAGTGGTTGTGCAACAGCTTGGTGGTCCCATCTTGGAAAGTTTTGGGTAGAGCGCCGAGAAGCATGGTGAACTCTGGTGTGTTTAGCTCAAACAGAGAAATGAGCACAACCTGGGCTGCCTGCAAGAAAGAATAGACAAACACACACACACTTTGAGAGGACACACTGCAGTTGTGTCACACCTGTGTGGGTCTCAGTGGTCTATCATTACACCATCTAGTAGCACATTCAGCAACGTGAAACCAGTTAAAGCCGATAAAAATAAAACCAACCAGGAGCAGAGCTACAGTTGTAAATGGCTGTCATGCTATTGCCAGATGATTCTACCTGCTTGCACCTCTCCTCCAGGTTGCCCTCCCCAGGCAAAGAGGTCACGGTGCCGGCTCGGCCTGACCAATCCTCCCCAACCCAGTTATGAAGGGTCTGGGGATTTGGTAAATGAAGAAATTGATAGGGCGGAAAAAAATCAACATGTGAAAAAAAAAAGCAACAAAGACAACAACCAAACATAACAAACATACAATTAGGGCTGCAACAACTAATCGATTAAGATCGATTATAAAAATAGTTGCCGATTAATTTAGTCCTCGATTCATTGGATCTATGCTATGCGCAGAGGCTTTTTTTTTAAAATTTTTATTTTTATTTTTTTAAATAAACCTTTATTTATAAACTGCAACATGTACAAAGAGCTGAGAAACAATAATCAAAATAAGTATGGTGCCAGTATGCTGGTTTTTTCCAATAAAATACTGGAAAGGATAGAAATGTAGTTTGTCTCTTTTATCCGATTATTAATCGATTAATCGAAGTAATAATCGACAGATTAATCGAGTATCAACTTAATCGTTAGTTGCAGCCCTACATACAACATAACAAAAATAAGGAGAATGTAGAAGTGACAACAGAAGAATGTGGAAATAGGGGGATGGCTTTGAGAATGTCACACATTGGCGCTCCTACCTTACGGACATCAGAGCTTTTGGGTTCGGTAGTCCAAGTGATGATGCGCGAAACAGCCAGTCGGGTCTCGCTAGTGTTGACAAAGTCAGCTGGGTCCATCTGGCGGGCTAGTGCCTCAATGTAGCGCAAAATGGCCACCTTCACCTTCAGATTAGGCGTTTGCGTCTGATCCACGATGAACCGCATCAGGATGTTGAACTGCTGCTCGTATGGGAAGGACTCGCTAAAGACAACAATCTGCTTTATTCATTTGCTGCTCCAACATTTCAAACCAATGTTTGTATCCTAACCGTGTGACGTCCAGAGCCTTCTGGACCTTGGCTTGAACAGAGCCCAGGAGTTCGGCACCCATTTTCTTCAGCAACTGGGTGAGCAGGACGAAAAGCCAGTCGAGCAGGTCTTCCCGATGCACGACGATGAAGTCCACCAGAGTCTCCAAGAACATGCTGAAGACCTGAGAGCAACAAGTTTACAGGACAAGGTGGACTCATCACATCTGGGATAAAGTGACTCCAAGTGTGAGTGGTGAGTGAGAGCAAACACTTACTCTCTGCGTGTGTTAGAGTCCAAACAAGTAAGGAGCCATGCAACACAAAAGCAGAGTTAGTTGTCCTTTAATTAGTAATTAAATGTGATCAGTTTATGTTACCACCCTTGACATAAACAATCTACTTTAAAGGCCTACTGAAATGATTTTTTTTTATTTAAACGGGAATAGCAGATCCATTCTGTGTCATACTTGATCATTTCGCGATATTGCCATATTTTTGCTGAAAGGATTTAGTAGAGAACATCGACGATAAAGTTTGCAACTTTTGCTCGCTGATAAAAAAAGCCTTGCCTGTAGCGGAAGTAGCGTGACGTCACAGGAGCTAGTATTCCTCACAATTCCCGTTGTTTACAATGGAGTGAGAGAGATTCGGACCGAGAAAGTGATGATTACCCCATTAATTTGAGCGAGGATGAAAGATTCGTAGATGAGGAACGTTACAGTGAAGGACTTGAGAGGCAGCGATGGACGTATCTTTTTTCGCTCTGACCGTAACTTAGGTACAAGCTGGCTCATTGGATTCCACACTCTCTCCTTTTTCTATTGTGGATCACAGATTTGTATTTTAAACCATTTTAGATACTATATCCTCTTGAAAATGAGAGTCGAGAACGCGAAATGGACATTCACAGTGACTGAACATGTAAATACACGATTGATAATTCAGCTTTGCGAAGCTAAAAAAATAGAAGCTAACCTAGCTACGTAGCCAACTTGATAGCATCAGTCTCAAATGCAGATAGAAACTAAATTTAAAAAAAACCCTGACTGGATGGATAGACAGAAGATCAATAATACTATTAAACCATGAACATGTAAATACACGATTAATAATATTCAGCTTGGCGAAGCTAAAAAACAGAAGCTAACCTAGCTGCGTAGCTAACTTAGATGCGGCGGCGGGCGTTGTACGCTTTTGACGACACCCCGGCCGCCATCAGAGTCGGCAAGAAACATATATTTCCCCAAAGTTACGTACGTCACATGCACATATCGACACGCACGTACGGGCAATCGATCAAATGTTTGGAAGCCAAAGCTGTACTCACCGTAGTGCGTCCGTTATCCTGCTCAAAACACAACACAACCTCCTGGTGTTGGTGTTGCTGTAGTCCGCCGCTCCACCGGCTCCAACTTTCTTATTTGCAGTCTCCAGTGTCCATTAAACAAATTGCTCAATCGCTTTATTAACAAGCGGTAACTGGTTGTAGTTCAAAAAGTAACGCACACACATACACGAGCTGCTGTTAGCCAAAAGTCACGCTCACACACACTCAAGTTCTCCGCCAACTCACTCGCGCATGCGCGTTCCCCAAACCCTTAAAGACACAGTACACTAATGCAAATATCACGGATATTACAGTATTGTACTTAGCCGCTAATACACTGATCGATCCCACCTACAACGTTCTTCTTTGCAGTCTCCATTGTTCATTAAACAAATTGCAAAAGATCCAGAATACTGTGGAATTTTGTCAAAGAAAACAAGAGGCTTTTCTATCGGGTCAGATGGGGTCCAACCACTTCCGTTGCTTTTGTGACGTCACGCGCATAAATCATATCCAAAGGAGTTTTTCAACCGGAAGTGTGGCGGGAATTTTAAAATTGCACTTTATAAGTTAACCCGGCCGTATTGGCATGTGTTGCAATGTTAAGATTTCATCAGTGATATACACTAGCGTTCAAAAGTTTGGGGTCACATGGAAATGTCCTTATTTTTGAAGGAAAAGCACTGTACTTTTCAATGAAGATAACTTTAAACTAGTCTTAACTTGAAAGAAATACACTCTATACATTGCTAATGTGGTAAATGACTATTCTAGCTGCAAATGTCTGCTTTTTGGTGCAATATCTACATAGGTGTATAGAGGCCCATTTCCAGCAACTATCACTCCAGTGTTCTAATGGTACAATGTGTTTGCTCATTGGCTCAGAAGGCTAATTGATGATTAGAAAACCCTTGTGCAATCATGTTCACACATCTGAAAACACTTTAGCTCGTTACAGAAGCTACAAAACTGACCTTCCTTTGAGCAGATTGAGTTTCTGGAGCATCACATTTGTGGGGTCAATTAAACGCTCAAAATGGCCAGAAAAAGAGAACTTTCATCTGAAACTCGACAGTCTATTCTTGTTCTTAGAAATGAAGGCTATTCCACTAAATTGTTTGGGTGACCCCAAACTTTTGAACGGTAGTGTATAAACTATCAGACTGCGTGGTCGCTAGTAGTGGCTTTCAGTAGGCCTTTAAGGGCTGTCACCTTGCTGTGAGGGTCTGCAAACATCCTGGTGAAGATCTCACAGAGTCTCTTCAGCTCCACACGACTGAGGCACAAACACACATGTTTCAGAGGCTGTCATCTGTTGATATGATACAGATCATGTTACAAACCTTAGAGTTCTCTGGTTCTTCAACAGGTTTTGCAATCCAAGCAAGCCCTCCTTTCTTTCCGACCAGTTGGCGCTGGCACAGTGATTCAGAACTTCAGCTACATCCTCTGTCTGACGTGCATATTGTGGCGCCATGCCGCCGTTGCGCGAGCTGTACGAGCGCTCTGAGCAGGCACTGGAGGCATCACTGTTCGCATCGTCATCAGAGTACATTCCTGGCGACTCAAAGCGCCGTCGCCCCGCCCGCCGCTAGAAAGAGGAAGAGTCAACAATGTTGGAGGGTTCGGCTCGTTGCTTTCGTGTCAACATGCCGCAAAGTGAGACACATTGGAAGCTTTGATATTAGCACGGTTTGTTAGCAAAAGATGATGTAGTTTCATGCTCATGCTGACACAAACACATCAGCTCCTGTACCTTACTCCTCAAGTCTCCTAAGAGCTGTAATGTACAAAGTCAAGCAGGGAGGAAATTAAAATGTAGCATTTATTGACTCCAACATATAGCAAGTTGCTGTGCATGTTTCTCACCAGAGCGTCAGCAACAGCAGCCTCCACCTCAGTGCCTGTGTTGAGGATCCTCATGGCATTGACCGAGGCCGAGATCCGAGCCTGGTGAGACAGCCGGTCTGGCAAAGAAAAGTCAATAGGTGCGTGTCAGTCGGCGCAAGTAGATCCAATCACCACGGGACTCAACTTTTTGGACAAATTTCAGTGTTCAATAAATTCAAGATGGTATTTTACAATGCCATTGCAAGAAGTTGGTGTTTTCATTGTATTTTTAAAAAAATGGGAATATTGTAACACCATTAAAATGCAAAAAATGAAAGATGCTGACATAAATTATGTAATCGAAGCTGAGACGCACAGGATCATGATTGTTAAGTTCAAGTTCAAGTTAAAGTACCAATGATTGTCACACACACACTAGGTGTGGTGAAATGTGTCCTCTGCATTTGACCCATCCCCTTGATCACCCCCTGGGAGGTGAGGGGAGCAGTGGGCAGCAGCGTAGCCGCGCCCGGGAATCATTTTTGGTAACTTAACCCCCAATTCCAACCCTTGATGCTGAGTGCCAAGCAGGGAGGTAATGGGTCCCATTTTCATAGTCTTTGGTATGACCCGGCCGGGGTTTGAACTCACAACCTACCGATCTCAGGGCGGACACTCTAACCACTAGGCCACTGATGACAGCTTTTAACCCCTGCTGCCCAAAAACAAAAACAAACCAAATTGTATTACAAAATAATAATCAATTTGCTTGATGAGGAGTTTTGTTACACAGTGAATACATCTTTTCAAGTCCAAAAATTACATGCATGCCACACTGCAGTGACTGCACAATGTGAACTGGGTCACCTGTTTAGTGAAAGAATACACTATGTAACATATTGGAACATTCTTGACTAAGACTGCATCAATTTCAGGCTCGAAACACTGATGCGCTAACCCAATCAGTGTGAGACTGTGAGTCCACCCAGTGCTTCAGGATAACAGGGGGCCCAAAACGGGATTTTGCCGGAATAGTTAATGACTGATGATGTCAGAGTTCGGGGGCTAGCTGCTTAGGTGCTGCTGATGCAAGACCTTATACGAGGGTAAAAGTTGTACAGTATGCTGGAGATCAGGAGATAACACCAAGTAACTATGGTATCTTAGTAAATAATGTTTCTTTCTTAGTTTTGATTCTGTTTGGAATGCTTGTGTAAGTAGGTAATCATTTGAATCAGAGCATGCAGGCAAGCAGAGTGGAAAACTTGGGACACGAAAAAGGAAGTGCAAGGAAAAAGACAGGTGTGAAACATCAACACTCGATTCGTTGGCGACTTAAGAAAACGTTTGTCTCAGTCACCAATGTGAAGACTTTGGTGATGTACTCACCCAGGGGGAAGACACCCCTGGAAGGGCTAGTGTCACAGCTGTTCTCGCGACTGGTTTCGCGGCTGCAACCCTGGCTCATGCTAGGTCGAGGAATTCGGCTTCGTGCTGGAGTGGCAGGACACAGACAGACAGACAGACAGACGGACAGACGGACAGACGGACAGCATCGCAGGCAAGAGTTTAGCGGTTAGCTTTAGCTTTTAGCACATACACTTTTGTAAGAGAATTAGTCATGCAAGACAAAAAAGATGGAGTTATTCAGATGACAGTAACAAAGGGATTGCGATCAAGTCTTTGCATGCCCCTCAACCAGCAACAGTGTGTGAAAACCTTGTGAAGACGTACAGAAAACGTTTGACCTCTGTCATTGCCAACAAAGGGTATATAACAAAGTATTGAGATGAACTTTTGTTTTTGACCAAATACTTATTTTTCACCATAATTTGCAAATACATTCTTTAAAAATCAGACATATACTTTGTATATACAGTATATATATATATATATATTTTTTTTTTTCACTGCTGGACTCTTGAAAGAGGTTCCGCAGCCTCCGTAGCAGAACCTCCAGGTTCTGTAACAGCTTCTTCCCTCAGGCCATAAGACTCTTGAACGCATCATAATTATCCCCTCAATTCCCCCAAAAAATGGATTAACTCGCTGGAATATAAAGACAATATAACATACATCCATAAACCTGGATGCATATGCAAAAGTGCAATATATTTATCTGTACAGTAATCTATTTATTTATATCTGCACCTTATTGCTCTTTTATCCTGCACTACCCTTAGCTAATGCAACGAAATTCCATTCTTATCTGTACTGTAAAGTTCAAATTTGAATGACAATAAAAAGGAAGTCTAAGTCTAATATATATATATATATATATATACATATGCATATATATATATATATATATATATATATATATATATATATATATATATATATATATACATATATGTATGTATGTATGTATGTATGTATGTATGTATATACATATATGTATGTATGTATGTATGTATGTATGTATGTATATATATATATATATATATGTATATATATATATATATATATATATATATATATATATATATATATATATATATATATATATATATATATATATACACATACATTATATATATATATACATATATACACTACCGTTCAAAAGTTTGGGGCCACATTGAAATGTCCTTATTTTTGAAGGAAAAGCACTGTACTTTTCAATGAAGATAACTTTAAACTAGTCTTAACTTGAAAGAAATACACTCTATACATTGCTAATGTGGTAAATGACTATTCTAGCTGCAAATGTCTGCTTTTTGGTGCAATATCTACATAGGTGTATAGAGGCCCATTTCCAGCAACTATCACTCCAGTGTTCTAATGGTACAATGTGTTTGCTCATTGGTTCAGAAGGCTAATTGATGATTAGAAAACCCTTGTGCAATCATGTTCACACATCTGAAAACACTTAAGCTCGTTACAGAAGCTACAAAACTGACCTAACGTATTATTTTCGGGCCTCCCTATGTCTAGCATTAAAAGATTACAGTTGGTACAAAATGCGGCTGCAAGGCTTTTGACAAAAACAAGAAAGTTTGATCATATTACGCCTATACTGGCTCACTTGCACTGGCTTCCTGTGCACTTAAGATGCGACTTTAAGGTTTTACTACTTACGTATAAAATATTACACGGTTTAGCTCCAGCCTATCTCGCCGATTGTATTGTACCATATGTCCCGACAAGAAATCTGCGTTCAAAGAACTCCGGCTTATTAGTGATTCCCAGAGCCAAAAAAAAGTCTGCGGGCTATAGAGCGTTTTCTATTCGGGCTCCAGTACTCTGGAATGCCCTCCCGGTAACAGTTAGAGATGCTACCTCAGTAGAAGCATTTAAGTCCCATCTTAAAACTCATTTGTATAATCTAGCCTTTAAATAGACCCCCCCTTTTTTTAGACCAGTTGATCTGCCGTTTCTTTTCTTCTCTCCTCTTCTCCCCTGTCCCTTGCGAGGGGGAGTTGCATAGGTCCGGTGGCCATGGATGAAGTGCTGGCTGTCCAGAGCCGGGACCCCGGGTGGACCACTAGCCTGTGCATCGGTTGGGGACATCTCTGCGCTGCTGACCCGTCTCCGCTCGGGATGGTTTCCTGTTGGCCCCGCTGTGGACTGGACTCCCGCTGATGTGTTGGATCCACTGTGGACTGGACTTTCACAATGTTATGTCAGACCCACTCGACATCCGTTGCTTTCGGTCTCCCCTAGAGGGGGGGGGTTACCCACATATGTGGTCCTCTCCAAGGTTTCTCATAGTCATTCACCGACGTCCCACTGGGGTGAGTTTTTCCTTGCCCGTATGTGGGCTCTGTACCGAGGATGTCGTTGTGGCTTGTACAGCCCTTTGAGACACTTGTGATTTAGGGCTATATAAATAAACATTGATTGATTGATTGATTGACCTTCCTTTGAGCAGATTGACTTTCTGGAGCATCACATTTGTGGGCTCAATTAAACGCTCAAAATGGCCAGAAAAAGAGAACTTTCATCTGAAACTCGACAGTCTATTCTTGTTCTTAGAAATGAAGGCTATTCCACTAAATTGTTGGGGTGACCCCAAACTTTTGAACGGTAGTGTATGTATAAAGCCAAATCTGATATTATGTCAGAATCAGGTTTATTTGGCCAAGTATACTTGCATATACAATGAATTTGTCTTTGGCAGTTGTTAGCTCTCTAAACATACAACAAATACACATTCACTGAGTCATTATCTGACAGAAACGCAGGGGTGCCAATATTTATGGCCATGACTATATACATGTGTGTGTGTGTGTGTGATACACCAGTGACACTGCTGACCCTACAACCGGCAAGATTAACTTAGAAATCACACCTGTTTCGTACTAGCTTTTTCCTTATGACTTTGACATTTAGTAATACATCACTTTATATTTTAATACTGCCTTCTATATGCATTCATTGTTTCCTTTGCTTTTTATTTTTTGTATTTGCTATTTATACACAACGATATGTTTTTTATTGTTGTGGCTTGTGCAGCCCTTTGAGACACTCGTGATTTAGGGCTGTATAAATAAACTTTGATTGATCCTGTAAAGTGTCTGAGTTTTTTTAAAGCACTCTATAAAAAAAGTATTATTACCTATGTTTGCACTAAAGCTTAATATGAAGAAAATCGTGAATCAAATTGGAATTGCAGTATCTGCCAGAAATATCCCATCAGCCCTAACAAAGAATATTTGTGTGTCACATGTAACACAATGCTGGACTAGCTTTTGAAGTCCGACATTAACAGTGGTGGTCAGCAGTCCTTACCAGAGCCTGATCTGGTGGGGCTGGTCTCTCGGCTGCAGCCCTGGCTGCGGTGGCCTCGTGGTCGCCTACTGTCGCTCAGGCTGCTGTTAGCACCATTACTGGCGCTCTCCATAGTTGCCTTGTTGATTCTCCTATAAGTGGAGCTCAGCATTCGGCCCGGGGAACCAGACCTGCTGCCGGCTAAAAGATAGAAGATCAAATAAATGTGAACATGTGAACAGCATTAATGTCGTTGTCCAATTTAAGTTTTCTCACGTTGAGAATGTGAGGCGACCTTCCCTTTGCTACGACCCCGACAGTCAGGCACAGATGGACGTTTTCTTGTGCTTATTCTTTGGGTTCGAACTCGACCTGAAGAGCAATAACAAGAGAAGAAAAATAAGAGATGTATACGAGTGTATAGACTCACTTGGATGTTCTCCTCTCACACACGTAAAACACTTAGTTTAAGAACACACAATATCACAATGCACTGCATAAAGTCAGTGTTCAAAAACAAGAAAAAAATTTTTAAAAATTAGGGGTATTTTACTTGAACTAAGCAAAATGATCTGCCAATAGAACAAGAAATTTCAGCTTGTCAAGACTTTACAAAACAAGTAAAATGAGCTAACCTCAATGAACCCAAAAATAGCTTAAAGTAAGTATATTCTCACTAATAACAAGTGCACTTTTCTTGGTAGGAAAAAAAAATTAGACCTTTTTGCTCAATATGTTGAAAAATATTCTTAAATAAGTAAATGTTAGTGCCATTATCTTGACATAATGATATGCGCACGGCATCATGATTTTTTTTTTCATGCTTGAAGTAAAAAATTATTACTTTAAAAAAGTAGTTTTATACTTCTGTAAATGACACAGCTTTGCAACAGTTGATATTCTAGTTTCAAGCATGTTTTACTCAATATAGCTCATCAAATCTCAGCAACAAGCTGTAATATCTTACTGAGATCATTTAGGACCAACACCCTTAAAACAAGTAAAACACTAACATAAAATCTGCTTAGTGAGAAGAATTATCTTATCAGACAGAAAATGAGCAAATATCACCCTTATTTGAGATATTTCATCTTACGTAGATTTCACTTTTTGCAGTGTGCTAATAGCCAGGTCCCCGAACTTCATGAAACAAACATTTTCCTGCAAAGCATGTGAGACAAGTACACAGCAGTGAAGACGAGTCATGAACAAATCCTTCAAAACCTGCAAGTTTTTTACTGAATCAGCACTCACGGGTTGTCGCCGCCATTAACTTGGTCAGTGACTTGTTCCTGCCACGTTAGCCAAGTATGAGAATAAACCATGTACACTACCGTTCAAAAGTTTGGGGTCACCCAAACGATTTTGTGGAATAGCCTTCATTTCTAAGAACAAGAATAGACTGTCGAGTTTCAGATGAAAGTTCTCTTTTTCTGGCCTTTTTGAGCGTTTAATTGACCCCACAAATGTGATGCTCCAGAAACTCAATCTGCTCAAAGGAAGGTGCGTTTTGTAGCTTCTGTAACGAGCTAAAGTGTTTTCAGATGTGTGAACATGATTGCACAAGGGTTTTCTAATCATCAATTAGCCTTCTGAGCCAATGAGCAAACACATTGTACCATTAGAACACTGGAGTGATAGTTGCTGGAAATGGGCCTCTATACACCTATGTAGATATTGCACCAAAAAGCAGACATTTGCAGCTACAATAGTCATTTACCACATTAGCAATGTATAGAGTGTATTTCTTTAAAGTTAAGTCTAGTTTAAAATAATCTTCATTGAAAAGTACAGTGCTTTTCCTTAAAAAATAAGGACATTTACATGTGACCCCAAACTTTTGAACGGTAGTGTAATATGTCATTAATTATGCCCGTGTTAGTCTATGTTTTTATAAATGTATTAGTCCCATAGAAACAGCAACAAATATGTTTATTGACTCAAATCAACTCTCGATTCACTTAGGTGAGTGACTCACAGGTAAAAAGAATCACATTTACCATCACTAGTACACAGTGCAACAAACTTGTTGGTCCCAGAATTGATGGCAGTGTGCCCCGTACTGTATTTATGACTATTTAAAAAAATAAAAATAAAAGTGGCTAGCAACAACTCTATAGAAGAAACTTTTGGAAATGAAAACAGTGAGACTATCAAAAGGGTGAGAGATCTGAGGTTTAACTGGTTTCAATTAGCAAAGAAATGTGCGTGTTCAGGTTAAACAACATGATGGGTTGTCTTCTAATTGGTGGACCTATAAAGCTGTGGCACATCAGAGAATGTTATGTACTGTATTGTTTTTCGTTTGTGTGTCATGGCACAACTGCGAAACAAAATGCAAAATCCTAGTGTTTGACGAAAAACGTTAGCAATGGAACAAAAACAAACATGTAAAAAATGTGGGCAAATCAACCAGTGACTCTGACATGAAAGTATGTATCGCCCTTCTTAAAGAGCTGTTGTGGGCCGTACCCCGTATCAAAGCATGCAGGCGCATCGGTATTTCGTGATATTAAAAAAGAAAAGGATAAATAAGGAGCAACGTGTCTATGAATGTTCTCATGCATCCAGCTAGTTGTCATCTGAGGGCATTCAATCGATCGCAACTGGACTGCTTGGTTTGTTTTAGAAGACGTTATTTCATTTTAAATTTCAAAAGAGTTTTGAGGCTCCCATTGTTTTCTTTCATTTGTGAAACTCGTCAAAATGGCTCTTTGAGTGATAAAGGTTGCCGACCCTAGACTCTAGGGTTAAGTTAAGAAGGGGTTAAACAAAACAAGCTGTGAAGGTGCGCACGCAGAAACATTGGTGAGGGAGGGGCAGAGACACAGAGCGAGAGAGCTAGTGAGTGGAGACAGACATGAAAACAAGAAATGCCGAAAAGTAAATGCAACTTCACGGATGATTTGCGGAAAAAGTATTTGTGTTTTGGTCCTGGCCGTGACACATGGGAAGCAGAATGCACTGTGTGCAAAGCAGGAACGTATGTATCTGTGGCAAATAAAGATCTACAAGCCCATATCGACACTACAAAGCACAAAACAGCTGTGCAGGGCGAGAGCTCGTTTATGACAACCTTTTTCCAAAACACAACATAGAATGTGAGATATAACAGGATAATGCAAACATTTGTCATTTGTTTTCAAAACGCTTACAAAAAAGTGGTACCCCAAAAATTTACTGTGGGACCCCATTTGTATGATTTGATGGGGTCCCTGGGGCCCCATTTTGAAAATTCCTAGCGCCAACACTACTGTCAACATAGGAGAAAAAATGCTTTATTTAAATAAATATATTACTTATGAAGCAAGTTCGAATATCATTGGCAAATTTTCACCTAGTCCCGGCCTTGGCGTGCTGCCCGCCTTGGCACGCATATATGTGTCCTCTTTTTGGGATTTCAGAATATGGTCAGCCTAGATTACAGTTCTATAGGAAACACTGGATGGGTAAATATTAACATACAGTAAGTCCTGTGCAAAACAATACTATACCCTTAAGTTTTATTTGGAAGTAGCGTCCACCACGCATGGGTCACCACTGACACCTCCACTGTACTTGTGGTGATAAAATGGACAAGCATCAACCTGCAGACGCACAAAGCTTATCGTCTGCCTTACTACACCACAAACAATAAGACTGGCAAGACAGCCTGGGAGAAACACTCAGGGCTTCACAGGTGAGTACTCAGACATAGAGGGCAAGTGGGGATTTCATCGTGTCACCTGATTAGACCGTCACTTGGTGCAACTTACCAAGTGAAGCGTAAGATCCGGGCGGAAGAGCAGAGGCGGAACTAAAGGACGAAGTAGATAATTGCACTGCCGAGGACACAGCAGGCATCCAGGTGCGGGCTGTGGTTGCTGCGTTGACATCCACGTCGCTGCAAGAACGCTGCAGGGAGCCAGAGGAGGTACCAACAGGTGGTTTGGAGGCTTGGCCCACTTTGGCTAATAGAAGTTCAAAGGGAAACATGAAGTTCTGTTATTTTGGTGACATGCAAAAAGCTTTACAACAGTGGTCCCCAACCTTTTTGTAACTTTTTCGACGCTTGAAAATTAGTCCCACGGACCGGTGGGGGGGAATGGTATTTTTTATTTTTATTTTTTGTCATAAAAAAATACAGTGTGCTTACGGACTGTATCCCAGCAGACTGTATTGATCTATATTAATATATATTGTAGGAACCACAACTACCCTAACAGATATTGTTAGCATAGCAACAAATGTGTTCTTACATCTCGCCATGCTGCTTCCAGTGGTGCTTCTTGCAGACAAAGCTCGACTATAAACAGCAGAGGGACAAAAACTGTGAATGTGAAATGGAAGGACAAATATTTGTGTTGACTTCTTCGGCTTTTGAGTTTTACTTGAGGCTCTCCTGTGAGGAGGACGAGGAGCGATCAGAGGCCGGCAGCGACACCAACGTGTCTCCACTTCGCAGGTGAGCTTGCAGAGCTTTCTGATACGACGACTCCAAGCTTTGGAACAGCTGCTCCGCCTCCTGACTAAAATGGCCATGGAAGTCCCAGTAGCACCTGTGGCGATATCAGCAATCATCATCATGAACTAGCTACCCTTCACTGCTGTTGAAGATTGCCACTTACTTCCTGGCCAAAGAGCGCACCTCCGCGTCTGCATCATGAATGCCTTTTTTGATTGTTTCCATTAACACGGCTACATGCCTGCCAAAGGAAACATTCAGATAGATGACTGACTGGACATTGCTTGCACACACACAAAGACTTATTGATGACAACCCAAGAGCTCCCTTGGTATCAAGGTTCAGCTCAGGTTTCTCTCAAGCCTGCAGAAACAATATATATTTTACACACAGGCAGCCACCCCTCTGACTACTGGGTGAGTGTCACGTTACCGCAACAGAAAGATCAGCAGCCACTGTCATCACTTTCACTTCACTGTCAGAACCTCTGCTTACTCCACAGCAGATAATATTACAGCTTCATTCATCTTCCCTGTAACCTGTAGCATGCATTTAATTATTCATGATATCAACATTTTTATAATCACAAATCAAATTTTTATAGCGCCATTCTAGTCACCCAAAGCGTTTTAAGTGATGATTAGGGATGATGTTTGATAAGAAATTATCGAGTTCGAGCCTATTATCGAATCCTCTTATCGAACCGATTCCTTATCGATTCTCTTATCGAGTCCAGATTTGTTGTTTATGGGAAAAAAAACACAATATTTGGTTTAACAAAAGCTCACTTTTATTATATAATAAATAAATAAAATCTAATAAATAAATAAATATTGACTGTTACCCACCTAAAAAAATAAAATAAAATAAATAAATATTGACTGTTGTTACCCAAAGTATATTAAGTTGGATTTTTCAGAGAAACAAATATATACAGTAACACAAAAACAAGCTGTCTCTGTGATCACTATAGGTGTATAAATAATAATATAGTGTTAAATAAAATCAGTCCCTTGGGCACAAAACTGAAAATAATACAGCTCTCCAAAAAGTGCACTTCTGCTGCTATTGGAACATAACTGTTTGTTATGATGCTTTGACATTTTTGCACTTTATTTCTTTATTGAAAGAAAATTCTATGAAGAGAAAAGTTCTTTGCAAATGTGGTTACAATGCTAAAAAATGAAAAGTTAAAGCTAAAAAAAGAAATACACTTTATTGAGTTAACATTATTTCTTTATAGGGGGGAAAATGTTATGAGCTAGAGAATATAACAACTACACTACCCAGCATGCAACGGGAGTTACGAGCATGCGCGGTGGCCCCGAAAAGTGTTGCATGTTGCCACGCTGTGAAAGTAAACGTCAAGAACTCAGCCAACACGCCTCGTCTGCATTATTTATAATTAGACAGACAACACATCTACAGTGTGATTTTGTAACGTTTACAAGGAAAGAAAAACACAAGTTCAAAAAGGGAGATATGTTGTATATATATGTATGTGCTGCGGTTGTTTTAAGAACGTTGCGACAGCTGCCGTAAAGGAGGTGCGTTGCTAGCCTGGTTGCTATGTTTCCGGTTGGTCGTAAAAGTGTCCGTCATGTGTTTTACCCTGCTAAAATCTCTCAGTAAAGTTATTCGATGGATTATACCTTTTGTTTTGAACTTTATTACACCTTGGAGCGCTTTTTCCCGTCCATTGTTTTCCTGCTTTCGCTATCTGCGCTTAATGACTGAGCTACGTGACGTCATTTCTTGTGATGTCCCACGGAGCATTTCTGGTCGGGACGGGATTTGAATAAAGAATCAACTCTTTTCCTTTACTATAGTGGTCTCGATAACGGGTACCGGTTCTCAAAAAGGGATTCGAGTCCGAGGACTCGGTTCTTTTCTTATCAAACAACCGGGAAAACCGGTTTCGAGTATCATCCCTAGTGATGATTCATTAACTCCAGTCACACACTGGTGGTGCACAGCTACATCTGTATCCACAGCTGCCCTGGGGTAGGCTGACATAAACCTGACTGC
The DNA here is from genome assembly GCF_033978785.1 of Entelurus aequoreus. Taxonomy (NCBI): domain Eukaryota; kingdom Metazoa; phylum Chordata; class Actinopteri; order Syngnathiformes; family Syngnathidae; genus Entelurus; species Entelurus aequoreus. Next base: position 1,611,389 of record NC_084731.1, read on the forward strand.
CAATTCATTCCAAGCACCACGCCCATGATCACTACCAAACATTAGTGTGGGCAGCACTGGAGGCAAGGTGAGTAAAGTGTACACAACAGCAGTGGCTGTAACACAGGAAGCAGGATTCAAACCGCCATGATGACCTGCTCTACCTCGTGAACTACTGCTGCCCAATATTGTGTATACAATTGTGTTTCCTGACCTCTCCAGAGCGCTCGTGTTCCATCCCTGTAGCTGCAGGTCCAAGAACTCATAGCAGCGCCTGCAAGACACACAGCATTTATTCATTATTTATTCTATAAATATATTTTTTCATCAAGTCCCCCCCCCAAAAAAAAACCTGAATAACTTGAACGCACAGAGTAAAAAAAGAGTCTTGCTATTTTTTGTGCTTACCTTCTGACCGCCACAGATTTTGAGGTACAGTTGCCGGTGATGACAGGGATCAGACGAGGGTAGTGTGTGTGCTGCAAAACACACAAAGCATGTTAGTCACTTGCCAGTAAACAATTGATTTGGCAGGAAGCAGAGACCCACTTTAAGGATGAGGCGGATGACGGCAATGCCAGAGGTGGCAATGACTTTGGCACTGTTGGAGACCAGGAAGAGAAGGGTCGGCAGGATGGCCTCAGCGGCATGATCAAAGCGGCTGCAGAGCACTGAGGAAAGGTGTCTGAAGACAAGAGATTCAAGCAACCACTCAAAACAAAAACACACTGGAACCACAAACAGAAAGGTTATTGTCAAGTGAGTGACTGAAAGAAAACTTCAGACGTCCTCTTCAAAATTTAAGGAGGACGGTCTTACCCAAGAGTGATACAGGCCTCCCGAACCACCTGAGAACGTAGGTCTTTGGCCGACAGTTTGAATGCAGACTCTAGGAGCCGCAACTGCTGCGGGAAGCCGTCAAACTCTGCTGCTCCAGCCAAGACCAGTGAGCGTACCTTCTTCAGCTGGTATGGCACAATAAGCAAGGCGATGTGATCCAGGGGCCGTACTTATCAAGCTTCTTAGAGTGCCATTTTACACTTAAGTCCTGAGAATTTGCAAAATTTAGTCCTACTCTCAAACTTAAGAATAAAAGCTTTTTATCAACGTTCTTAAGTCTAAGAATCACTCCTACTCTCCACGATATTTAAGAGACCTTCAGAGGTGTCTTAAGTGGTTAGGAGTTGCCAGCAGGGGATGGCACTGAGGCGAGAGAGACGTGCGCCAACGTTCAGGGAACGGAACAATGTTTTTGTTTTTTTTTGATGACGAGCAGCTGATCAAACGGTATCGTTTAGACAGAGCGGATATTATTTTTGTCACAGATTTAATACTTTTCGATTCTTTGTTGATTTCTGCATGTGTCTGCAGTGGACTAGTATATATAGAGCCACCCACACCAGTTTCAAATTAGTTGCCTAATTAATGAATTGGAAAAAAAATGTTATGACAGTAGCGTATGTGTGTGGCCGTGAGGTGAGTGACGTCAGTGAGTGTGTGGGCGAGAGAAGAGAGGGAGCGGTAGCGTGAGTGCCGACGGGGACTAGTTTGTTTTGTATTATTTTGTAGTTTATTGTCAAAATATACACTCCCATTGTCCACTTAAATATTTCCAAGATATTTCTTTATTCTTAGACAACGGATTCCCTTCCGTGATTGGTCATTTCTATGGACACAGAAATTACGTCACCTAAAATTGCGTTTACGGCACATAGTAATGTCGTAATTCAGCTCTGAGTGTGACACTTAAGATTCAGTCCTACACTTCGCTGAAAGTGTGAGTAAGACGCTTGATAACTAACTTTTAAGTGCAGCTTTCAGCGAATAATTTATTTACTCTTAAGTCAACTCTTAGCAGACTTCTTAGGAGTAATTCTAAGAAGCTTGATAAGTACGGCCCCAGAGCTTGACAACAACAAAGAAAAACTCCTGAGGTGACATTTTACCGCTGCCACGCGGAGCTCCCAGTCGCGTTTGTCGTCTGACAGCACATCTCGAATCTTGGCCATGGCCTCTTCCACCTCCCGGTTGGAGTATATCTGATTGAAGAATGAGGACATATAATCAGCTGCTTATGTGACAGACAAACACAGTGAGTCTTGAGTCAAACAAATGAACCTGCATAGTGGGAACATCATCGAAGGCTTGCATGAAGTCATCCTCATCCACTGCGCCAGCAGAAGAACCATCTTTCCCTGCAGACAACAAAAAGACTGTTGACTGAATGCTTAGTCTGCTACCTGATGATTGTATATCTTTAGCCTTACTTATTACTAGGCAGATGGAAAAGGTGGGCTCTTACCTGCTGACTTGGTGCTGGAGGTGGGGTGTCGGCGTGGACCCACACTCATAGTCTTTCTCCCAGCCAACAATGCAGCTTTGGATGAGGTTGAAGAGCAGCCTCCATCCAGTGAGTCGTCATCCTCAAAGTTTTTATCTTAAGCGGGGGGAAGGTAAAAAGGGGTTCAGTGAGCTATGCCACTCAACAATGGTGTGGGCAGGCGCACCAACATGTCTGCATTTCAAGTTTAAACTGGCACAGGGCAGAGGACAAATATTCCTGTAGCCTCGACACAGCATGCCAACCATAGTTGTGGAGGATCACAACAATCAGTCCACTGTCACTCGTGACGTCATCAACGCATTTGGAAGACAGACCATTATGAGATTTGCCGCAAGTAAGCTTCAAAGCAAAAGGTTACCAAAATACATGCAGCCATGTTGTCTAATTTAGGGATACAAGGGCCACCTTGATATGTTTCATGTAATAGTATTACATTTTTGATAACATTTTTGAAGCTTTGTAAAAATAAAAATAAAATTCCGGGTAATGTCTTTTTTTGCTTGTCAATTAAAGGCAATTAGTTGAAACGATTCTTGAATATCCAAATTAAAGTAAATGTTTTATTTTCACATGTACTTGTAACTTTTAAATAGTTTTTTTTCCAATGTGACCCTAATCATCCCTTTCAATGTACTAATTTGTAAACTTTAAAACATCACGGTATGTTTTTAAAAAATATGTCGCCCGCAAACAAAAACACAAGCGGTCTTTGCACACGCTATCAACGCTCGTCAACATTCCACATGGACGCACAAGCTCACACAACTACTGTGATGTCATTTTGTCATGTTGAACAAAAATGAATGCCAATGTGAACCCAAGGATGGGGGGGCTCCTCCCCTGGTGTTTAGCACACCCCAAAATAACAATAAAGAAAACAGTCAGTGGTCTTCAGTCCATCAGAGACAAACTATAAGTCTTCATCGTCCTGTGTGGTCACTCATAAGACACATTACAAATTTATATCCATCTTCCATCCTCCTGCCACAAAACCATCTATCATTGATAGCATTATAGATGGTGGCAAAAGCAGCAGCTTACAGGAGCAGATCCGCCTGCAGACCAGTTTCCTCAGCATGCTGACAATCAGGTGGTTCTAGCAGTCCTCTGCAATCCTCACATCTTTATCCTCTGACAGTGAGAACAGGGGCAAGGAGTGAAGTCAACATGCTAGTCTCCCTTCTCCTGCTCTATTGTAAAATGTTCCTCTTTGTCCTGATACAGTCACGCTGTCCTCTAGCTGACTCCAGCAAACACACGCACTGCTAACATCAGGATGGAAAAAGGAGGAAGTGGGGGTGGAGACAATGGGAGGAGCATGAATGCTAGGATCACTAGAAGGTGGAGCCAGGGCTGAGGGACAGCCATTGCGTCATAATGACTCAGGAAAGGAGGATGAGGATGGGGAGTGTCAGCAGCTATTGTGATACATTATTATCACAACTGTCAAACATGCACAATGCAAGGGTGGCAAGTAGGGATGATGTTTGATAAGGAATTATCGAGTTCGAGCCTGTTATCGAATCCTCTTATCGAACCGATTCCTTATCGATTCTCTTATCGAGTCCAGATAGGTTGTTGTATATGGAAAAAAACACACAATATTTGGTTTAAGAAAAGCTCACTTTTATTATATAATAAAAAAATAAAATCTAATAAATAAGTAAATATTGACTGTTACCCCCCTAAAAAAATAAAATAAAATAAATAAATATTGACTATTGTTACCCAAAGTATATTAAGTGGGATTTTTCAGAGAAACAAATATATACAGTAACACAAAAACAAGCTGTCTCTGTGATCACTATAGGTGTATAAATAATAATATAGTGTTAAATAAAATCAGTACCTCGGACACAAAACTGAAAATACAGCTCTCCAAAAAGTGCACTTCTGCTGCTATTGGAACATAACTGTTTGTTATGATGCTTTGACATTTTTGCACTTTATTTCTTTATTGAAAGAAAATTCTATGAAGAGAAAAGTTGTTTGCAAATGTGGTTACAATGCTAAAAAATGAAAAGTTAAAGCTAAAAAAAGAAATGCACTTTATTGAGTTAACATTATTAAAGACGTTATGAGCTGGAGAATATAACAACTACACTACCCAGCATGCAACGGGAGTTACGAGCATGCGCGGTAGCCCCGAAAAGTGTTGCATGTTGCCACGCTGTGAAAGTAAACATCAAGAACTCAGCCAACACGCCTCGTCTGCATTATTTATAATTAGACAGACAACACATCTACAGTGTGATTTTGTAACGTTTACAAGGAAAGAAAAACAAAAGTTCAAAAAGGGAGATATGTTGTATATATATGTATGTGCTGCGGTTGTTTGAAGAACGTTGCGACAGCTGCCGTAAAGGAGGTGCGTTGCTAGCCTGGTTGCTATGTTTCCGGTTGGTCGTAAAAGTGTCCGTCATGTGTTTTACCCTGCTCAAATCTCTCAGTAAAATTATTTGATGGATTATACCTTTTGTTTTGAACTTTATTACACCTTGGAGCGCTTTTTCCCGTCCATTGTTTTCCTGCTTTCGCTATCTGCGCCTAATGACTGAGCTACGTGACGCCATTTCTTGTGATGTCCCACGGAGCATTTCTGGTCGGGACGGGATTCGAATAAAGAATCAACTCTTTTTCTTTACTATAGTGGTCTCGATAACGGGTACCGGTTCTCAAAAAGGGATTCGAGTCCGAGGACTCGGTTCTTTTCTTATCAAACAACCGGGAAAACCGGTTTCGAGTATCATCCCTAGTGGCAAGTGATGAAGCGCAGCAAAGACAAACAAAACAGTTTGAGAGAAAGTGAATTGAATAGATGTGTGTTGAGACAAAGACCCAGTTCCTACTGCACACCATATCAGAGATTCGAAACACTCCAAAGTGCTTCAAATCTGAATCTTTTTTCGCATCAGATTCAGGCCACATCAGGAGGTAGTCTGAATCCGATTGGATTCTGATCATTTCAAACGTGACTTCAGTCTAAATGCAATGCGACCTGAATGAATATGTGACTTTTTCGTCAGTTTTGGGGTAGCTACGTCACTCTTGTGCGCGGGGAGAAGACACAGCCCACCAGCAGAAGTGGATACTTCATCACAACATCCGGTTTCGGATCTATTTTTAACGAACACATTTTCGGTGCGTCACTAGTCAATAGTGCGCAAGTAATAGGCTATATTTAATATATGAATATATATTTTGATTCCGAAGAAATCACTTTTGTTGAAGGACCCGAATTGACGCTCTGGCGTATTTTATTAAATGTGAGATGAAAAATAAGCTAATATTGATCCACGCTGATGTCTGTGCCTCCTCTACTTAACAGCTATAAAAAGATTCCAAATATATTACGCTACAGTGTATATATGTAAGTATTGTGGCCAAACAGTTTAATTTTTGTGTCATCTGACCACAGAACTTTGTCCATGTGATGTCAGATGAAACAAAAATGGAGCTGTTTGGCCACAATACCCAGCAATATGTTTGGAGGAGAAAAGGTGAGGCTTTTAATCCCAGGAACACCATTCCTACCGTCAAGCATGGTGGTGGTAGTATTATGCTCTGGGCCTGTTTTGCTGCCATTGGAACTGCTGCTTTACAGAGAGTAAATGGGACAATGAAAAAGGAGGATTACCTCCAAATTCTTCAGGACAAGCTAAAATCATCAGCCCGGAGGTTGGGTCTTGGGCGCAGTTGGGTGTTCCAACAGGACAATGACCCCAAACACACCTCAAAAGTGGTAAAGGAATGGCTAAATCAGGCTAGAGTTAAGGTTTTAGAATGACCTTCCCAAAGTCCTGACTTCAACGTGTGGACAATGCTGAAGAAACAAGTCCATGTCGGAAAAACCAACACATTTAGCTGAACTGCACCAATTTTGTCAAGAGGAGTGGTCAAAAATTCAAGTAGAAGTTTGTGGATGGCTACCAAAAGCGCCTTATTGCAGGTCAACTTGCCAAGGGACATGTAAGCAAATATTAACATTGCTGTATGTATACTTTTGACCCAGCACATTTGCTCACATTTTCAGTAGAGCCATAATAAATTCATAAAAGAAGCAAACTTCATGAATGTTTCTTGTGAGCAACAAGTATGTGCTCCAATCACTACATCACAAAAAAATAAGAGTTGTAGAAATGATTGGAAACTCAAGACAGCCATGACATGATGTTCTTTACAAGTGGATGTACACTTTTGACCACCACTGTATATATATATATATATATATATATATATATATATATATATATACAGTGTATATATATATATATATATATATATATATATATATATATATATATATATATATATATATATATATATATATATATATATATATATATATATATATATATATATATATATATATATATATATATACTGTATATATATATATATATTAGGGCTGTGAATCTTTGGGTGTCCCACGATTCAATTCAATATCGATTCCTGGGGTCACGATTCGATTCAAAATCGATTTTTTTCCCAATTCAAAAGGATTGTCTGTTCATGGAATACATAGATTTCAGCAGGATCTACCCCAGTCTACTGACATGCAAGCAGAGTAGTAGATTTTTGTAAAAAGCTTTTATAATTGTAAAGGACAATGTTTTATCAACTGATTGCAATAATGTACATTTGTTTTAACTATAAAATGAACCAAAAATATGACTTATTTTATCTTTGTGAAAATATTGGACACAGTGTGTTGTCAAGCTTATGAGATGTGATGCAAGTGTAAGCCACTGTGACACTATTGTTCTTTTTTTATTTTTATAAATGTCTAATGATAATGTCAATGACTGCTATGTTGAAATTGTAACTAATATTGATACTGTTGTTGATAATATTCATTTTTGTTTCACTACTTTTGGTTTGTTGTGTGTGGTGTTTGTGTCTCCTCTCAATTGCTCTGTTTATTGCACTTCTGAGTGTTGCTGGGTCGGGTTTGCTTTTGGAATTGGATTGCATTGCTATGATATTGCTGTGTATTGTTTTGTTGGATGATTAATAAAAATAAATAAATACAAAATAAAAATAAATACAAAAATAAAAATAAAAAATCGATTTTTTAAAAATGAGAATCGATTCTGAATCGCACAACAAGAGAATCACGATTCGAATTCGAATTGATCTTTTCCCACACCCCTAATATATATATATATATATATATATATATATATATATATATATATATATATATATAGTATATATTTTTGGTATATATTGTATATATGTTATAGACATAATATAATATATCTGTATATATAATATTCTGTACACATATTATTAGAGATGTCCGATAATATCGGTCTGCCGATATTATCGGCCGATAAATGCGTTAAAATGTAATATCGGAAATTATCGGTATCGTTTTTTTTTATTATCAGTATCGGGGGTTTTTTTGTTTGTTTTTTTTGTTTTTTTTAATTAAATCCACATAAAAACACAAGATACACTTACAATTAGTGCACCAACCCAAAAAACCTCCCTCCCCCATTTACACTCATTCACACAAAAGGGTTGTTTCTTTCTGTTATTAATATTCTGCTTCCTACATTATATATCAATATATATCAATACAGTCTGCAAGGGATACAGTCCGTAAGCACACATGATTGTGCGTGCTGCTGCTCCACTAATAGTACTAACCTTTAACAGTTAATTTTACACATTTTCATTAATTACTAGTTTCTATGTAACTGTTTTTATATTGTTGTACTTTCTTTTTTATTCAAGAAAATGTTTTTAATCTATTTATCTTATTTTATTTGATTCATTTTTTAAAAAAGTATTTGATTTTCACCATACCTGGTTGTCCAAATTAGGCATAATAATGTGATAATTCCACGACTGTATATATCGGTTGATATTGGTATCAGTTGATATCGGTATCGGTAATTAAAGAGTTGGACAATATCGGCATATCGGATATCGGCAAAAAGACATTATCGGAAATCCCTACATATTATGTATATATTCGTATATATGTTAGATTTTTTTTTTATCGCTATATTAGTCTATTTATACCCTGCTTGGCACTCAGCATCAAGGGTTGAAATTGGGGGTTAAATCACCAAAAATGATTCCCGGGCGCAGCACTGCTGCTGCCCACTGCTCCCCTCACCTCCCAGGTGGTGAACAAGGGGATGGGTCAAATGCAGAGGACAAATTTCACCACACCTAGTGTGTGTGTGACAATCATTGGTACTTTAACTTTAACTTTAACATTGTCCTTTCCATCCTTACACTTTCCATCATTGTAACTGAGCTACTGTGTTGAACAATTTCCCTTGTGGATCATTAAAGCTTGTCTAAGTCCAAGTCTAAGTCTAATACATATATATATATATATATATATAAAGTAAGTTTACTTTTCCCCCGCTTCAGTGGCGAGATGGTCAAGATGTAGATGTATTGGAAGTTTGGTATTAAAATGGCCCAACAAGCTACTATTGTGATTGGTTAGGAACCCACGCAGATGTCTGGGAGTTGAGCAGATGAATCAAGGGTATCATTGTTTTCCTGTAGAATTCGTTCCAAGGAGAACATCTAATTACAGGACAAGAAAATTGATCCAGCAGGCTATCACGAACCACAGAGCAATACAATCAGCATACATTGGCACTGGTGATTAAATCTTACCTGATTCAGGTGACAAGATCATGTTCCCTGACCTTTGGACTTCATCAAATTTACTGAAGATCACGTTTAACCTGGAAAAAAAGGTGGGGAGGTTGCACGTTAATAGTCCATTGCGTCACCTTTCGAACACAATATAATTTCATCACCTTCTTGAAATGATGGCCTAAGCAAAACAATTTCAATCAATCCTTTGATTTGAAAAATTCAGCTCTTCAAGATGCTGGCCACCTCTGGTAGAAGCTAAACTATCATTCATTGACTTAAAACTAAACTTGAAGTATACTGATTTTGATTCAACTATTACATTACAAATATTATTTTATACACATTTTCAAACTTTAAAAGAGTGTTTTCATAATTATTACATGAAGTAACTCATACGTCGACTGATTTATTTTTATTTTTAGATTTGCCAACAAATTTGAAAATATATGGCTGCCTTAGGCTATTATTTTTGGAAGAAGGTGAGAACTGGGGCCGTACTTATCAAGCTTCTTAGAGTGCTATTTTACACTTAAGTCCTGAGAATTTGCGAAATTTAGTCCTACTCTCAAACTTAAGAATAAAAGCTTTTTATCAACGTTCTTAAGTCTAAGAATCACTCCTACTCTCCACGATATTCAAGAGACCTTCAGAGGTGTCTTAAGTGGTTAGGAGTTGCCAGCAGGGGATGGCACTGAGGCGAGAGAGACGTGCGCGAACATTCAGGGAGCGGAACGATGTCCTGGATTTGTTTGATGACGAGCAGCGGATCAAACGGTATCGTTTAGACAGAGCGGGTATTATTTTTGTCACAGATTTAATACTTTTCGATTCCTTGTTGATTTCTGCATGTGGCTGCAGTGGGCTAGTATATATAGAGCCACCCACACCAGTTTCAAATTAGTTGCCTAATTAATGAATTGGAAAGAAAATGTTATGACAGTAGCGTATGTGTGTGGCCGTGAGGTGAGTGACGTCAGTGAGTGTGTGGGCGAGAGAAGAGAAGAGAGGGAGCGGTAGCGTGAGTGCCGGCGGGGACTAGTTTGTTTTGTATTATTTTGTAGTTTATTGTCAAAATATACACTCCCATTGTCCAATTAAATATTTCCAAGATATTTCTTTATTCTTAGACAACGGATTCCCTTCCGTGATTGGTCATTTCTATGGACACAGAAATGACATCACCTAAAATTCCGTTTACGGCACATAGTAATGTCGTAATTCAGCTCTGAGTGTGACACTTAAGATTCAGTCCTACACTTCACTGAAAGTGTGAGTAAGACGCTTGATAACTAACTTTTAAGTGCAGCTTTCAGCCAAGAATTTATTTACTCTTAAGTCAACTCTTAGCAGACTTCTTAGGAGTAATTCTGAGAAGCTTAATAAGTACGGCCCCTGGTGTTTAAATCAAAATTCACCGTGACTGAGGTAGGCCCTTCTTTCCAAGGTCAATCCTCACTCGCTCACCAACATGGCGATAGATCTCCACGAGAGAGCTCATGGCTCCATCACGCACCTACAATCAAATCATTTCAATCAATTGTTATCAGGGATACGCATGTCCACATACATAGCAAGCAAGGGGGGTTTAATGCGGGTATGTACAAAGCAGGAGTCAGATGTCTTAAGCCATATTTTTTCAATGCAAGGACAAGCGGTAGAAAATGGATGGATGGAAGCACTTCTTAGCTACAATAACCTAACTTTGCCAGTGAAAGTGTTTGGGTACCTGACTTGTGGGGTCTCCCAACAGGTGACAAATGTGAGGAACTATTTTGTTAAGGGTCAGGCTCTGAGATCCAAACCTGAAAGTACATTTATAGATGCGCTTTTTTTATGTGAAAATATGACAACCGTTGCACATATTGTGTGACAAACATTTTTAGAGAATAAATAATATTCTATCAAGAATTGTTTTGGTTCTTTTTTTTTCATCTAAAGATGGTGACGATGTGTTTGCGTCCAAACATGCACTGCTTTACAGCTTTAATGGTTCACATGCAAATACTGAATGATTTATTCATGAGAGCTTACACGTTTAAGGTGGCGATGAGAAGGAGGCAGAGTCCTTCTCTGGTCCGGTTGTTCTTATGTTTAAATCCTCCAATCATTCGCTCCCAAACATACTGATGATGCATCAATCAAATATTCATGTTACAATTGAATCATAGTTGTCACTTTAGTACAGGGGTCACCAACCTTTTTGAAAGCAAGAGCTACTTCTTGGGTACTGATTAATGCGAAGGGCTACCATTTTGATACACACTTAAATAAATTGCCAGAAATAGCCAATTTGCTCAATTTACCTTTAACTCTATGTTATTATTAATAATTAATGATATTTACAGTTAATTGAACGGTTTAAAAGAAGAGAAAACACGAAAAAAATGACAATTAAATTTTGAAACATAGTTTATCTTCAATTTCGAATCTTTAAAATTCTAAATTCAACCGAAAAAAAGAAGACAAAAACTTAAAAAAATAATTTATGGAACATCATTAGTAATTGTTCCTGATTAAGATTAATTTTAGAATTTTGATGACATGTTTTAAATATGTTAAAATCCAATCTACACTTTGTTAGAATATATAACAAATTGGACCAAGCTATATTTCTAACAAATATATTTAGATTTTCCAGAACAAAATTTTTAAAATAAATTCAAAAGACTTTGAAATAAGATTTAAATTTGATTCTACAGATTTTCTAGATTTGCCAGAATAATTTTTTTTTATTTTAATCATAATAAGTTTGAAGAAATATTTCACAAATATTCTTCGTCGAAAAAACAGAAGCTAAAATTAAGAATTAAATTACAATTTATGTATTTTTATTTACAACTAAAACAAAAAATTTACTTAAATTGATTTAAATTGTCAGGAAAGAAGAGGAAGGAATTGAAAAGGTAAAAAGGTATATGTGTTTAAAAATCCTAAAATAATTTTTAAGGTTGTATTTTTTCTCTAAATTTGTCTTTCTGAAAGTTATAAGAAGCAAAGTAAAAAAAAATAATGAATTTATTTAAACAAGTGAAGACCAAGTCTTTAAAATATTTTCTTGGATTTTCAAATTCTATTTGAGTTTTGTCTCTCTTAGAATTAAAAATGTCGGGCAAAGCGAGACCAGCTTGCTAGTAAATAAATACAATTTAAAAAAATAGATGCAGCTCACTGGTAAGTGCTGCCATTTGAGCTATTTTTAGAACAGGCCGGCGGGCTACTCATCTGGTCCTTACGGGCTACCTGGTGCCCGCGGGCACCGCGTTGGTGACCCCTGCTTTAGTATATGCATGGTCATGTTTTATTTTCCACCTGTGGGTTGGCAGCCTGGTCCATGATCTTGAGTAACAGTGCTTGGTCCTGGTCCCGGACTTGGTCCTTGGCATCTCCCAGACGATCTATTAAGCTGGGGAGAACTGAAGAGAGAAAATTGTTATTATTCATACTTAGTCATATAACTATTACAACTTTTTATGTCAAATAACTCACCTGTACCAACCTGCATCCTGAATCTCTCCTGTAGTCTGCTGACTAACGCCGACAGTATGTCCATCCCTGACAATACCACCTAAACCACACAAAATCAACATAAAAACACTATAATTATCTTTAGCAAGCAGACTGGGGACAGTGAAAATAGACTAAAATAGTAGTGAACATAACAACAACAATACTAAAAAAAAATGTCATCTTATAGTACAAGAGCTGAGAGATTGCAATAAAATGCATTATGGGTAATTACATAAATACAGTGAGTCTTCTCGCAATATAATCAAAATAAATGATTTCAATGACTTCAGAGTATACACAGATTACTACCGTAATTTCCGGACTATAAGCCGCACCTGACTATAAGCCGCACCAGCTAAATTTAGGGGAAAATACAGATTGTTCCATATATAAGCCGCACCCGACTATAAGCCGCAGGGTTTTGATGTGTAATTAGCGTAGTATATAGGGGTTCCTGCTACCAGGGAGGGGATTGTCGGGACAGAGATGACTGTTTGGGAACGCAAAGCGTCCCATTTATTAACAATAAATCTTTCAATCATTCAATCAAACTTTCACATCTTTGACATGGCGAACAGCATTCGTGCAGAGTACAAATAATACAACGGTGCAAAGTAATACAAAATGCTCGCCTGTACGTTATCAAAATAACCAGCCTACCGGTATATGAAAAGTCAGTCTTTAATCATTGTGTCATCGTCTTCCTCCTGCGTACTAAAATCACCCAAATCCTCTTCGTCTGTGTCGGAGAAGAACAGGCCGTATATAAGCCGCACCCTTGTATAAGCCGCAGGGACCAGAACGAGGGGAAAAAGTAGCGGCTTATAGTCCGGAAATTACGGTATTTATTGAGCCAATTGATTCGAGATGTATTCAAAGCTTCAATGCATGCTTCAACGCCACTTGATGGTCAAATGTATGATTACAAACATCTGTATCTTCATTACATAATTAATGTGTGATGTTGCGTCTCTTATGGCAGGAGGAAATGACCATGAATCACAATAAATGGCTGACCGAATGGTTTTAAAGATTAAAGATACCAATGATTGTTTGCTACTTAAATTAACACAGTGTAATAAAATATGTTTTATGTGTTATATAGTTGTGTTTGTATTTTGCCAACGTGGTAGAATCATATGATATGGCAGCTTCTGTAATGTTTTCTGTCACCTTGAGGAAATGGCATCAAGAGAAAAGTGACAATATGCAGAACAGAGATGATTTAGTTATTTTTTATTTAGGTTTCAAGCGATTCTTTTTTCTTTCTTTTTTGACAAAACCTTTCCATCATCCAGCTGCTCATTTCTTGTGGCTGGTTAAAAAAAAAAAAAATTCATACAGAATGCGTTACTTTATTAAATATAATGTTTACCATGATAAACACATTCGAGACCTGATGTTGCCGAGAATTGAACCGATGTCATGTGGGATAAAAGGTGTATGCACTACTACAACTTAGCTACCGTAATTTCCGGACTATAAGCCGCTACTTTTTCCCCTCGTTCTGGTCCCTGCGGCTTATACAAGGGTGCGGCTTATATACGGCCTGTTCTTCTCCGACACCGACGAAGAGGATTTGGGTGGTTTTAGTACGCAGGAGGAAGACGATGACACAATGATTAAAGACTGACTTTTCTTATACCGGTAGGCTGGTTATTTTGATAACGTACAGGCGAGCACTTTGTATTACTTTGCACCGTTGTATTATTTGTACTCTGCACGAATGCTGTTCGCCATGTCAAAGATGTGAAAGTTTGATTGAATGATTGAAAGATTTATTGTTAATAAATGGGACGCTTTGCGTTCCCAAACAGTCATCTCTGTCCCGACAATCCCCTCCGTGGTAGCAGGAACCCCTATATACTACGCTAATTACACATCAAAACCCTGCGGCTTATAGTCGGGTGCGGCTTATATATGGAGCAATCTGTATTTTCCCCTAAATTTAGCTGGTGCGGCTTATAGTCAGGTGCGGCTTATAGTCCGGAAATTACGGTATTTAATATTCATAAGAAAGCTGTAACCGGTTTGGTTTACGTTTGCCGTCATTCTTTCATTCTATTGGCATTTTAAAAACTATTTGTATTCTCTATCCAGATTCCGAACTGACCACAACTCCTAAAAGCCCACATTCTAATGGAGCTTGGGCGGTTTAGGAGTCGTCTAACCTCTTGGCAAAATCTGAGCCGCGTCCCAAAACAGCAACGTGGTACAGGCGGGCAGCAAACCTGAACCGCGTCCGAAAGTGGTCACGTAGTACACCCTGGCAGCATCATTTCCACTTCCTCCCCTACATGAAACAAGCCTCCATACCATTCCTTCATTCCTTAACACACGCTTCGAAGCCTCTGCACATTTGGTCCCATCACTGCTAGATATTAGTACCTGACCATATTTGATATACTATAGGCAGCCAGTACTTATTGTCAAAATTAAAAATGCTTCCAATATATCAAAAAGTCTCAATTCTAACTCCTACAATATATGAAAATGTACAAAAATAACACCATGTGTCAATAACCGTCCGTCTACACTACTACATATCAAGTAATGATGAAGTTCATGGGTTCTTTGGCTCTTTGAAGGGAGACAGATTTCAAAGAGCCATGCCTTTGAAAGAAACATTCAAAAATAGACTGGCTTGTTATCGTAGTTCTTTTTTTTTTAAACCGTTTATCCATCCATCCATTTTCTACTGCTTGCCCTTTTGGGGTCGCGGGGGGGTGCTGGAGCCTATCTTAGCTGCATTCGGGCGGAAGGCGGGGTACACCCTGGACAAGTCGCCACCTCATCGCAGTGCCAACACAGATAGACAGACTACATTCACACACTAGGGACCATTTAGTGTTGCCAATCAACCTATCCCAGGTCATTATTGAAAAAAAAATGTAATCAAGGAAACAATTTAAGGTGTGATTCAGAATAATTGAAATTTTAACAAACATTGCTTTATTGGTAGAAAATGGAAATTATTCTGAAATATTTATTAATTAATTCTTAGTTTTGTTTTCATTGTAAAAATTCCTTAAGGTGGCGCAATAATCCCCATTGATACTAGGGATGTCCGATAATGGCTTTTTGCCGATATCCGATATTCCGATATTGTCCAACTCTTTAATTACCGATACCGATATTAACCGATATATGCAGTCGTGGAATTAACACATTATTATGCCTAATTTGGACAACCAGGTATGGTGAAGATAAGGTACTTTTTTTAAAAATTAGTAAAATAAGATAAATTAAAAACATTTTCTTGAATAAAAAAGAAAGTACAACAATATAAAAACAGTTACATAGAAACTAGTAATGAATGAAAATTAGTCAAATTAACTGTTAAAGGTTAGTACTATTAGTGGAGCAGCAGCACGCACAATCATGTGTGCTTACGGACTGTATCCCTTGCAGACTGTATTGATTTATATTGATATATAATGTAGGAAGCAGAATATTAATAACAGAAAGAAACAACCCTTTTGTGTGAATGAGTGTAAATGGGGAAGGGAGGTTTTTTGGGTTGGTGCACTAATTGTAAGTGTATCTTGTGTTTTTTATGTTGATTTAATTAAAAAAAAACAAAAAAAAAACGATACCGATAATTAAAAAAAACGATACCGATAAATAAAAAATAAAAAACTTTGTAGCACGAGAGCATTTCAAAAATATAAAAACACAAATAAGTAAGAATAAAAAGTATCCATCCATCTATTAATCTATATCTGGATTCATAAAGTATAAATAAAACCAAAATGGAAATGTAGGACAATTTAAATATTGAACAAACAAATAAATGCATAAAATAAAATGTTTTAAATAAAATTTCAAAGTGAATCGAAATGCTGCTAATTTTTTTGGACCCTGACTCATTTTCTAGTCTAGTCACCAGTTGAATTGGCAATTGTCGACGTTGTATATGTATTTGCATAAAAACTGCTTCTAAACGAATGTCTCGGAACTGTGAATCGGTTTTCATCGTTCACTTAGATCAGGGGTGTCAACGGTACGGCACGAGGGCCCAATCAGGCCCGCCAACAGGTTTCCTCCGGCCCACGAGATGAGTTTGCCAAGTATAAAAATTAGCTGAAATTTATGAACGAAAGAAACTGCTGTTTCTAAATGTGTCCACTGGATGTCGCCAGAGCAATTGTTTGTGTCCCCGACCACACGCATGACTTAAGAGGGGGCGGAGCTATGTTAGGATAGAGGCAACACTTCTACCTACTTACGCTGCTTATTAGTGATCGTATTCAAATTGATCACCTGTGCATCTTGTGTTGTATTTATGTCTGGGGACACACTTTATGGGCGAACATAAATATTATGAAATAATATGTATCCCCTTCTTACTTCGTGTGATAAATGAAATGAGTACAAATTCACAAGTTTTGTTTTCGACGACGCTACATATGTACAGAATAAAGCCCAGGATGTCAGTACATTAGTTGAGGAAAATTAGTAAATTAAATTAATTTAATCTTCTGATAGATCACAAATTAACACCAATGGGAGCACTTTAAAACTCTGCCAGACTCAATTCCTTTTATTTCACTAACATTATCACATAATTTATTCAGAAAAGTATAAATAACAACTAATGACGATAGAATACAATTAACTGCAACATGTAAGTGTAAAAAAAACATTATGATTTGTACATTTTCTGAATGTGATTGGTCTAATATTGAACAAAAAAACAATCTGAAGTTATCTTTATTTTTAAGTTATCATGCTTGGGAATAATGTTCCTCCATGTGGCCCCTGAGCTAAAATGAGTTTGACACCCCTGACTTAGACCATGTATGTTAATTCAATAAAGAGGCCTCCATACTGACTCCTTGTGGCATACACGAGTATTTACACATGTGACGTCATCCGTCTATGGCATATCAACAATACTCTCACTTCCAGTAGATTTACTAAGACCACCTTACAGAATTTAACACAATGTAAAATATGTAATCGTGTTGAAGTGTTTTTATACTAACACCACATTGTTGAAAATACCAACTAAACTACACAAACCAACACAAAATCACCCAAACGTTATTAAACAAGCAGACTAGAGACAGTAAAACATACTAAAATAGTACTGAATAGAACACAATAACATAAAATATCTCCTAGCACAAAAGCTAGAAGTATTCAATGCAATGCAATGCATTGTGGGTAATAGACTAAATACAGTCTTATTGCAATTGAATCCAAATAAATGATTTTTTATGACTTTGAAGCACATATTCATTGCTATTCCTTTCATTTAGGGAGCTAAAAGTGGTAAGTGAGACACAACCCTGACTGAGGTTGGTAGTCACATGGGACTAATACGCTGAAGTGACCGACTACTAATAGATTTCCTTGTCTTGGGGAGCCTGGAATGCTCAATGAACGCGTAGTGAGAGCAGTCCTGCTATCACCATAACAACACTTCCGCACCTCCTGGCCGGTATCGGTTAGGTTCTGGTGCAATTTTTGGAACCAACTACACATTGATGTGATAATACAACTCCCGTGGACGACACCGCTAGGAATACTGACCCCTTGTGGCCGATAGTAACACCATGCAGGTCTAATCCGTGCAGCATTCAGTTCAGTTTCAGTTTATTTAGAAAGTGCATTAGGGATGGGCGATACCACACTTTTAGGATTCGATACGATACCGATACTTTTTCTTGCATTTTCATCGATACCGATACCAATAATTTCTTATTGGTTATTTTTTGTCAGTCAAAAATATTATTACTATTGTTATTATTTAAGACAAATCACAAGACAAATACAGACCATTTATACCACATTTATTATGGTCAATATATAATAAAAGTAAAATGAAAATAAATAACATATATATGAAAAATAAATTAAATATTATATATAATAATAACTATATATTATATAGTGCGATGAGGTGGTGACTTGTCCAGGGTGCACCCCGCCTTCCACCCGATTGTAGCTGAGATAGGCTCCAGCGCCCCCGCGACCCCAAAGGGAATAAGCGGTAGAAAATGGATGGATGGATGGATGGATATATTATATATAATAATAATTAAATATTAGGGCTTTCCAATTAACAGTCAAATCCGAATTTCAAGAAGCTGCAGTTACTTTTTAAAGTTTGTTATATAATTAGCAATTAATGAAATATGAAATAGGCTAATGTTTTCGAAATGTAAGAAATCATGTTACAGATTAAAACCAAAATCACATTCAATCTATATTAATATATTCAAGATTTTCTTGAAAAAAATAAAACTGTAATGCAAAGATGAAGAATCTCCAAATTGTATCTCTTTCTTACCTTGTTTTAAATACTCAAGCAATTTTCAACTAACAGTAAATTCCCCTGTGTGGAAATTATTTGAATTTAGGATAATAATTTAAACAAAAATATGCAGTAAACATTACTAAAAAAAACAAACAACAATGCCTGTTTTAAGTCAACAATTGGACAACACTGGATATGCCTGGCTGCATCGCTGTCGGCTGGCTGTGTGTGTGTTGCACGTTGACCACGCTCATTGGCTGTCTCCTGTCACGTGACTGGGCCAGCTCTATACTCTGCCAGGTACAGGGGTGTCCCAGCACATAGGAAGTTAAGTAAGTCATCAAAAACATCTGAAAGTGATGCTTGCACCCCCCACACGCCCTTTTTTGGTTTATATCGATACTATTTTCAGAAAAGTGATGCCAAATGAGTAGCGTGTGAGTATCGATATATCGATACCACAGGATCGATACGCACATCCCTAAAGTGCATATGATACAATGTGATGGATCACTTGTGTCATTACAGCACATCTGAAAAGGAGTAGGACCAAGCTGAGCTTATTTAATCCTACTCCTTTTCATACCAAAGCAATTTTATCCAATGTCCTTGTTCTCTGTAACAGAACACTGAATAAATAAATAATATACCATAGTAAGCAAGCAAATATTAAATACATAAATAATCTTTGTCTCATAAAGAAAGGGTTCAAGATGTTCATCATAATTCTTGTTGTGTGTACTTTGTGTGTACTCGTAGTTTGAACAGTCTCTTAAACTGAATCATATTTGTGCTTTGTTTCATTTCTTTGCTAAATCTATTCCATCATTTAATTCCACATTCAGATGTAATAAAGGTTTTAAGTGTTGTACGAGCATACAAATGTTTTAAATTAGAATTTCCTCTGAGGTTATATTTCTACTCTTCTGTTGAGGAGAATTGTTGTACATTCTTGGCTAGCAGGTTATAATTTACTTTGTACATCATTTTAGCTGTTTGCAAATGCACCAAATCGTTGATTTTCAATAATTGTGATTTAATAAATAAAGTGTTTGTATGTTCTCTATATCCAACATTATGTATTATTATAATTGATCTTTTTTGTAACACCGCACATTTGTAGTTGTTTCCCATATTTCTACACAACAACTCAGATATGTTGTCCTTCACCTTGCTATATCAAATTATTTCAATGAAGATCACCATACTTTATAAAGATGATCATTAAATTACTTTAACGCGTTTCATTTTATACTCCACCCACCAAACGACTGACATTATAATGCAGCCATTCCTGCGCTTCTCTTCAGCTGATACAAGAAACAGGGTCTGAACGTGTCCACCATTATGAGGATGGATGTCATTCAACCTACAAACATGACAGATGGCACAAATCGTGACATGTATTCTCTAAGGCAGGGGTCACCAACCTTTTTGAAAGCAAGAGCTACTTCTTGGGTACTGATTAATGCGAAGGGCTACCAGTTTGATACACACTTAAATAAATTGCCAGAAATAGCCAATTTGCTCAATTTACCTTTAACTCTATGTTATTATTAATAATTAATGATATTTACACTTAATTGAACGGTTTAAAAGAGGAGAAAAAAACGAAAAAAATTACAATTAAATTTTGAAACATAGTTTATCTTCAATTTCGACTCTTTAAAATTCAAAATTCAACCGAAAAAAAGAAGAGAAAAACTTAAAAAAAAGAATTTATGGAACATCATGAGTCATTCTTCCTGATTAAGATTAATTTTAGAATTTTGATGACATGTTTTAAATAGGTTAAAATCCAATCTACACTTTGTTAGAATATATAACAAATTGGACCAAGCTATATTTCTAACAAAGACAAATCATTATTTCTTCTAGATTTTCCAGAACAAAAATTTTAAAATAAATTCAAAAGACTTTGAAATAAGATTTAAATTTGATTCTACAGATTTTCTAGATTTGCCAGAATAATTTTTTTGAATTTTAATCATAATAAGTTTGAAGAAATATTTCACAAATATTCTTCGTCGACAAAACAGAAGCTAAAATGAAGAATTAAATTTAAAAATGTATTTATTATTCTTTACGATAAAAAATAAAAAATTGAACATTGATTTAAATTGTCAGGAAAGAAGAGGAAGGAATTTAAAAGGTAAAAAGGTATATGTGTTTAAAAATCCTAAAATCATTTTTAAGGTTGTATTTTTTCTCTAAAATTGTCTTTCTGAAAGTTATAAGAAGCAAAGTAAAAGAATTCATGACTTTATTTAAACAAGTCAAGACCAAGTCTTTAAAATATTTTCTTGGATTTTCAAATTCGATTTGAGTTTTGTCTCTCTTAGAATTAAAAATGTCGGGCAAAGCGAGACCAGCTTGCTAGTAAATAAATACAATTTAAAAAATAGAGGCAGCTCACTCTTAAGTGCTGCTATTTGAGCTATTTTTAGAACAGGCCAGCGGGCTACTCATCTGGTCCTTACGGGCTACCTGGTGCCCGCGGGCACCGCGTTGGTGACCCCTGCTCTAAGGCTATGTCTACACTAAGCCGGATAACCCCTTAAACGAATAATCATTTAGCCTAAGCCCCGTTTCAGCCACACTAAACCAGCGTTTAAGGTTCCCCTTCTCGGACAATTTTTTACACAGGTAAGTGCGCCGTTAATTTCTTGCATCTCCGGCTCTTAGCTTTTAATGGACTCATTGATCGTTTACAAACTGAGTTCAGAGAGGAAGTGATGTCAGAAAGAACACGCCACAGCCCGCTTCATAATAAAGCGGTTTCATAACACGGAGCTAACCACTAGCAATATGGAGGTAAGTCATCCAAACATACCCGTGTTTCTCCTTCCTCTACATGTACAGACGCTTGTAGAAATCACACATGAATACCTTAAGAGAAAGCCATTGCAGCTATTTGGGATACAACACTTCTCAGACGGCAAGAGAACTTTCCAATGTCCAGGTCAGCTGTGATTCTACTTACCGAAAAAACTTTGTCCATTTGTCGAAGGAGAGACAACGAGACTAACTATGGAAAACAGCAAATGCTTTTGGACTGGCAAAGCAGACTATATCAGTTGTTGTCCGCCATGCATGTCGCAGACTCAAGGTCTAGGTCCAGAGTATATAAAGTCACCAAAAAGGAAAGGACAATGAAGGTGAAGGCAAAAGAGCGAGGAGTGTCCTGACCAGATATCTAGATCCCTAGATTGATTGATGTCAAATGTTCTTTGTCACATTGTTTACTTTTGTGTCCAATAAAGATTTTAATAATTTATGTGTCCATATATTAGTCGCACCTGACTATAAGCCGCAGCTATATATGTTGTGAAATTTGTTACTTACACATAAATCTTTATTTACATACCTTAATCGTTTCCAAACAGCGTCTGTAATACGGCAGTAAAACGGCTGATCTAACAAAACAGAAGTCGTCGTCATGGACCCACTAGCTGCGCAAGCTAGCTCGCCAATTTGCTAAACAGACTCAATAACTCCACGGTGACGTTTTGGTGAATTTACTGAGGATTTTGTGAAACTGGAAGCAATGCAAAAAGAATGCCATTGTAGGTTAATAATGCTAACACAGACGTGTTAGCAGATTAGCTGATGACGAAATTAGCTTGATTACCTCCCACCTCCAAAGACATGCACCTGGGGATAGGTTGATTGGCAACACAGAACATCAGTTTCCACACTTCTATTAGCCCCGGGTACAGTGGACCCGGACATCTTATATGTAATAGAAATGTGTAGGGGGGTGTATGGTGTCCATCAATCCATCCATTTTCTACCGCTTGTCCCTTTTGGGGTCGCGGGGGGTGCTGGAGCCTATCTCAGCTGCATTCGGGCGGAAGGCGGCGTACACCCATACTTGCCAACCTTGAGACCTCTGAATTTGGGAGATTGGGGGGGGTTGGTGGTAGCGGGGGTGTATATTGTAGCCCGGAAGAGTTAGGGCTGCAAGGGATTCTGGGTATTTGTTCTGTTGTGTTTATGTTGTGTTACTGTGCGGATGTTCTCCCGAAATGTGTTTGTCATTCTTGTTTGGTGTGGGTTCACAGTGTGGCACATATTTGTAACAGTGTTAAAGTTGTTTATACGGCCACCCTCAGTGTGGCCTGTATGGCTGTTGATCAAGTATGTCTTGCAGTCTGCAGAAGCCGCATACAACATGTGACTGGGCCGGCAAGCTGTTTGAATGGTGAAAAAGCGGACGCGACGACAGGTTGTAGAGGACGCTAAAGGCAGTGCCATCCCGGCACGCCCTTAATATTGTTGTCCGGGTGAAAATCAGGAGAAATTTGGGAGAATGGTTGCCCCAGGAGATTTTCGGGAGGGGCACTGAAATTCCGGAGTCTCCCGGGAAAATCAGGAGGGTTGACAAGTATGGGTACACCCTGGACAAGTCGCCACCTCATCGCAGGGCCAACACAGATAGACAGACAACGTTCACACAATAGAGCAGTGGTTCTTAACCTGTGTTCGATGGAACCCTAGGGGTTCGGTGAGTCGGGCTCAGGGGTTCGGCGGAGGTCAAGACACACCCGACTCATCGTGTAAATAAAAACTTCTCCCTATCGGCGCATTACGGATACGGCAACAGCAGAAGTCACACTGATTTGCAGGACTGTGTTGGTTTTGTTCTTTGAACAAGGTTCATTTTGTGCACCAGTAAAAAAACATGGTAACAATTTAGTATGGGGAACATATTCACCATTAATTAGTTGCTTATTAACATGCAAATTAGTAACATATTGGCTCTTAACTAGTCATTATTAAGTACTGCTAACCCTAACCCTCTAACCCCAACCCCTTATTCGGCATGGCCTTATCATAACCCTAACCCTAACCAAATAACTCTAAATTAAGTCTTTTTTACTTAGAATATGTTCCCCATACTAAAGTGTTACCAAAAACATATAACTTTGTCTTGAATTTGCAAAAAAAAAACATTTTATTTTTCACTAAAGAAGGGTTTGGTGAATGCGCATATGAAACTGGTGGGGTTCGGTACCTCCAACAAGGTTAAGAACCACTGCACTAGAGCCAATTTAGTGTTGCCAATCAACCTATCCCCAGGTGCATGTCTTTGGAGGTGGGAGGGGCCTATCCCCAGGTGCATGTCTTTGGAGGTGGGAGGGGCCTATCCCCAGGTGCATGTCTTTGGAGGTGGGAGGAAGCCAGAGTACCCTGAGGGAACCTTTCTTCACAGAAAATGAGCTAAAGTCAGTGAGTCTCTGTATGAAAAATTAATTAATTGTATCATTTTTATTTTAACAGAAAATGAAAACGGGTCCCACAGACCCGAACACCACACAAGGGATAGCCATTGTGTGTGCGTGTGTGTGTGTGTGGACACGGATAAGGTTAGGGGGGATTTACCCTGGATTAGTGTCAACAGGGCCTAAAACTGACCTTAAAGTTGCTGGAGTTGACCCAGGAGCTGGCGACCGTCTCCACAATCCTGTCCAGCACTCCTTGGTCCTGCTCCAGCCCGGGGCACTTGTCCTCTTGCAGGATTAGCGCGACCAGTTCCTGGCCCACCTGGAGCCTCTTGCTCAGGTCCTTGAGCATCACCTGCTCCAGCAGACACTCCGCCGCCATGGCCGCTTCCTCCTCCTCTTCCTCCGCCATGGAGGGCAACTCGGGAGGAGTGCGAGCAGAATGCCAGCAGGCTCCCTCGGATCTTGTCCCTTGGTCCGGGGTGTAAGCTGGTTATGGGTTTAAGGAAGCACCGCCATTATCATAAAGTCCCAACCATCCTGTCCACTTAAGCACACAGCAAACATCTCAGTTAGCATACCGGGGTTAAGACTTCATGTAAGCAATGGACGTCAATAATAAAGCAATACCCCTGTAACCATTAGAAAGTCAACTTTAATGACATGAATGTATGTTTGCTTAAAGGCGGGAACACGCGGCCACTATTTGTCATTGATAGTCTGTTTGGCCGCTAGCTCGCCTGCTAGCACGTCCGCTAAGCAGGTGGTCCCAGCCGGCCATGGCCGAGTTGGCGCTTTAGCTCGCCTCTGGCGTGACTTTGCGAAAGGACGTGTGGCGCCTTTTTTGTGTGTGAATGATTAACTATTATTAATATTCATGTTCAAAATTCACTCACCAGATGAAGCAAAGTCTAGAAGTGGCGACGCTGCTTCGGTCCGCGGCTTCCGTTCACTCACATTGCAGCCCGGCAAATACTATTAGCACACATCGAAGTGTACTTCGTTAAAAATATATATTTACTATTTGCATGTGTACGAGTCCTCGGCCGCGTATTGTCGTAAGATAAGCTATTAAACGCAGATGACCATTGGGTAAATACGTCAACGTATGACCCTCATCGTGTGCCGTAGAGCAGCAATCCCCAAGCAGGATATCAGATTAACATTTTTTGAGCCAAGGCACTTTTTATTTTCATAGAAAAATTCCAGAGGCTCACCACCAGCAGAACTCATTACAAAATGAAACTCAGTAGCCGATATTGACAATAAAAAGTCGTTGTCGCAATTGTTAGATATGGCTTTAAACTACAGATGTAAAAGCAAAAATTATTGGTATCGGTTTTTTTATTATCGGTATCGTTTTTTTTGTTTTTTTATTAAATCCACATAAAAAACACAAGATACACTTACAATTAGTGCACCAACCCAAAAAACCTCCCTCCCCCATTTACACTCATTCACACAAAAGGGTTGTTTCTTTCTGTTATTAATATTCTGCTTCCTACATTATATATCAATAAATATTAGGGATGTCCGATAATGGCTTTTTGCCAATATCCGATATGCCGTTATTGTCCAACTCTTTAATTACCGATACCGATATATACAGTCGTGGAATTAACACATTATTATGCCTAATTTGGACAACCAGGTATGGTGAAGATAAGGTACTTTTTAAAAAAATGAATAAAATAAAATAAGATAAATACATTAAAAACATTTTCTTGAATATAAAAGAAAGTAAAACAATATAAAAACAGTTACATAGAAACTAGTAATGAATGAAAATTTGTCAAATTAACTGTTAAAGGTTAGTACTATTAGTGGAGCAGCAGCACGCACAATCATGTGTGCTTACGGACTGTATCCCTTGCAGACTGTATTGATATATATTGATATATAATGTAGGAACCTTGCAGACTGTATTGATATATATTGATATATAATGTAGGAACCAGAATATTAATAACAGAAAGAAACAACCCTTTTGTGTGAATGAGTGTAAATGGGGTGGGTTGGTGCACTAATTGTAAGTGTATCTTGTGTTTTTTATGTGGATTTAATAAATTTAAAAAAACGATACTGATAATAAAAAAAACGATACCAATTATTTCCGATATTACATTTTAACGCATTTATCGGACATCTCTAATATATATCAATACAGTCTGCAAGGGATACAGTCCGTAAGCACACATGATTGTGCGTGCTGCTGCTCCACTAATAGTACTAACCTTTAACACTTCATTTGACTCATTTTCATTAATTACTAGTTTCTATGTAACAGTTTTTGAATTGTTTAACTTTCTTTTTTATTCAAGAAAATGTTTTTAATTTAGTTATCTTATTTTATTAATTTTTTTAAAAAGGACCTTATCTTCACCATACCTGGTTGTCCAAATTAGGCATAATAATGTGTTAATTCCACGACTGTATATATCTGTATTGGCTGATATCGGTATCTGTAATTAAAGAGTTGGACAATATCGGAATATCGGATATCGGCAAAAAGCCATTATCGGACATCCCTAATGTGCAGTGATGTTTTCTAATGACTGTAAGTCTTCAACTATACAAAGTATTTCAATGGTTGGAATCTGCACTTTTGCATATTTTAGTGACTAGTGTTGTCCCGATGCCAATATTATTTCGATACTTTTCTAAATAAAAGGGACTGGAAAAAATTGCATTATTGGCTTTATTTTAACAAAAAATCTTAGGGTGTGGC
>NC_084731.1:1643069-1923069 GCF_033978785.1 Entelurus aequoreus
TTGGTGAAACGGAGTCAAACGTCACCAGTGACTGCATTTGATTGGTGAAACGGAGTCAAACGTCACCAGTGACTGCATCTGATTGGTGAAACGGAGTCAAACGTCACCAGTGACTGCATCTGATTGGTGAAACGGAGTCAAACGTCACCAGTGACTGCATTTGATTGGTGAAACGGAGTCAAACGTCACCAGTGACTGCATTTGATTGGTGAAACGGAGTCAAACGTCACCAGTGACTGCATCTGATTGGTGAAACGGAGTCAAACGTCACCAGTGACTGCATTTGATTGGTGAAACGCAGGCATGCGATAGATCCTACTTTGAAGGTCTGTCTGTCAAACCAAAACAAACAAAGCGTGCATTAACAAATCGATAAAAATCAATAGCGAGCTGAATGCAGATAAATGGAGCGGAGTAAAAGTAGCGTTTCTTCTCTATAAATATACTCAAGTAAAAGTATGTTGCATTAAAATTACTCTTAGAAGTACAATTTATCCCAAAAGTTTCTCAAGTAGATGTAACTGAGTAAATGTAGCGCGTTACTACCCACCTCTGAATGTAGGTGATATGGCTAATGGCACACAACTGTTTAGGAAGTTATTAGATGGCTTCTTTCACATCCCTATTACTATTTTGGACATTGTTGTCCTCAAAGGAATCTCCCTCCTACGGTATATCAGGAGACAATCCGTGGGCGGGGTTTGTGTCAGCTGCAGGTGCGCCTCAACGCGTACGGCTTGTGCGCTTCAATGTCAAGAGGCCTCATTTTCATTTCTGGAGCTTGTGGTGTCCCAGCTCACCCTGAAATGACTACAAAAATCATTCATTTCATGGTTCATGGGAAGGCGGAGCAGGCCGAGTTAGGCGCAGACTGCACGGCTGACGACGTCAAAGGTGAGGGGGATGATTTTTATTATAATAATCCATTTTCTATCTATTAAAATGTCTTAAAACTGCATTCAAACAGGAATAAAGGGTTGCAGTGAAGTGAAAAGTGTAGACCACAAGCGTGATTACGTTAGTAACTCATTCAGTGATGCTTGTGTGCAAGGACTTGACCTCCATGTGGTCCTGACAGGTCCTCAGAAAAAAGCTCAGCCAGTGGTTGTCATGTTGACACAGATTCATAATCCATGTGTCAACTGGCACATTTATTCAATTGGCAGATTTGATCAAAGAAAAAAACACTATAATTTTTTTTTTAAATACACAGCACTGATTTAGGACTGAGCATGTTTAGAAGTGGTGGGCAATTCTGCACATTTTGATGTTGATCTAAAATCAAGTAAGTACTGCAATACGTAAATACTGAAATATTAGACAACGTAACAATATGAACATATTCAAAACAAATCTGTATTCACTTTTATTACGCACAATTGTTCAGGCAAATATAAAGTCAAAAATGCAAAATAACTAATAAAAAAAAAAAGGACAAACTAAATTTGGCTTCCTTTCAAAGAGTTTGGCCTTTTGCCTCCAAATCCCCCCTGTGTCAAATAGCTTATTACCCTAATAAAACAATATGAACAACACAATCTCAGAGAAATGCTTACATACGAAGAAAAATCTCACCACATCAGTATCGACCTGATACTGATACTACACTTGGTATCAGATTTGAACCGATCCGTCCAATCCAAATGTTGACGGAAGTGTTCATTTATACCAGCAGTTGCTTTGCTCAAAAAGGACAAACATGACTTATGAAGCTGTTCATACCTGACTGTCACACGTGACAGACCTGTTCCGAGTGGCGGCAGACGCGGCTCCTCATCACATCCTGAAGATGTACAAAGCCAATGGCAGCGTGGTGAATATCTCGCCCATGCTGGAGCCCAACAGCCAGGACTCGTACTACCGGCTGGAGGTGGTGGCGTCTGACCTCCAAAGTGAGCGCTCTCGTCTGCAAAATAATCCGGTTTTGTTTTTTTTAAGTCAAACTTTGCTCGACACCATCCCATCATTTTAAAGAGCTCTGGAAAAAGGGCCTGGAAGCTCTATGGCACATCATTTGTCTTAACATAGCAAATACATACAACACACGTGTGTTGTATGTATTTGCTACGTTCCTACCGGAAGTTACAAGCAGTTTTGTCTGAGTTTTCCTCTGAGGAGCAGTTTTTTCTCTGTTTTTTTCAAAAATTATGTAGAGCACAATTTTGAGTTTTGGGGTTCGGTTTTTTTTTTTTAGATCTTAAATTCCAACTGTCCCAATGTGTGTGAGAAGTTTGGTGAGTTTTGAAGTATTTTAAGGGGGTCAAATTAGAGGTCAAGGACGTAAAAAGGAGTGTTTTTAGTAAATTTTTGTCTAAAATGGGAAATTGCCAACTTCCTGTTGGTTTTTGCCCGAAGATGTGAAATTATGAATTGTAGGTCTAAATGAGACCTACATACTGGTTTTTGTTTCATGTCTCTACGACCTTCCTAGTGGGAGTTAGAGTAGGTTCTCTTCCTAGGGGGCGCTAGAGCGCAATTTTGATTTTTGGGGTTTGGTTTTTGACCTAAGTGTTTTCGAAGACTTTTTGCACAAAAAAAAAAGCTATGTACAGCGCTTACAGGCAGACTTTTTGGGGATTTTTGCAGTCTAAAATGTCACAGCTTTTTCAGAAAGTTGCATCAAAAATGGTGTCACTGATGGCCGCCGTGGCAGTGTGCTCTCGTAGTTTTTCTTTGTTTCTTGCATTGAACAAAGAGAGCACAGTCTAGTCTACCAAGTCAAATTCCTTGCGTGTTGAAAATGCTTGGCCAATAAATCTGTTCCTGGTTCTGAAAAGTTGCAGTAATTTTTTTAAATAACATTGAATCAAGTTGTGATTTTGTTATCAATGTTTTAAGCATTCCTTGTAACCTTAACCTCAAAAAGTACAAGATTTCAAAAATTGGAAAAACACAGAATTGTTTTACGCAACACTTAAAAGTCAACACTAGATGGCAGTAAAAGCACATACTCATTGTCAAACTACTGTACTATTTTTAAGTTAAGTTAAAGTACCAATGATTGTTACACACACACTAAATGTGGTGAAATTATTCTCTGCATTTGACCCATCACCCTTGATCACCCCCTGGGAGGTGAGGGGAGCAGTGAGCAGCAGCTGGAATAATTGTTGGTGATTTAACCCCCAATTCCAACCCTTGATGCTGAGTGCCAAGCAGGGAGGTAATGGCTCCCATTTTTATAGTCTTTGGTATGACTCGGCCGGGGTTTGAACTCACAACCTACCCATCTCAGGGTGGACACTCTAACCACTAGGCCAGGGGTCACCAACCTTTTTGAAACCAAGAGCTACTTCTTGGGTAGTGATTAATGCGAAGGGCTACCAGTTTGATACACACTTAAATAAATTGCCAGAAATAGCCAATTTGCTCAATTTACCTTTAACTCTATGTTATTATTAATAATTAATGATGTTTACACTTAATTGAACGGTTTAAAAGAGGAGAAAACACGAAAAAAATTACAATTAAATTTTGAAACATAGTTTATCTTCAATTTCGACTCTTTAATATTCAAAATTCAACAGAAAAAAAGAAGATAGAAACTTAAAAAAATAATTTATGGAACATCATTAGTAATTTTTCCTGATTAAGAATAATTTTAGAATTTTGATGACATGTTTTAAATAGGTTAAAATCCAATCTACACTTTGTTAGAGTATATAGCAAATTGGACCAAGCTATATTTCTAACAAAGACAAATGACTATTTTTTCTAGATTTTCCAGAACAAAATTTTTTAAAAATATCAAAAGACTTTGAAATAAGATTTAAATTTGATTCTACAGATTTTCTGGATTTGCCAGAATAATTTTTTTGAATTTTAATCATAATAAGTTTGAAGAAATATTTCACGAATATTCGTCGGAAAAATAGAAGCTAAAATGAAGAATTAAATTAAAATTTATTTATTATTCTTTACAATAAAATTTTTTTTTTTACTTGAACATTGATTTAAATTGTCAGGAAAGAAGAGGAAGGAATTTAAAAAGTAAAAAGGTATATGTGTTTAAAAATCCTAAAATCATTTTTAAGGTTGTAGTTTTTCTCTAAAATTTTCTTTCTGAAAGTTATAAGAAGCAAAGTTAAAAAAATGAATGAATTTATTTAAACAAGTGAAGACCAAGTCTTTAAAATATTTTAATGGATTTTCAAATTCTATTTGAGTTTTGTCTCTCTTAGAATTAAAAATGTCGGGCAAAGCGAGACCAGCTTGCTAGTAAATAAATACAATTAAAAAAAAATAGATGCAGCTCACTGGTAAGTGCTGCTATTTCAGCTATTTTTAGAACAGGCCGGCGGGCTACTCATCTGGTCCTTACGGGCTACCTGGTGCCCGCGGGCACCACGTTGGTGACCCCTGCACTAGGCCAACAATTAATTAATTATAACTAACCGTAATAATCAGAATTGCAGAAAGAAACACCACCAAAAGGCTTCCTTATTGTCCGCTGTCTACTCTATCGTCCAGTTGCAGACATTTTCCATGTAGGTTTTACGCTTGAAAAGTTTGTCCATCTTAATACATTCATTTATGTTCCGCACGTTAAGAGCATTTGTGTACTGTTGAGAGCAATCTATAGCGCACATTTTTATTGGTAAATCAGAGATGAGAAATGACCATCACACTTCAACATCTCTAACATGTAAATGCTGCTTCTTCGCTCGGTCAGCATTGCAAATTAAAATCTGTTCTTGTATGTTTTGCCATGAATAAATAAAGGCTAGATATATAAATGCATGTAAACTAGGAAGTACGGATGTTGCTTAATGTTCATATACTACATTACCCAGAAGGCACTGTAGATGGGAACCAAATAAGCTGGGATTACTACAATTGTGCTGTTTTTTCAAAATAATTTTGTTGTTACATGTTGTTGTTCCTGTTTTGTCTACACAACAAACAAGTATTAGTTTTGATTGGACAGTTCACGTGGCTCAAAGAGACAGCTGTGGGCATACGACAAAGATGCGTCCGGAGATTAGTTGAATTTGTTTTCCTGAAGGGACTGTTAAGTGCGTATATTTTAGTAATAAAGGTAATTAACATATCCGAGCAGGAATTGATGAGTTAGTCGACATAGATTGGTTGTTGACATAAATAGGACCGGCTTGAGGGGATTTCAATGCAATAGTAATGCATGATACATTTGTGCAATGCATTGTGGTCGTCAGCAATATATCACATTGCAGAACTTCATGCCATTCAGAGAGGAGATTCTAACAGAACCGTCACAAACAAAGGCCAAAACAAGCTTGACAACACATTGTGAATGACGGTATCTTTAGTTGCTGCCTTACTAACTCTCTCTTGGCGGTCATGTCTTACTTCTCGTGCATCGCTTTAAGATTGTTTGTGTCCAAATGCAGGCGTTGCCATGCCTGTTGAGGTGGACAACATGGAGCACAGGTGAGTGTTGCTCAGGCAATAATTGACAAAGGGGCGAGGGACAAGGTCTCACTTCCTATCGTGTATGTGCGATCAGGCTGTGTCACCTGGAGACCAAAGTCCTCGAAGAGTCAGGGAAGACGCCAGAAATCATTTGTGAGCTGAAGGGTCAGGTGGAGTCCTTCAAGCGCAAGCTGGAGGTTTGTAGCCCTGCCGAGTCTCGGGGACAGCTCACGTGCCGCAGCTGACATGTTTATTCCCCGTTAAAGAGTGTCAAGCACCTGAGCTGGATGGGTCTGTTCAGGGATGAGGGCCCGCCTAAAACCAGAGGGCCTCAGCTGAGCATGGTTGAGGAACGCCAGCAGGTTCGCAGGAAGTTTCTCAACATGAGGTGAGTGGGCAGGTTCTGATTTGGGTCAAGGATGTCTTGTGATGCAAGATGTGTCTGTAGCTCTCTGCAGGTGACAGAAGAAGTGAGGGAGCATCTTAAAACTCCCATTTTTGACAACTGGTGAGTGTAAACATAAATGCACACGCACTTTTTAACAAGCTCCCCTGCACGACTTTGTGATTCTGTTGACAGGCAGTGGGAGGCGGCGGAGATGCTGGTGCTACTCCAGGTGATGTTCACCGACCTGGATTTCCTGACGGTGTTCCACATCGAGCTGGACGTCCTCCAGAACTTCCTGTTTGAGGTCTACTGCCACTACAACAATATCCCCTTCCACAACTTCCAGCACTGCTTCTGCGTCACTCAGATGGTGCGACCAGCAGGGGTCCAGCTACATCCGGCAGAGCAGCGTTTGAAAGCAGCTTTGTTGTTCTGCAGATGTACGGGCTCATTTGGCTGACAGACCTCAGGAACAAACTGGCTAGGATTGACCTTCTGATCATGCTGACCTCTGCCCTGTGCCATGACCTCGACCACCCCGGCTACAACAACGTCTACCAGGTTGCTTTACCCCCCTCAGCAGTCTTCCTTCCATCGGAGAGATGATTGTTGTGTCTGAATGTCACGCAGATCAACGCTCAGACGGACTTGGCTCTTCGCTACAATGACATCTCCCCACTGGAGAACCACCACTGTGCCGTTGCCTTCGGCATTCTGTCCAAGGTGCCCGCAGCCTCTGGTCGACAAACTATCCGCTTTGACAGTGCATTCATCTTGTCAAATCTTTGCAGCCGGAGTGCAACGTCCTCAAACATCTCACCACCGAGCAGTACAAACACATCCGTTCAGGAATGATCAAGTAACCACTCCAATTGTGTTTTCCATCTGGCTGTTCAGTCCCTATTTCACGTCACGTTGTCTTCCCAGGTGCATTCTGGCCACCGACATGGCGAGGCACAATGAAATCCTTAATAAGTTTAAATCCATCCAGCCAAAATTTGATTTCAGAAACAAGGATCACAAGGAAGTGGTAAGAACCTAACCACTGGGTGCTTTCATTGTAAAAGTTAGCAGAAAGAATCACCTGACTCAACAGTGCTCCTTGGCTTGTATGTGCAGTTGATGAAAATCATGGTGAAGGTGAGCGACATCTCCAACGAGGCAAGACCGATGAATGTGGCCGAGCCCTGGCTGGACTGTCTGCTGCAGGAGTTCTTCAACCAGGTTTGAGGCACGCACAGGGAGTGAAAATCAAAGTAAAGGAAAGCATGGTTAAGCAGGGTTATCTTTTTTACCTCACCATTTGATCTGTGAAAGTTCACACTAAATGTTGCAATTACTGGTAGTGACATCTGCCTATGTGCGAGACAGTGGTGTGACAAGACCGTGTTGTCATGTCTGGGCCGCAGAGCGACACAGAAAAACTCAAAGGGCTTCCAGTCACTCCGTTCATGGACCGGGACAAAGTATCCAAGCCGACCTCCCAGACCAGCTTCATCCGCTTTGTCCTGCTACCACTCTTCAGCGAACTCACCAAGCTCTTTCCCTGTCTAGAGGTAAAATATCTGCAACATGAATCTTCTACAACCTGAGTCCGTGCAAAGCCTTTTCCTATGTCTCGCCCCGCAGCAACATATTCTGGAACCAGTGCAGAGAGCTCTGGAATACTACTCAGACCTGGAGAAAGCCGTCCAGCAGCAGGAGGTGACCACCAAACCCTGATGAGGACGACATCGTCAGATGATAAAAGTTCTGTCCTATCAATCGTGTGATAGTAGGTAATGTTGAAATAAACATGTCGTATGCAGAGCCACAAGTGTTAAACATATTTTACACCACTACTTTAGATGATTTTTATTTTCCATCGCTGCATTTACATGTCTGGACCAAAGTGCAAATATCTGATAGTTAAAAATATTAATGCATCTCTAACTAAAGAAAAATAAATTAAATCACATGAATACACATTTCAATACATTCTGTTGGCATTTGAAGAAATTCAGCTCAACATTTAGTTTTTCTTCTCACTTTTTCAGTCCAGTGTGACAGAAATGAGCAATTGACCCACGTTATTTTTTACCACGATATAAACAAACCTAGGACATGGCAGTTCATGGCACACAAACACTGACCGTTTACTTATGGACGTACAGTAGGTAAGTTAGGAAAGTGGGAAGCGTGCATTTTCTCAGTGTCGTCGCCCTTATCAGTGTATTGGATTACATTGCAGTAACACAGTGATTAGATTGACAGCAAGGGTGTCCAAAGTGCAGCCCAGGGGAAATCTTCAGCCCACAGACTGTTTTTTAATAAATATGTCCTAGGCATTTTCTGAAAAATATCAATTCAATATTAGTGATATTCTATTAGATATTTCACTATTTGCTCCGTCACATTTAACACAAAGCTAAGATGTTGATGTTTTTGTTCAGATATACTGTATTGATTGACCTATACTGGATTGTTTTTAGAATCTATGTACAGTGGCCTCTGCATTCCTAAATTGTTTTGGTAAGTGGCCCTGGTAGAAAACAATGGACACCCCTGTATTACAGTATTAAAACTTCATTCATCACATTATTTTTTTGTCAGAAATTCCTTCGTTGCATACAAAAACACACTTACTCTCAAATTCAACCGCAAACATTCACACATTCACTTACATACAAGCACGGTGAAAGCCTGCTATTCCGAAAATAAAACGGTATTTTGGGCAAAGTCTCGACGTGGACTGTTTAGCGACACAGGTGGACAAAAAGTGACATGACAGCGCCAAAGTTAAGACTTGCCTGTCGAGAGGTGAGAGGGCATTATCACAATTTTACAGGGTGCAGCATGTCGCAAAGCTAATTGAACATGATGGACTCAGGATCCTGGTTCATCATTTGCGCCATGTGACGGAGAACATCCTTCTTGGTGATAATGCCGAGCAGACGCCTGGCAAAACGACAATGAAATAAGTAACCAAACAAAGCATCGACTTTTTTATGCCGCATCCTCTTTCTTACCCGCTGCGTGTGACCAGACACTGGCGGAGGCCCAGCTTGCGGAATATGTCCACCACAGTTTCCATGGGTGTGTGGTCTGTGACGGTAAACGGACTCAGGTTCAGTATGCGACGCAGTTTCAGCGGGTGCGGGGTGCTGGCCGGCAACTGCGGCGCGTCCTCTGTGAAGTAGACCATTGAGCTGCTAACCACGCCATCTTGCTTCTGACGGGCGTTTTCTGTGGAGACACACAAAGCGTGATATAACAGATGTCCAACATCATGCCAGCCTAAAGAAGAAGCAAACTGACTCACTGATGGCGAGGGTGAGGTCTCTGCGCTGCACAAAGCCGATGAGCCGCTCAGACTCCCGGGACACAACTACTGGGAAGCCGTTATAATCCGTGTCTTTGATCAGCGCCTCAACATCCTCCACGGTGGTGGCATCCTGCGTAAGGACGGCCAGCGGTGGGTCATTCCTTCGAGGCCGCATCACGTCAGCAGCCAAGGTGCGGTGGGTGAACTCATCCCTGACATCCAGGTATGGGTACCCGTTGAGCTGTATGTGCGACTCATAAATGCCTTCTTTCCCAAAGGCATCAGCCACCCACTTGCTGGTGACAGCGGCTGCCATCAATGGAACAATGTACTCCAGACCGCCGGTGAGCTCAAACATAATGACCACTAAAGAGACAGTCATCCTGGTCACACCACCTAAAGGATGGCAACAGAAGTATCTATTCATTTCCTCGAAAACTCCTTTTTTCTGAGGATAAGAATTTTGCTTACCCAGACAGGCAGCGGCACCCACCATGGCGTAGAGTCCAGGTGTGACGCAATCGGCGCCGGGTCTGCACCAGTTTTTGAAAATGATCCAGTCATGATGGTGGTACGCCATTTGCTCCACGGCAATCCCTACAATCCGACCTGCGATGGCACCCACCGCCATGCTGGGAATGAAGAGCCCTGATGGGATCTGACGACATCACATTTGTGATCACGCCGGTGTTTTCTCATACAATACGGAAATTAATTTGCACTAACCTTCATGCCAAAGGTGAAGATGGTGATGACGATCTTGAAGATGAGAGCGAGCGCCAGCTGCCATAGAGCATTGTAAACACCGGGGCCAGCTGGACGGTCCGGGATGTCGTCAACGGGTCGGCTCATATTGGGGTTGTTGATGTAGTCGCAGAGCTGCGACGACTCCAGCGCTCCACAGTCGTTAAAGAGTTCAGAAATGAGCTCACTAGTACTGCGCCGTGTGTACGGGTTAGGATATGCCAGCACGGCGGTGATTGCCGTCACTGCGATGACTTCCAGAACTGGGTATTTTCCCAGCTCAGTTGTCTTTCTCCGCCGACACCAGGCGATATTGGCGCGAATGAAGAGGGTCCCCCAAAGGCCACCAAAGACGCCCAGAAGGATGAAGGGCACCAGCTCAGCCATGTACCACGGCGTGTGGTATTCCACGTAGAACAGAACCAGACGGCTGTTGCCAAATGGGTTGATGGAGCGCAGTGTGAAAGCAGCGACCAGTGCGGCGAAGAACGATCGCCATAACGTCTTCAGAGGAAAGTAGTAGCTGACCTGCAGAAAACAGGATTTGGGCAGCCTTATACACATGATACACTTAACGATGGACCCACCTCCTCCAGACTAAACAGAACCCCTCCAATGGGTGCCCCAAAAGCCACCGACACACCAGCCGCTGCTGCAGCCGATAACACCTGCAGAAAGAAGCAAGAATGAAAGTGAGCTAGCATGTCCCACTCCATCACATGAAGAACTACGCACGAGTAAGTACCTCTCGTCGCTTTCCCTCGTTCTTGCTGTACTTGGAGAAGAGGCTGCAGAAGAGGTTCCCACAGCAGCATGCAACATGGACCAGAGGACCTTCCTTCCCCAAGCTGAGGCCCGATGACACAGCCAGCACCAGCGTGACAGTCTTGATGAGCAGTGTCCATTTTCCCAAATAACCACGGATGATAAAGCCACTGAGGATGGTCTTGATCTGGAAAGCGGTTAGGTCAGTTCAACCTTCAGTGTTCATTCATGTCACTACCTCACCTCTGGGATTCCGGAGCCGCAAGCGTACGGCGCAAACACTCTCACTAGTGACACGGCCAGAAAGGAGAAGAAAAGAGCCCACAGGATGTACAGGAAGTAGTTTAAGACATATGGTCCTGCACCCTAAAAGAGACATTACACCAGGCAAACGACGTGTCAAAATGATGTTTAGTTATTATTTTAGGGGAAATTAGGTGCTTCAACCTCAGAATGGCCTGTCATCAACTCTGCCCACTTCTGCCACTGTGGACACTTGTCGCGGTCGTCAAAGGTTGTCTCATTGGATGTCCAGCAGCACTGTTCATGGCTATACCAGAAGGCGGACAGACACACACCTTCTTTCAGGTCTGTCATCCAGTCTACTGCCAGGTCAATGACTCCAGCCAGCGTACCTGGACCGAGTGTAAGGGATAAGAGCTTTAAAGATCTGAAAGAATGTTGTAAGACAGTTTTAAAGTAGTCCCTCCTGACTAGAATACAAATACCATTATTTCTCCCTCCTTACCAATATCAATATTAAAATAATAATGTTATCATACTACAGTGGTACCTCAACAAATGAGTACCTTGACTTACAAGTCATTTGAGATACAAGTAGTCTCTCTGCATTTCATTATGCTTTAAGTTGCGAGCATACCTTGAGTGACAAGCATTTTCACCGTAGGTTGAAGTAATATTTGTAACATACCGTTTGAGGAATAATTAGTTTAAAATATTGTTACAAACTATAATTTCTTTGTTTACACAAACAAATGTATGTTTTTGATTTGACAGTTCCGCTCAAAGATCGACATCCTGCCCTTCAACCACGGGAACTAAAAATATTAGTGTGAAGGAGAAGAAGTAGAAGACCGATTCAGAGAAACAAACCAATAAAAATATGTAATACCTGTACTACCTGGCAAGGTTGCAACTTCTCTAGTCTGCCACTAACCACATCCTTGTGCAACATCAATTATTTCCTAGTTCCTATTGTTACATGACAGATACATAGTTGTCAGATGTCACAAGAGAAACGAGCAACCATGAAAACAAATCACTTCTAATAAGCGGCTAATAAGAGGACTTGGCTGCACTGGATGGAGTAGCAGCCTGAATGAGACATCACATTAGTCCGGGTAGTCCACAAGCTAAATGCTAAACAATTGTATTACATTATTCATGTTGAACTGTAAACAATTATGATGTAACTTGGTAAGTATGTTTGAAATAAACTACTGTACTACTATCATACGTAATTTAGTGGAATCAAATATGTTAAAACTTACATTTTTAATCACCAGCAACATTAGTAACATCTAACAGCAGCAAAGTCTTTTCTCAACACCAGCCTTTTAAGCCTTCAACAAGTCAAGCAGGTGTGCAGTGCAAGATCATCAATCAATCAATGTTTATTTACATAGCCCTAAATCACAAGTGTCTCAAAGGGTTGCACAAGCCACAACGACATCCTCGGTACAGAGCACACATACGGGCAAGGAAAAACTCACCCCAGTGGGACGTCGATGTGAATGACTATGAGAAACCTTGGAGAGGACCGCATATGTGGGTAACCCCCGCCCCTCTAGGGGAGACCGAAATCAATGGATGTCGAGTGGGTCTGACATAATATTGTGAAAGTCCAGTCCACAGTCAAATCATGTCAAACAAACTAGCAGCACCCCATGCATATACATACAAGGGGTACGGAAAGTATTCAGACCTCTTTAAAATGTTCACTTTGTTTCATCGCAGCCATTTTCTAAAATCAAAAAACGTCATTTTATTTCTCATGAATGTACACTCAGCACCCCATCATGACAGAAAAAAACAGAAATTTAGACAATTTTGCTAATTTATTAAAAATAATAAACAAAAAAATGACATGTACATAAGTATTTGGGAACCTTTGCTCAATAATTTGTTGATGCAACTTTGGCAGCAATTACAGCCTCAAGTATTTTTTAATATGATTGATTGATTGATTGAAACTTTTATTAGTAGATTGCACAGTGAAGTACATATTCCCTACAATTGACCACTAAATGGTAACACCCCAATAAGTTTTTCAACTTGTTTAAGTCGGGGTCCACTTAAATTGATTCATGATACAGATATATACTATTTTCATAATACAGTCATCACACAAGATAATCATCAGAGTATATACATTGAATTATTTACATTATTTACAATCCGGGGTGTGGGATATGGAGGGGGGGGTTAGGATTGGTTGGTATCAACACTTCAGTCATCAACAATTGCATCATCAGAGAAATGGACATTGGAACAGTGTAGGACTGACTTGGTAGGATATGTACAGCAGGTAGTGGACACAGAGAGAGAGATCAGGGGCCGTACTTATCAAGCTTCTTAGAGTGCCATTTTACACTTAAGTCCTGAGAATTTGCGAAATTTAGTCCTACTCTCAAACTTAAGAATAAAAGCTTTTTATCAACGTTCTTAAGTCTAAGAATCACTCCTACTCTCCACGATATTTAAGAGACCTTCAGAGGTGTCTTAAGTGGGTAGGAGTTGCCAGCAGGGGATGGCACTGAGGCGAGAGAGACGTGCGCGAACGTTCAGGGAACGGAACAATGTTTTTTGTTTTTTGATGACGAGCAGCTGATCAAACGGTATCGTTTAGACAGAGCGGATATTATTTTTGTCACAGATTTAATACTTTTCGATTCCTTGTTGATTTCTGCATGTGTCTGCAGTGGGCTAGTATATATAGAGCCACCCACACCAGTTTCAAATTAGTTGCCTAATTAATGAATTGGAAAGAAAATGTTATGACAGTAGCGTATGTGTGTGGCCGTGAGGTGAGTGACGTCAGTGAGTGTGTGGGCGATAGAAGAGAGGGAGCGGTAGCGTGAGTGCCGGCGGGGACTAGTTTGTTTTATATTATTTTGTAGTTTATTGTCAAAATATACACTCCC
Organism: Entelurus aequoreus; assembly: GCF_033978785.1. Lineage (NCBI taxonomy): Eukaryota > Metazoa > Chordata > Actinopteri > Syngnathiformes > Syngnathidae > Entelurus > Entelurus aequoreus. The sequence goes on from NC_084731.1 coordinate 1,656,826, forward strand.
ATTGTCCACTTAAATATTTCCAAGATATTTCTTTATTCTTAGACAACGGATTCCCTTCCGTGATTGGTCATTTCTATGGACACAGAAATGACGTCACCTAAAATTGCGTTTACGGCACATAGTAATGTCGTAATTCAGCTCTGAGTGTGACACTTAAGATTCAGTCCTACACTTCGCTGAAAGTGTGAGTAAGACGCTTGATAACTAACTTTTAAGTGCAGCTTTCAGCCAAGAATTTATTTACTCTTAAGTCAACTCTTAGCAGACTTCTTAGGAGTAATTCTAAGAAGCTTGATAAGTACAGCCCCTGGTCTAGAACATGTTTTGCTTTATTCATTATTGACGTGTTTCTTGCTACTTTATGTTGTATATTTTTTACATGAGATTTCCAGTTTAATTCATCATCAATCATTATACGTAGAACTTTGGTTTCATTCACAAACCAAAGTTCTGTTAAGTGCGGTATAGCTCGGTTGGTAGAGCAGCCGGGCCAGCAACTTGAGAGTTGCAGGTTTGATCCCCGCTTCCGCCATCCTAGTCACTGCCGTTGTGTCCTTGGGCAAGATACCTTACCCACCTGCTCCCAGTGCCACCCACACTGGTTTAAATGTAACTTAGATATTGGGTTTCACTATGTAAAGCACTTTGAGTCACTTGAGAAAAAGTGCTATATAAATGTAATTCACTTCACTTCACTTTCAATTTCTATTCCGTCTATTTGTATTTGTGTTGGAGTTCTCTTCTACTGTTACCAAATAGCATTATTTTAGTTTTACTGAGATTCAAAGAGAGTCTGTTTTTGTCAAAGCATCTTTTTAATTTGTTCATTTCTTCTGTTATTTGTATAATAGATTAATAAGACTTGCGAATTTAAGGTTAATTAATTTGTTTGCGCACCAATAGTTTTTGGTATAGATCCCTAGTCGTGACCAACCTGAGAGGAGTCCAATAAGCAGCATCACAACCCATCCTGACCAGGCATCCAGCAGGCTCTTGATCAGCTCCCATATTGACTCTTTACTCTTGCTGGTGATCTGAGAGAAAAAAAGATGCGTGTGGTTTAGTCAGAAAGAAAACCACCAACAGTGAAAATATCTTCCAACAACCTTGCGATGGCGGTCGGTGTCTCGTGACTTCTCTCTCAGCCAGTCGATGGTATGAAAGTCTTCGTATGTCGCCACGTCGGGAAAAGGTTCCTCCAGGAAGTCCATCAAGTTGCCAGCTCCATTCATCTCATCTGTGGGCGTGGCACTGCTCACACCTACATGTGGAATCCCACAATGTTATTTGTGGATCTACCTGCACACTTCACAGTTTTTTATGCATCTTTTGTCCAGTGAAAGTGACCTAAAGTAAACGTCATCCACAACCAAGTAAGGGTAATTAGTCCTTTTTATTTCCAAGTCACGACCATAAAAGGGACAAGCGGTAGAAAATGGATGGATGTTATAGACCAGTGTTTTTCAACCTTTTTTGAGCTAAGGCACATTTTCTACATTGAAAAAATGCGGAGGCACACCACCAGCAGAAATCATTAAAGAACAAAACTCAGTTGACAGTAAAAAAGTCGTTGTCACGATTGTTGGATATGAAAGCATAACCAAGCATGCATCACTATAGCTCTTGTCTCAAAGTAGGTGTACTGTCACCACCTGTCACATCACACCCTGACTTATTTGGACTGTTTTGCTGTTTTCCTGTGTGTAGTGTTTTACTTCTTGTCTTGCGCTCCTATTTTGGTGGCTTTTTCTCTTTTTTTGGTATTTTCCTGTAGCAGTTTTCATGTCTTCCTCTGAGCGATATTTCCCGCATCTACTTTGTTTTAGCAATCCAGAATATTTCAGTTGTTTTTATCCATCTTTGTGGGGACATTGTTGATTGTCATGTCATGTTCGGATGTACATTGTGGACGTCGTCTTTGCTCCACAGTAAGTCTTTGCTGTCGTCCAGCATTCTGTTTTGGTTTACTTTGTAACCAGTTCAGTATTAGTTTCGTTCTGCATAGCCTTCCCTAAGTTTCTATGCCTTTTCTTAGGGGCACTCACCTTTTGTTTATTTTTGGTTTAAGCATTAGATATCTTTTGACCTGCACACTGCCTTTCATTGATTGATTGAGACTTTTATTAGTAGGTTGCACAGTGAAGTACATATTCCGTACAATTGACCACTAAATCGTAACATCCGAATAAGTTTTTCAACTTGTTTAAGTCGGGGTCCACTTAAATTGATTCATGATACAGATATATACTATCATCATAATACAGTCATCACACAAGATAATCACATTGAACTATTTACATTATTTACAATAATAATAATAATAATAATGTTTCCGACATCTACAAAGCAATTAGCTACCTGCTGCCACCTACTGATATGGAAGAGTATTACACGGTTAACATGAATTGATTTACGTGGACCCCGACTTAAACAAGTGGTCAATTGTACGGAATATGTACTGTACTGTGCAATCTACTAATACAAGTTTCAATCAATCAATCAAAAACTGCCGAGCTCCAGACAGCACCGACACTCAACAACAACACGTCATTTGCAGACTATAATTAATGCTTTGCAAAAAATATTTTTAACACAAATAGGTGAAATTAGATCATCACTAGTGTGCCGCGGCACAGTGGTTGAAAAACACTGTCAATGTAACAATATCAACAATGGCTTATCGATGCCAACCGCATTCTATTCTAGTCCAATTTGTGTGAACAATACGAGTTATTTTAATTGAGAATTGTAAAGAAAACAAAAGGTTGCGAGAATGAATTGCAGTTGACTGCTAACAATGCTGAGCTAGCCTGTTAGCATGCACGGCAATATATTTTACCTTCCCCCGCCTCCATTTTGGACTTCGTCCAACCGTTACGGCAATGATAATATTATAAATATACGAATATTTTAACGAACGTGAACAACCGCATCCATTTCAGGTGAACGGTTGGATAAGAAAAGACAGTTAGCAGCAGCGTCAGCCATCGAGACTCCTGAGCGTCAAGCAGCCGTCAGCTACGGTAGTCTCGCGAGATCTGCGTCCCAAAGATCGTCTATTGAAGGTTGCGTCACAATGCAGTAAAAAATGGTACAAAAAAAGTTGTTGTTTTTTGTTTTGTTTTTTGTTTTTTGTTTTTTAACAACAAACATACATTTATAAGTCACACCAAAGTGAAGGCACTTTCAACATCAAGGAAAAAAGACAAAGGCAAATACAGATAGAGTATAATACTAAAAAATATGGAAGAAGAAGAAAAAAAAGACAAAAAGGGTTACCTAAATCACTTTAAATGTTTTTAACAAAGATATCAATCCCAGGGCTTTTGTACTCTTAATCATTCTCCAAAATTTGATTGCTAATTGTAACCAATTAAGCCAATTAGAAAATGTAGGCCTTGCTTTCTCATAAATCGACATTTATGTAGAACATTTTTTGCCTGGAGCATAATAATGTTGACAAACATTTCTATGTTACAGTCTTTTATAAAAATACCACATTTGTTTCTTAGCTAATCTCTGATCTCTTCCCAAAACACATGTACTCTCACACACACATACAGTATCACACACACACATGTACAGTATCACACACACACATGTACACTCTCACACACACGTACAGTATCACACACACACATGTACAGTATCACACACACACATGTACAGTATCTCACACACACACACATGTACAGTATCACACACACACACATGTACAGTATCTCACACACACACACACATGTACAGTATCACACACACACACATGTACAGTATCACACACACACACACACACACACACACACACATGTACAGTATCACACACACACACATGTACAGTATCACACACACACACACACACATGTACAGTATCTCACACACACACACACACATGTACAGTATCACACACACGCATATACAGTATCACACACACACACATGTACAGTATCACACACACACACACACACATGTACAGCATCACGCACACACATGTAGACTCTGACATTCCACAAAGAGATGATTGACATCCTCTGCAGCTCCACACATATACTGTAACAGCCATCAACCTCCATGTTAAATTTAAGTTTCAAAAAATCATTTGAAGCGTATATTCCATTAATACTTTTAAAATTGTATTTCTTGAATTTTGGGAAGAATTGGGTATGTAATATATCTTGTCCTTATTTTCCTTAGCTCCACTTTTGTCAACTCCTTCAGGACATGTAGGGAAAAAAGTACCAGAAAACAAATTCTATACATTATTGCGTTGACATAAAACTTAAGACAATAAAACAAAAATACATTTTTTCTAGTTTGTCTATTTTTAATTTATTTTTCTAAAGATGCGTCAGGAGGTGAAAAGAGTAAAAACTGCAATGGATGCTCTTTCACAGCTTCTTCTTCTCAAAGAGCTTCTTCCACGCAGGCATTATGTGCTCATAGATTCTCTCAATCTGCAACGCACACAAATAACATTTTCATTTCAGATGAAGTTGAGCAGCCATGAAGAGTCGCTGGAAGTACAGCAACGTCTAACCTGCTCGGACTTCTTCACTCCGTATCGGAAGAACGTTGCTTGGTGCTCGCTATTGTGGAACAGGATGTCAAAAGTCACTTCCTGTCCAATCATGTTGTCGATGGCCTGTTTCACCACATTGTGGAAATCTCTGGCTGGGACACAATCATCCAGCATGTTGTTGACCTACACAGCGCAATTATTTTCTCATTGCCTTTCTACAAAAGGTACCTCGCACACAGAAATAACCTGTTGAATCACCTTGTAATTATTTCCCAGCAGATCTATCGGTTCCAATTTGATCTCTGACCTGAGGGCCCTTCCAAAGAGCGGGAGCTTGGAGTCAGAATCTGGTGAAGATTTTAAACGGTCAGACCGACACGTACAGTCGTGCTCATAAGTTGACATACCCTGGGAGAATTGATGATTTCTTGGCCATTCTTCAGAGAATATGAATGATAACACAAAAACCTTTCTTCCACTCATGCTTAATGGTTGTGTGAAGCTATTTATTGACAAACAACTGTGTTTACTCTTTTTAAATCAAAATGACAAAAGAAAGTACCCAAATGACCCTGATCAAAAGTTGACATACCCCAGTGACTTTGATCTGATAACATGCACAAAAGTTGACACAAACAGGTTTGAATGGCTAATCAAGGTTCCAATCCTCACCTGTGACATGTTTGTAATAAATGTGTGTGTATAAAAGGTCTGAGTTTCTGGGCTTCTGACAGACCATTGCATCTTTCATCCAGTGCTGCACACATGGTTCTGGATTCTGAGTCACGGGGAAGGCAAAAGAATTGTCAAAGGATTTACGAGAAAAGGTAATTGAACTGCATAAAACAGGAAAGGGGTATAAAAAGATATCCAAGGAATTGAGAATGCCAATCAGCAGTGTTCAAACGCTGATTAAGAAGTGGAAAATGAGGGAATTCAGGTAGACCAGCAAAGATTTCAACCACAACAGCCAGGAAAATTGGTCGAGATGCAAAGAAAAATCCACAAATAACTTCAGCTGAAATACAGGACTCTCTGAAAAATGGTGGTGTGGCTGTTTCAACGTGCACAATAAGGAGGCACTTGAAGAAAAATGGGCTGCATGGTCGAGTCGCCAGAAGAAAGCCGTCACTCCAAATGACTTTGTTCCAGAAGTTTTGAGGCTTGTCTCTGTGCTGTTTGGCGTAATGTAAGCGGGATACTTGGTGACATTTGCGCAGAAATGGCTTTCTTCTGGCGACTCGACCACGCAGCCCATTTTTCTTCAAGTGCCTCCTTATTGTGCATGTTGAAACAGCCACACCACCATTTTTCAGAGTCCTGTATTTCAGCTGAAGTTATTTGTGGATTTTTCTTTGCACCTCGAACAATTTTCCTGGCAGTTGTGGCTGCAATCTTTGCTGGTCTACCTGAATCCCTCATTTTCCACTTCTTAATCAGCGTTTGAACACTGCTGATTGGCATTCTCAATTCATTGGATATGTTTTTATACCCCTTTCCTGTTTTATGCAGTTCAATGACCTTTTCTCGCAGATCCTTTGACAATTCTTTTGCCTTCCCCGTGACTCAGAATGCAGAAACATGTGTGCAGCACTGGATGAAAGATGCAATGGTCTGTCAGAAGCCCAGAAACTCGCTGACCTTTTATACACACACATTAATTACAAACAAACATGCCACAGGTGAGGATTGGAACTTTGATTAGCCATTCAAACCTGTTTGTGTCAACTTTTGTGCATGTTAACAGATCAAAGTCACTGGGTTATGTCAACTTTTGATCAGGGTCATTTGGGTACTTTCTTGTGTCATTTTGATTTGAAAAGAGTAAACACAGTTGTTTGCCAATAAATAGCTTCACACAACCATTAAGCATGAGTGGAAGAAAGGTTTTTGTGTTATCATTCATATTCTCTGAAGAATGGCCAAGAAATATACATTCTCCCAGGGTATGTCAACTTATGAGCACGACTGTGTAAGCTTTGACCAATATGTCCAAAACAAAACAGACAAATAAACCTCGGGATGTCAGGTGAGCCACATACTGAACGCCATGCAGCTCGCCATAGTAGATGGCAAAGTGGGAGAAGTATTTGTTCCGGGGATACTCCACAATGTCTCCAGGGAATAGCTTGGGAGGTGAATGTCTCTGCAAAGACTGTGGGACCAGGTTACGGTGTGTTGTCAGCTGAAAAAGGCAAAAATGCTTACCTGCCCCATGATTTCAGGTTTTGTGTGGCACCGTTCAGTCTGGTCTGATCTGTTCCAGGTTGAAGTGGTAATGTCAAGTTAAGTCAGTATCAGGGACTTCACCCTCGTCACGGTACAGCATGTTTGCGGTCACTTTGTTGTCTTAGCTCATCAGGTGCTAATGCTGCAACGTGGGTGTTTTGTATGGAACATTTATGGCTGAGTTGTCTGCAGGCGGCAAGCGAAGCATCTGTTTCCTGTCCAGAGAGACTAAAAGAGGAAGCAGTCACTTCAGTCAAGTATGAAGGTAGAGCAAAGAGGGTCTGTCCAATAAATGCACACCCATACTACCTCAATGTAGTGTTATAGTAAAAAAGCTTACCAAACACAAAGTCCAGTTTAGTATGAAGGTTTATTTATATTTTTGTATTCTTCTGTCTCCCATGAGAATGACACTTGTTTTGAGAAAATACCGTTGTGGGCAGACGTTGTATGCATTATTTGTATGGACAATATATTAATCAATGGCCCTCCAGGACTGATTTGAACCAATCTTTTTCCAGGGTGAAATGATGATTCAACATACCGTATTTTCCGCGCTATAAGGCGCACCGGATTATAAGGCGCACCTTCAATGAATGGCCTATTTTAAAACTTTGTTCATATATAAGGCGCACCGCATTATAAGGCACACATAATAGACGCTACAGTAGAGGCTGGGGTTACGTTAAGCATCCCGTAGTTGCGAGACCTGTTGTGGCTCAATATTGGTCCATCTACACTGCAAAAACTAAACTATACCGTAAAACTGCTCAAGTTTGCGGATGACACCACCCTCATTGGGCTCATCTCGAATGGCGATGAGTCCGCCTACAGGAGAGAGGTGCACCGGCTGACGTCCTGGTGCAGCCTCAACAACCTGGATCTGAACGCCCAGAAAACAGTGGAGATGATCATGGACTTCAGGAAAGTCACAGCCCCACCACCCCCCCTCACCCTGATTGACTCTCCCACCCCCGTCCCCATTGTGGACTCCTTCCGTTTCTTGGGCACCACCATCACCCAGGACCTCAAGTGGGAGCTGACCATCAGCTCCCTCATCAAGAAGGCCCAGCAGAGGATGTACTTCCTGCGGCAGCTGAGGAAACTTAAGGTGCCGACCGAGATGCTGGTGCAGTTTTACTCAGCCATCATAGAGTCCATCCTGACCTCCTCCATCACAGTGTGGTTCCCCGGCGCCACAGTCCAGGATAAGAATAGACTGCAGCGCATGGCACGTGCTGCTGAGAAGGTGATTGGCTGCAAGCTCCCATCCCTCCAGGACTTGTTCTCCTCCAGGACCAGGAGGCATGTGGGTCGGATCACAGCTGACTCTTCTCACCCTGGACACACACTATTCTCCCCTCTCCCCTCAGGCAGGAGACTACGCTCCATCCAGACCCACACCTCCCGCCACCTGAACAGTTTTTTCCCCTCGGCCATCAGGCAAATGAACAATAACCCCCAACAGCAGCTCCTTGAATCCCTTCTAAGTCTATCTGATAGCTCAGTCACAGCTCTTTTTATACCAAATATGTGTTCTATGTGTTTTATGGCGCACGTTTGCACCAAGAAAAATTCCTAGTTTGTGAACCCGTTCTCAAACAATGGCAATAAAACTATTCTGATTCTGAAAAACTGAAATCTAAGATGAAATATCTCAAATAAGGGTGATATTTGCTTATTTTCTGTCTGAAAAGATAATTCTTCTCACTAAGCAGATTTTATGTTAGTGTTTTACCTGTTTTAAGGGTTTTGGTCCTAAATGATGTCAGTAAGATATTACAGCTTGTTGCTGAGATTTGATGAGTTACATTGAGTAAAACATGCTTGAAACTAGAATATCAACTGTTGTGTCATCAACACTCACAAGTAGAAAACTACTTTTTTAAAGTCATCATTTCTTACTTCAAGCATGAAAAAAAAATCATAGGCCGAGCGCATATCATTATGTCAAGATAATGGCACTAGCATTTACTTCATTTAAGAATATTTTTCAACATATTGAGCAAAAAGGTCAAATTTTTTTTTTCTACCAAGAAAAGTGCACTTGTTATTAGTGAGAATATACTTATTTGAAGGTATTTTTGGGTTCATTGAGGTTAGCTAATTGTACTTGTTTTGGAAAGTCTTGACTAGCCGAATTTTCTTGTTCTATTGGCAGATCATTTTGCTTAGTTCAAATAAAATACCCCTCATTTTTGTATTTTTTTTCTTCTTGTTTTTGAACACTGACTTTTTGCAGTGTATAAGGCGCACTGGATTATAAGGCGCACTGTCAGCTTTTGAGAAAATTTGAGTTTTTTAGGTGCGCCTTATAGTTGGGAAAATACAGTACATTTTCAATTATTTGGCTTGTATTAATGATCATGATTTACTGCATTTGGTCGTGTTTTTTGACAGCACTTATTGTATCAGGTTGATACTTAAAGGCCTACTGAAAGCCACTACTAGCAACCACGCAGTCTGATAGTTTATATATCAATGATGAAATCTTAACATTGCAACACATGCCAATACGGCCGGGTTAACTTATAAAGTGACTTTTAAAACTTCCCGGGAAATATCCGGCTGAAACGTCGCGGTATGATGACGTATGCGCGTGACGAAGTCCGAGTAACGGAAGTTATGGTACCCGTAGAATCCTATACAAAAAGCTCTGTTTTCATTTCATAATTCCACAGTATTCTGGACATCTTTTGCAATTTGTTTAATGAACAATGAAGGCTGCAAAGAAGACAGTCGTAGGTGGGATCGGTGTATTAGCAGCGGACTACAGCAACACAACCAGGAGGACTTTGTTGGAGCGCTAGCCGCGCTAGCCGCCGACCTCACCTTGACTTCCTACGTCTCCGGGCCGCCAAACGCATCGGGTGAAGTCCTTCGTCCTTCTGCCGATCGCTGGAACGCAGGTGAGCACGGGTGTTGATGAGCAGATGAGGGCTGGCTGGCGTAGGTGGAGAGCTAATGTTTTTAGCATAGCTCTGTGAGGTCCCGTTGCCAAGTTGCTAAGTTAGCTTCAATGGCGTCGTTAGCACAGCATTGTTAACCTTCGCCAGCCTGGAAAGCATTAACCGTGTATTTACATGTCCACGGTTTAATAGTATTGTTGATTTTCTGTCTATCCTTCCAGTCAGGGCTTTATTTTTTTGTTTCTATATGCAGTTAAAGCACGATGCTATCACGTTAGCTCGTAGCTAAAGCATTTAGCCGATGTATTGTCGTGGAGATAAAAGGCACTGAATGTCCATTTCACGTTCTCGACTCTCATTTTCAAGAGGATATAGTATCCCAGGTGGTTTAAAATACAACTCCGTGATCCACAATAGAAAAAGGAGAGAGTGTGGAATCCAATGAGCCAGCTTGTACCTAAGTTACGGTCAGAGCGAAAAAAGATACGTCCATCACTGCCTCTCAAGTCCTTCACTGTAACGTTCCTCATCTACGAATCTTTCATCCTCGCTCAAATTAATGGGGTAATCATCACTTTCTCGGTCCGAATCTCTCTCGCTCCATTGTAAACAACAGGGAATTGTGAGGAATACTAGCTCCTGTGACGTCACGCTACTTCCGCTACAGGCAAGGCTTTTTTTTATCAGCGAGCAAAAGTTGCGAACTTTATCGTCGATTTTCTCTACTAAATCCTTTCAGCAAAAATATGGCAATATCGCGGGAATGATCAAGTATGACACATAGAATGGATCTGCTATCCCTGTTTAAATAAAAAAAAATCATTTCAGTAGGCCTTTAAAGCGCGTCACTGAATTTCCAATTGTTGTGAGTTTCGTTGATAGTGTCAAAGAGTCCAAGGAACTCAGTGAATACTTTTTAGATATATATAAACTGAATGTCTTTTGTAGCCAATTCTAAGCAACTGCAACCATCTTCAGTTCAAACAATTGTACATACAGTACATATGTATGCAAATAAATTATACTCAGGAAGACCCAAACTGATTACAAATTCTAATCTGGAACACTAAAGCCAGTTTTGCATAACGGTGATGATAATAAAGTGCCGATCAAGAAATAAACACCTTAAACTGGCAAACTTAAAAAATGTGACTGCAACGGTATACATAAAGAAATAATTCAAACATGTGAACGCTGCAAAACACAAACAAGAGACAATTAATGAAAATACGCCAACATCTTTGCCACACTGATAAGCAATCCCATTGATCTCAGCTTTACAGTGTGTTGGTGGAAGGCACCTGAGTTTACCTGCTACCTGAGCAACACACACACACACACACACACACACACACACACACACACACACACACACACACACACACACACACACACACACACACACACACACACACACACACACACACACACACACACACACACACACACACACACACACACACACACACACACACACACACACACACACACACACACACACACACACACACACACACACACACACACACAGTTCCCTCGGTTCTTTGTCTTAGTTAAGGCTGTGTTCAGCCACCTTTTGGTCCCAGTGTCCATGTTTCCTCTGATGGCGTTTGTAGTTGTCCAAATGTCCCGTGGTGTAGCCACACTCTCCGCACGCGTACGGCTTCTCGCCACTGTGTCGCAGCATGTGTCTTTTAAGGTTCATGCTCTGGTTGCAGGAGTAGCTGCAAATGTCACAGTGAAACGGCTTGGCGCCCGAGTGGATGCGCTCGTGGCGGCGCAGGTTGGCGAGGTTACCGCAGGCGTAGATGCAAGACGGACACTGGTATGGCTTCTCGCCCGTGTGCACGCGCATGTGCCGTTTGAGGTTGTCCAGGTGCGAGGAGGTGTAGGGGCAGTGTGGACAGGGGTGAGGTTTCTCCTCAGAGTGGGTGTGCGAATGACGGACCAAGTGATTGGGGTAACGGGACAGGAAGGGGCAGAGGGAGCAGCGGTAGAGCTTGTTGCCACGCCGTCGTGGCTCCCGAGGCGCAAGTGGGACATTGGGACGAGCCAGACCATCTTTGATCAGCGAGTCCAAAGAGCAGCGACGACATACCTAAACACAACGATCAAGAAGGGTTATAACTGCAATTGAAAGCGCCTGCTTCTGCAAATATATCCTTTTAGAACACACCTGCCATTCGCCGTCCTCGCCATCCTCCATGTTGACATCCTCCATGTCGGCCTCCTCCAGCGTGACGCCGCACAGGCGGCAGCAGAGTGGGAAGAGCAGGACGGGCAGCAGGTTGGATGCGGAGGTCAGTCTGTCCTGCAGCTGCAGGTAAGCAGAGTCCTGAGAGACTTGCAGCGTCAAATCCGACGCGACTGGGAATGGAAGGAGGACAAAATGAAGGAATTAACTTCTGACAGCAAATTATAACATTCTCTGTCAGGTTCAAACACTGACGACATCTATTAAACAAGACAAAAGGCAAACAATTAAACAGAGACAGAATTAAACTTGGACTCAATATATTGAGGAGAGTCGCCCGGACACTGTACTCTTGTACACTCTCCAGCACGCTCTGCCACAAGATTGCGCTCCTCCTTCTTTATTTGACTTTCTCCTCCCACCTGACCACCGCTTCCACTTCCAGAGGGAAGTGGGTTGTAAACAGCGTTGCCTTTGGTTACAGAATAGTTCAAAAGAAGAGGTCGTAAAATAGTTCAAAAAGAGTTCCTCTGGAAATTGGGCAGATCCTGCTATCTCTCCGCTTTGAAGTCCTTGGGTTAGAACAATATCTTTCTGTTGATTACCATACATGAGAGAAAACAGGAACACCTTCATCTTGCTCCCCCCCCCCTACACAGTGGAGTTTTACGAGCCTTACTCTTGGTAGGTTCCAAAGACAGCTTTTGTCTTCTCATCAGACCCTCAAGTGTTTGTGATGATTTAGAAACAACTATTCTAACATTCACCACTTTGTTTCCTCTTTCCAATTTTTTAAGAAGTTAAAGGCCAACTGAAAGCCACTACTAGCGACCACACAGTCTGATAGTTTATATATCAATGATGAAATCTTAACATTGCAACACATGCCAATACGGCCGGGTTAACTTATAAAGTGACATTTTACATTTCCCGGGGAACTTCCGGTTCAAAACGCCTTTGGAGGATGAGGTATGCGCGTGACGTCGCGAGGTCCACGGAAGTGTTTGGACCCTATTGGACACACTGTTTTCTTCGACAAAATTCCACAGTATTCTGGACATCTGTGTTGGTGAATCTTTTGCAATTTGTCTAATGAACAATGGAGGCTGCAAAGAAGAACGTTGTAGGTGGGATCGGTGTATTAGCGGCTGGCTGTAGCAACACAACAAGGAGGACTTTGTTGGATAGCAGACGACCTCACCTTGACTTCCTACGTCTCCGGGCCGCCGACCGAATCGTCGATCGCTGGAACGCAGGTGAGCACGGGTGTTGATGAGCAGATGAGGGCTGGCTGGCGTAGGTGGAGCGCTAATGTTTTTATCATAGCTCTGACGAGGTCCCGTTGGTAAGTTAGCGTCGTTAGCAACAGCATTGCCAGGCTTCGACAGGCGGCACAGCATTAACCGTGTATTTACATGTCCAGTGTTTGGTTCGGTGTCTCCTGATAGTAGTATTGTTGATCTTCTGTCTATCCTTCCAGTCAGGGATTTATTTATTTTGTTTCTATCTGCATTTGAGACAGATGCTATCACGTTAGCCCATGCTAAAGAGCTTCGTCGATGTATTGTCGTGGAGATAAAAGTCACTGTGAATGACCATTTCGCCTTCTCGACTCTCATTTTCAAGAGGATATAGTATCCCAGGTGGGTTAAAATACAAATCCGTGATCCACAATAGAAAAAGGAGAGAGTGTGGAATCCAATGAGCCAGCTTGTACCTAAGTTACGGTCAGAGCGAAAAAAGATATCTCTTGAACTGCATTCAAGTCCGTCACTCTAACGTTCCTCATCCACGAATCTTTCATCCTCGCTCAAATTAATGGGGTAATCGTCGCTTTCTCGGTCCGAATATCTCTCGCTCCATTGTAAACAACGGGGAATTGTGAGCAGCACTACCGCTTGTGACGTCACGCTACTTCCGGTAGGGGCAAGGTTTTTTTTAATCAGCGAGCAAAAGTTGCGAACTTTATCGTCGATTTTCTCTACTAAATCCTTTCAGCAAAAATATGGCAATATCGCGAAATGATCAAGTATGACACATAGAATGGATCTGCTATTCCCGTTTAAATAAAAACAAATTCATTTCAGTAGGCCTTTTGTAGTGGATTGTCCGAAGCTTAAACAGGCAACAAAAGTAGTTTAGTACAACAAATTTATTTACCCATTATCAGAAGTGCAGGTTGAATTAAGTTGGCCGTGCAGACAGACCACATGTTACTCCAGAGCCAACAAGACACACACAAGCCAAAATCACTGTCGAGTTACGGTCTTCTGCCATTTTTTATATTTCTTTTGTGCGTCATTGTTTGTTATCTAAATGCGTCAATTCCTTATCGAGTGCGTCAATGTCTTGTTGTTTTTCCTATCTGTTCCATAACAACTCGAATCCTTTAGACCAGGGGTCACCAACCTTTTTGAAAGCAAGAGCTACTTCTTGGGTAGTGATTAATGCGAAGGGCTACCAGTTTGATACACACTTCAATAAATTGCCAGAAATAGCCAATTTGCTCAATTTACCTTTAACTCTATGTTATTATTAATAATTAATGATATTTACACTTAATTGAACGGTTTAAAAGAGGAGAAAACACGAAAAAAATTACAATTAAATTTTGAAAAATAGTTTGTCTTCAATTTCGACTCTTTAAAATTCAAAATTCAACAGAAAAAAAGAAGATAAAAACTTAAAATAATTTATGGAACATCATTAGTCATTTTTCCTGATTAAGAATAATTTTGGAATTTTGATGACATGTTTTAAATAGGTTAAAATCCAATCTACACTTTGTTAGAGTATATAGCAAATTGGACCAAGCTATATTTCTAACAAAGACAAATGACTATTTTTTCTAGATTTTCCAGAACAATTTTTTTTTTAAATATCAAGACTTTGAAATAAGATTTAAATTTGATTCTACAGATTTTCTGGATTTGCCAGAATAATTTTTTTGAATTTTAATCATAATAAGTTTGAAGAAATATTTCACGAATATTCTTCGTCGGAAAAATAGAAGCTAAAATGAAGAATTAAATTAAAATGTATTTATTATTCTTTACAATAAAATTTTTTTTTTTACTTGAACATTGATTTAAATTGTCAGGAAAGAAGAGGAAGGAATTTAAAAGGTAAAAAGGTATATGTGTTTAAAAATCCTAAAATCATTTTTAAGGTTGTATTTTTTCTCTAAAATTGTCTTTCTGAAAGTTATAAGAAGCAAAGTAAAAAAATGAATGAATTTATTTAAACAAGTGAAGACCAAGTCTTTAAAATATTTTAATGGATTTTCAAATTCTATTTGAGTTTTGTCTCTCTTAGAATTAAAAATGTCGGGCAAAGCGAGACCAGCTTGCTAGTAAATAAATCAAATTTAAAAAATAGAGGCAGCTCACTGGTAAGTGCTGCTATTTGAGCTATTTTTAGAACAGGCCTGCGGGCTACTCATCTGGTCCTTACGGGCTACCTGGTGCCCGCGGGCACCG
Organism: Entelurus aequoreus; assembly: GCF_033978785.1. Lineage (NCBI taxonomy): Eukaryota > Metazoa > Chordata > Actinopteri > Syngnathiformes > Syngnathidae > Entelurus > Entelurus aequoreus. The sequence goes on from NC_084731.1 coordinate 1,672,153, forward strand.
CGTTGGTGACCCCTGCTTTAGACAGTCAACACATTCTGTAGACAGGTTGGCACGACTTAATATTCACTTTTGTCCCACCACTGGTCCATTCAATGGCACAAAATACAAGAGAATTGAAAATGAGCGGACATTCTTAAAAGACACGAAATATAGGTCAAAAGGTCAGAAATTCTACGACATACCCTCCTTCCAGGGTCTTAAGACCCTGGACCAAAACAATTTCTGATGTAGACCACTAGTTAAATCTCTACCACAGATAGAGGCAAAAACCTCAATGTTTTTATACGAGGCAAAAATTCCGTCTATGACCCTCCTTCAGAGCGATCGCTGTTACCAGCCTGCAGTAAAACCATCCCACAGAACACAATTAGTGGCCTACCCTTTGATTTAGTAAAGGAATACAATTTAAATTCAAGGCTGATTCAACAGTTATGTACCTTTTTTGCTCTTACTCTTCTCTTTTCTCCTCATGGCTTTTCTGATGCCTCGGTCCCTCCTCGGCCGACGCTCCTGCGCATGAAGGCGTTGGTGCCTCCGCAGGTTGCCAAGGGAACTGCAGGCATAACTGCACTGATGACAGCGGTATGGCTTCTCTCCCGTGTGTGTGCGCGTGTGCCGCTGCAGGTTGACCAACTGCGCCGAGGCATACGGGCATAAAGGGCAGCGATGCGGCTTTTGGCCGTCGTGGATGCGCATGTGGCGTTTCAGGTGGTTGGAGTAACGGGAGGTGAAGGTGCACAGCGAGCAGGAGTGGACTTTACGCGGAAGATCGCTGGCGCCGTACATTTCACCTTCGCTAACTTTATTCTTGTCAACAGTGCCGACCATCTTGGCGTCCTCCGCTCGGGCTGAATTGACTGAAGCGGCGCGTTGGACAACGGGCTCACAGGTGAGACAGTAGAGGGCCGCTCCGAGATCCAGGCCAACACCTGGATGAATACATTATTCTAATTAGAAAAGTCACATGAGGCTTTAATTAAAGCACAATCCAGGAGGAAGTGAGTTTACCCAGATCAAACTCTGCTTCTAATGCTGTGTGGCAGAGAAGCTGACCACAGCCTTTACACGAGAGGAAGGCTGGAAAAGACGTGTCGGGAAGTGGTGATGAATGCTCGTCCACACTCAGAGAGAACATGGTCACACCTGATGGTGAGACAACAGAATGAACACTTAAAGGCCTACTGAAACCTACTACTACCGACCACGCAGTCTGATAGTTTATACATCAATGATGAAATCTTAACATTGCAACACATGCCAATACGGCCGGGTTAACTTATAAAGTGACTTTTAAAACTTCCCGGGAAATATCCGGCTGAAACGTCGCGGTATGATGACGTATGCGCGTGACGAAGTCAGAGTAACGGAAGTTATGGTACCCGTAGAATCCTATACAAAAAGCTCTGTTTTCATTTCATAATTCCACAGTATTCTGGACATCTTTTGCAATTTGTTTAATGAACAATGAAGGCTGCAAAGAAGACAGTTGTAGGTGGGATCAGTGTATTAGCAGCGGACTACACCAACACAACCAGGAGGACTTTGTTGGAGCGCTAGCCGCGCTAGCCGCCGACTTCACCTTGACTTCCTACGTCTCTGGGCCGCCAAACGCATCGGGTGAAGTCCTTCGTCCTTCTGCCGATCGCTGGAACGCAGGTGAGCACGGGTGTTGATGAGTAGATGAGGGCTGGCTGGCGTAGGTGGAGAGCTAATGTTTTTAGCATAGCTCTGTGAGGTCCCGTTGCTAAGTTGCTAAGTTAGCTTCAATGGCGTCGTTAGCACAGCGTTGTTAACCTTCGCCAGCCTGGAAAGCATTAACCGTGTATTTACATGTCCACGGTTTAATAGTATTGTTTATTTTCTATCTATCCTTCCAGTCAGGGGTTTATTTTTTTGTTTCTATATGCAGTTAAAGCACGATGCTATCACGTTAGCTCGTAGCTAAAGCATTTCGCCGATGTATTGTCGTGGAGATAAAAGGCACTGAATGTCCATTTCGCGTTCTCGACTCTCATTTTCAAGAGGATATAGTATCCCAGGTGGTTTAAAATACAAATCCGTGATCCACAATAGAAAAAGGAGAGAGTGTGGAATCCAATGAGCCAGCTTGTACCTAAGTTCCGGTCAGAGCGAAAAAAGATACGTCCATCACTGCCTCTCAAGTCCTTCACTGTAACTTTCCTCATCTACGAATCTTTCATCCTCGCTCAAATTAATGGGGTAATCATCACTTTCTCGGTCCGAATCTCTCTCGCTCCATTGTAAACAACGGGGAATTGTGAGGAATACTAGCTCCTGTGACGTCACGCTACTTCCGCTACAGGCAAGGCTTTTTTTTATCAGCGAGCAAAAGTTGCGAACTTTATCGTCGATTTTCTCTATTAAATCCTTTCAGCAAAAATATGGCAATATCGCGAAATGATCAAGTATGACACATAGAATGGATCTGCTATTCCCGTTTAAAAAAAAAAAAAATCATTTCAGTAGGCCTTTAAATGTTCTGCTTTAAGAAGTTGTGTACGTGCGACACTTACTATTGTCTTGATCCAATCCCACGATTTCAGAGTCACCAAACTCCAACTCCTTACTGAGGATAACATCGCTCTCCAGAAACAGACAGTTGGTATCACAAGCCACACCACCGCCATCCAACTCCACTGAGCACAAAACATGTCAATCACAAATATACAGTGGAACTCAGTTATGTGGACTGGCAGGACCTCCACGTAACCATCGCTTGCACATTTACTCGTGACTTTGGCTACGGCAGTTTGTTCACATCGTTTTCCTCCATTTGTGCTAACGGTTATTTGTATTATTTTCACAGAGGTGCTGTGGTAATTACATTGTAGGTCTTGATTACAATGACAATCAAGCTTTCATGCATGTGCAAATCTTTCTTCTGGTGGCTAATAATATAAATACATGGGTGAATGCAATGGCACCTGTCAAATACACTATTACAGCTATATATATATATATATATATATATATATATATATATATATATATATATATATATATATATATATATATATATATATATATATATAAGAAATACTTGAATTTCAGTGAATTACAGCTATATATATATATATATATATATATATATATATATATATATATAAAAGTAATACTTGAATTTCTGTTAATTATATATATATATATATATATATATATATATATTTATATATATACTTTCAGTGAATTACAGCTATATATATATATATATATATATATATATATATATATATATATATATATATATATATATATATATATATATATATATATATATATATTAGGGCTGCAACAACTAATTGATTAAATCGATTAAAATCAATTATAAAAATAGTTGCCGATTAATTTAGTCATCGATTCGTTGGATTTATGCTATGAGCAGAAACTTTTTTTAATGTATTTATTTTTTTTTAAATAAAACTTTATTTATAAACTTCAACATGTACAAACAGCTGAGAAACAATAATCAATATAAGTATGGGGCCAGTATGCTGTTTTTTTTCAATAAAATACTGGAAAGGATAGAAATGTAGTTTGTCTCTTTTATCCGATTATTAATCGATTAATCGAAGTAATAATCGACAGATTAATCCATTATCAAATTAATCGTTAGTTGCAGCCCCAATATGTATATGTATATATATATATATATATATATATGTATGTATGTATGTATATAGATAGATAGCTGTAATTCAAGTATTTCTTATATATATATGTCTTATATATATATATCTTATATATATATATATATATATATATATATATATATATATATATATATATATATATATATATATATATATATATATATAGGAAGTCTAATATCTGGCATCTGGTCAGGATGCCACCTGAACGCCTCCCTAGGGAGGTGTTTTGGGCACGTCCGACCGGTAGGAGGCCACGGGGAAGACCCGGGACAAGTTGGGAAGACTATCTCTCCCGGCTGGCCTGGGAACGCCTCGGGATCCCCCGGGAAGAGCTGGACAAAGTGGCTGGGGAGAAGGAAGTCTGGGCTTCCCTGCTTAGGCTGCTGCCCCCGCGACCCCACCTCGGATAAGCTGAAGAAGATGGATGGATGGATATATATATATATGTATATATATATACATATATATATATACACCCCCCAGCGGTCTCAAGGTTGGCAAGTATGAGCCAAGGTCAAGCAGTAAGTGAAGAAAAAGAAGGATCTTGGGGAGGTGGAAAGAGGAAAGAGGAAGGCAAGAGAAGGAAAGAGGAAGGCAAGAGAAGGAAAGAGGAAGGCAAGAGAAGGACAGACAAGATGAGATTAGAGCACAGTCTTCCTCTCTGACAGCCAGCAGGATATGAAGAAGTTGGACCAGTCAAACCAGTTCCTCTTTTTTTGCTTCTAGGGCTAACCATTAAAACAAACGTTTAAATGCCTAAAATGATACAAACACAAATAAGGTCCAAGAAGTTACAACTTCCCTAAACTGTGACTTAATTCGCTCGTCACATGAAGGAGCAGAAAGAGGACAAGACTCACATTTGACAGGCTGGGGGTTGGACTGTTTCCTGCGCGGCATTCTCGCCTCTCCACAGCCGGGATCCTGCTGCGGGCTTCGGCCTCAAGCTCACCAGCAAAGTGGCCCCCTGGTCCTCGCCCGCTAACTGCTCGGTGCCATCGTCAAGTCCTTCCTCTTCCACCAACAGGAGCGGTCAGAAAGAAGCGCGGAACATCAACCTGGTGACGTCACAAACGCTTCCTAACACGTGGTGTCGGACATCCTGTAACAGCCATGTTGCGAACGAACTCCAGACCTCAACTTCCTCCCAACACATTTAGCTTCGGAGTCAATGTCAACCTTGATTAACTCAACCTTTCCCAGGAGATAAAAACGTACATAAGCAGGGCAGCTTTGTTGCCGTCCGCTTAACGCCGAAAGACTACACGCCAACTGTCGCTCTAGAAGATGACGTCAGCGGTGGGAAGCGCAAGGGATTATGGGTATTGTAGTCTTTATACTCACTCATTTCTTAAACAAGCACAGTACACACAGGGTTGGGCGATACTGCAAGTTAAGTATTACTGGAAAATGAATAAATAAATAAAATTACTGGAAAATGTTCAAGGCACTTGAATAATAATTAGATAAAACAAATGACAAAAAAAAGAAATGAATAATTATTTGATTTTGCCTGTAATTTGTTGCTCATGGGTGACTATAATCAAAATAAAACACAGGAACAATATATATTTAAAATAACACAGTTATTAGTCAAAGGTAACACTGTAGCCGAGTAATAAAATAAGCTGTAGGTCAAATTACGAACAATTATCTAAAATGAACATACCCTGAGACAGGGGTGTCAAACTGGTTTTCATTGAGGGCCACATTGCAGTTATGGTTGCCCTCAGAGGGCCGCATTTAACAATCAGTGATATATGAATATACATGTGTATATATATATATATATATATATATATATATATATATATATATATATATATATATATATATATATATATATATATATATATATATATATATAATAATGTAAATAATTCAATGTGTTTATCTTGTGTAATGACTGTATTATGATGATAGTATATATGATAGTATATATCTGTATCATGAATCAATTTAAGTGGACCCCGACTTAAACAAGTTGAAAAACTTATTCGGGTGTTACCATTTAGTGGTCAACTGTACGGAATATGTACTTCACTGTGCAACCTACTAATAAAAGAATCAATCAATCAATCAATATATATATATATATATATATATATATATATATATATATATATATATATATATATATATATATATATATATATATATACACTACCGTTCAAAAGTTTGGGGTCACCCAAACAATTTAGTGGAATAGCCTTCATTTCTAAGAACAAGAATAGACTGTCGAGTTTCAGATGAAAGTTCTCTTTTTATGGCCATTTTGAGCGTTTAATTGACCCCACAAATGTGATGCTCCAGAAACTCGATCTGCTCAAAGGAAGGTCCGTTTTGTAGCTTCTGTAACGAGCTAAAGTGTTTTCAGATGTGTGAACATGATTGCACAAGGGTTTTCTAATCATCAATTAGCCTTCTGAGCCAATGAGCAAACACATTGTACCATTAGAACACTGGAGTGATAGTTGCTGGAAATGGGCCTCTATACACCTATGTAGATATTGCACCAAAAAGCAGACATTTGCAGCTAGAATAGTCATTTACCACATTAGCAATGTATAGAGTGTATTTCTTTCAAGTTAAGACTAGTTTAAAGTTATCTTCATTGAAAAGTACAGTGCTTTTCCTTCAAAAATAAGGACATTTACATGTGACCCCAAACTTTTGAACGGTAGTGTATATATTTATATATATACTGTATAAATATATTTGTTTACATAAGCTGCAAAAAAAATATTACAATTTGACTTTGACTGTTGACCATATAACATTTGCAGTAGCGTAGACAAAAAAAAATCATTTTTAGTTGACAGAACACAGTGTCTATATTCTGTACAGTGATAGCCATAACAGTTTCATGATGTTCTCACATATACAGTAGGTATGAATGAATGATGGGTTCTCACTTCTCTGTAGAAAAGCACTATATAAATCTAATCCATTATTATTATTATTATATTGAGAAGGCAGCAGGCACCACACATGAGTGTGTGCTCCAGGCAGAACAAAGGTCAAAGAGGAAGTTTGAAACAAAAGAGAGTGACTGTTAACCTACGTTTATATAAGTGTATATAAGTGTATTTAAGTGTATATAATCCGGTGCGCCTTATATATGGACCAATATTGAGCCACAACAGGTCTCGCAACTACGGGATGCATAAAGTAACCCCAGCCTCTACTGTAGCGTCTATTCTATGCGCCTTATAATGCGGTGCGCCTTATATATGAACAAAGTTTTAAAATAGGCCATTTATTGAAGGTGCGCCTTATAATCCGGTGCGCCTTATATATGAACAAAGTTTACGCCTTATAATCCGGTGCGCCTTATAGTGCGGAATATACGGTAAGTGTATATAAGTGTATATTTGCAACAATATTCTAACACCTGACAGAAAGTGTGGGGCGGTAAGTGGAATGTTATCTGAATCAATTAGGGGTGTAACGGTACACAAAAATGTGGGTTCGGTACGTACCTCGGTTTAGAGGTCACGGTTCGGTTCATTTTCGGTACGGTAAGAAAACAACAAAATATAAAGTTTTGGGTTATTTATTTACCAAATTTGCAAAATCTTCCACCAAAAATATTTTTCTTCGTGTAATATTTGATGTGAAGTAATGGGAACCTTGGATAGGTCAATAATTCATAATAACATTGATTTTGATTCAATATTATGTTTTGAGCAATGACAGTTTGAAAGAAAAAAAAAACAGCTTTGTTTTATTATGTCAACATTGCAACTTTTTCTAAATGACATTTCACCTTTAAGCTTTTTTATTTCACTTTTGTTATGTTTTTGTTTATTTTCAAAGTATTTTTAGAATGTGCCGTGGGCCTTTAAAACATCAGCTGTGGGCCGCAAATGGCCTCCGGGGCACACTTTTGACACCCCTGCTATAGATAATAAAACATTAAATGTGATAAATCTATGGATAAAAAGCAGAGCCTGGCGACGCATGCACGTTTATCATAACTCTCTCTCTCTCTCTCTCTGTCTCTGCCCCTCCCTCACCAATGCTGCTGTTTGTTTTGTTTTTAACCCCTTCTTAACCCTGAACGTACATTGAAAATACACGCAACCCTAACTCAAAATGCCGGACATTTGAGGCATTTAAGAAACTCCGCCCTGACAGCTCCGCAAAAGAGGACATGTCCGGTGAAAAGAGGACGTATGGTCAGTCTATCCTAGCCCGTTAGCTGCTAGCATGCCGTGTGTTGTGCCTCGGTGTGCATTGTTTACACAACGTGCGTTACACTACTTAATATGTCTATGTGGAAACTTGTTCGGTACACCTCCGAACAAAACCGGAACCCCCGTACCGAAACAGTTCAATACAAATACACGTACCGTTACACCCCTAGAATACAGACATATAGATTTTTTACATGCACAAGTGTGATTATACACACTGAAATCCGAACACAAACATACTGATATACACATTTGCTACAATAAATCTTCTTGACGGTATCAGAGTTTTAGGGAACGTCCAGGGTTTGAGCCCAAGTAGCCACCGCTGCTAACCCTCCTGCTGACGTACGACAATTTGTTTTGTACATCCAGGCTTTAAACTGGAATGTGAGCTTTAGTATCAATTGAAACACATACTTGACATCCATCCATTTCTACCGCTTGTCCCTTACGGGGTCACGGGGGGGGAGCCTATCCCAGCTGCACACGGGCGGAAGGCGGGGTACACCCTGGACAAGTCACCACCTCATCGCAGGGCCAACACGGATAGACAACATTCACACTCACATTCACACACTAGGGACCATTTAGTGTTGCCAATCAATCTATTATTAACTTAAATTGCATTCTTTTTGTATTGTCGCAGTCCCACAAATTCCTTAGTAGATTTACCAAAACGTCACCGTGGAGTTATTGAGTCTGTTTAGCTGATTGGAGAGCTAAGCTTCCGCAGCTAGCGGGTCCATGACCATGACTTCTGTTTTGTTTGATCAGCCCTTTTACTGCCGTGTTACAGACACCATTTGGAAACAATTAAGGTGTGTAAATAAACATTTACAAAACCTTTGTGTAAATAACTAATTTTACAACATACATCTGCGGCTTATATATGGGAAAATATTTTTTTTTCCTAAATTTGCTGCTAACAAATGCAAAAATAATCACTTTGACGGAGCACAGTCCCGGTAAATCCTCTTGATGGTGCCAAACATCAACGATCAGATTCTTATGAAAGGACCTATTGTCCAGATGATCTGGCTTAACTTCACTAACGGTCTCTGTACAGTATGCATTTTTCTGCTCCATAAAATGAAACTGGCTGTAATTTCCCATGATATCAGTCAGTTTTTCAGCAATGGGCAGATGGAACACGTCTTTAGAGCAGCACACCCAGTCACACTCTTGGTGTGATGACTTGACAATCGACGGAACTGTAAATCAATTCGCCACCTAGCTGGTGTGGCATGTAAAACTATTATTTTGATCATGTTTTTGTCGCACTGGTCCATGGTTACTTCAAAACTAATATGGTTAACATTACAAGCAACAATTAAATATAAAATGTGATAATGCGTAGACATCATTTCCTAGGTTTCCTCCAGCTCTCTCAGCATATACACCTAATTTGTGATAGAATTTGTGATGGAATTTCCTTCCCTTGCCTTCTTTTCCTGGACTCTCACTATTATGTTAGATCCACTATGGACTGGACTCTCACAATATTATGTTAGATCCACTATGGACTGGACTCTCACACTATTATGTTAGATCCACTATGGACTGGACTCTCACACTATTATGTTAGATCCACTATGGACTGGACTCTCACACTATTATGTTAGATCCACTATGGACTGGACTCTCACACTATTATGTTAGATCCACTATGGACTGGACTCTCACAATATTATGTTAGATCCACTATGGACTGGACTCTCACACTATTATGTTAGATCCACTATGGACTGGACTCTCCCACTATTATGTTAGATCCACTATGGACTGGACTCTCACACTATTATGTTAGATCCACTATGGACTGGACTCTCACTATTATGTTAGATCCACTATGGACTGGACTCTCACTATTATGTTAGATCCACTATGGACTGGACTCTCACAATATTATGTTAGATCCACTATGGACTGGACTCTCACACTATTATGTTAGATCCACTATGGACTGGACTCTCACACTATTATGTTAGATCCACTATGGACTGGATTCTCACACTATTATGTTAGATCCACTATGGACTGGACTCTCACACTATTATGTTAGATCCACTATGGACTGGACTCTCACACTATTATGTTAGATCCACTATGGACTGGACTCTCACACTATTATGTTAGATCCACTATGGACTGGACTCTCACACTATTATGTTAGATCCACTATGGACTGGACTCTCACTATTATGTTAGATCCACTATGGACTGGACTCTCACACTATTATGTTAGATCCACTATGGACTGGACTCTCACACTATTATGTTAGATCCACTATGGACTGGACTCTCACACTATTATGTTAGATCCACTATGGACTGGACTCTCACTATTATGTTAGATCCACTATGGACTGGACTCTCACACTATTATGTTAGATCCACTATGGACTGGACTCTCACTATTATTTTTAAATCCACTATGGACTGGACTCTCACACTATTATGTTAGATCCACTATGGACTGGACTCTCACACTATTATGTTAGATCCACTATGGACTGGACTCTCACTATTATGTTAGATCCACTATGGACTGGACCCTCACACTATTATGTTAGATCCACTATGGACTGGACTCTCACACTATTATGTTAGATCCACTATGGACTGGACTCTCACTATTATGTTAGATCCACTATGGACTGGACTCTCACTATTATGTTAGATCCACTATGGACTGGACTCTCACACTATTATGTTAGATGCACTATGGACTGGACTCTCACTATTATGTTAGATCCACTATGGACTGGACTCTCACACTATTATGTTAGATCCACTATGGACTGGACTCTCACTATTATGTTAGATCCACTATGGACTGGACTCTCACTATTATGTTAGATCCACTATGGACTGGACTCTCACACTACTATGTTAGATCCACTATGGACTGGACTCTCACTATTATGTTAGATCCACTATGGACTGGACTCTCACTATTATGTTAGATCCACTATGGACTGGACTCTCACACTATTATGTTAGATCCACTATGGACTGGACTCTCACTATTATGTTAGATCCACTATGGACTGGACTCTCACTATTATGTTAGATCCACTATGGACTGGACTCTCACACTATTATGTTAGATCCACTATGGACTGGACTCTCACTATTATGTTAGATCCACTATGGACTGGACTCTCACACTATTATGTTAGATCCACTATGGACTGGACTCTCACTATTATGTTAGATCCACTATGGACTGGACTCTCACTATTATGTTAGATCCACTATGGACTGGACTCTCACACTATTATGTTAGATCCACTATGGACTGGACTCTCACTATTATGTTAGATCCACTATGGACTGGACTCTCACTATTATGTTAGATCCACTATGGACTGGACTCTCACACTATTATGTTAGATCCACTATGGACTGGACTCTCACACTATTATGTTAGATCCACTATGGACTGGACTCTCACACTATTATGTTAGATCCACTATGGACTGGACTCTCACACTATTATGTTAGATCCACTATGGACTGGACTCTCACACTATTATGTTAGATCCACTATGGACTGGACTCTCACACTATTATGTTAGATCCACTATGGACTGGACTCTCACACTATTATGTTAGATCCACTATGGACTGGACTCTCACTATTATGTTAGATCCACTATGGACTGGACTCTCACACTATTATGTTAGATCCACTATGGGCTGGACTCACACTATTATGTTAGATCCACTATGGACTGGACTCTCACACTATTATGTTAGATCCACTATGGACTGGACTCTCACACTATTATGTTAGATCCACTATGGACTGGACTCTCACAATATTATGTTAGATCCACTATGGACTGACTCTCACACTATTATGTTAGATCCACTATGGACTGGACTCTCACACTATTATATTAGATCCACTATGGACTGGACTCTCACTATTATGTTAGATCCACTATGGACTGGACTCTCACACTATTATGTTAGATCCACTATGGACTGGACTCTCACTATTATGTTAGATCCACTATGGACTGGACTCTCACACTATTATATTAGATCCACTATGGACTGGACTCTCACTATTATGTTAGATCCACTATGGACTGGACTCTCACACTATTATATTAGATCCACTATGGACTGGACTCTCACTATTATGTTAGATCCACTATGGACTGGACTCTCACACTATTATATTAGATCCACTATGGACTGGACTCTCACTATTATGTTAGATCCACTATGGACTGGACTCTCACACTATTATGTTAGATCCACTATGGACTGGACTCTCACACTATTATGTCAGACCCACTCGACGTCCATTGCATCCAGTCTCCCCTAGAGACCACATCTGTCATAGTCATTCTCATCGACGTCCCACTGGGTTGTGAGTTTTTCCTTGCCCTTATGTGGGCGCTGAACCGCGGATGTCGTTGTGGCTTGTGCAGCCCTTTGAGACACTTGTGATTTAGGGCTATATAAATAAACATTGATTGATTGATGATTGGTTGACTAGCTCCCACCTTTGTGAACACTCTTTGACCATGGACTCGTTGACCCATTGGACTCATCTGCTCTTTTGTGAATAATTCTTCATCGGGTCTCACTTTTTGCTGAAGCTCACTCTTGCGGAGGCGCCCTTTCATGGGTTGATTAACGTGGACCCCGACTTAAACAAGTTGAAAAACTTACTCAGGTGTTACCATTTAGTGGTCAATTGTACAGAATATGTACTTTACTGTGCAATCTACTAATACAAGTTTCAATCAATCAATCAATGGTGTTTCGGTACGAAATTGACAGTGCTTTTGCGGGAGTGCGACCAACGCTGTAGCATTTAGCACTTGTACGAGCGCGGATGACTTACGCGAGTGGGAGAGTGCGGGCTATGCAGGAGGTGAAACTATTCTTGGGACTGTGTTTTGACAGTTGTTGACTGTATTACAGTATATGGATTACATTATTTAATTAAATTACATATATGCACGATTATGTATTGCTAGAAGGTCATTCCTATGCACGTGTTGGAGCAATAAACACAGACTTCTTCTTATGAAATGCATTGCAACACTGCACATGTGTGCATAACTCCACAGAGCTGTAAACGTCTGGTGCAAGAATCACTATGGTAACATTATTTGAACATTTATTGCAATGATTTATAAGATGTATACGTCATCAGTAGTTTGTCTTTAGTCATTGGTATGTTTTTGCAACTTTGCTTCCTGCTGAGCCCTCCAGGCAGCGAGCACCTCGCTGTCCTCCCCTTCAGCAGCCGCCCGAGCTTTGGCTCTCTCCCTGGTTTGGGCAATGAACAGTGCAATGTCCTCTTCCTCATCGTCATCATCTGCACCCTGCCTTCCCCCCACTGTCTCATGACTTGTGTATTGTGAAGGGTAAGTGAACTTCCTCCTTGAGCTGACATCCCGCACCTCATCATTCTGGCTGTATGACCTTCCGGCTCGGCTGTGGCCGGAATATTCCATGTCGTCAGGAGATTTGACTTCACGCAGCCGAGATAGGTATGTGGCGGTGTCGCCGTAGGTCTTATCCTCGACATCCTCACTAGCACATGAGGCCCTGCGGCTGGAAAAGTCCAACTGGGAGGCAGAGTCGTCAAGGTCGTCGTAGGGGTCGTTTTCTGCAGTGGCTGCAGCTTTTTTCGGAGGAGGCCTGACACTCTTTAGCCAGTCGTCAATGCTTGTGTTCTTGTCCCTCTCCAGAGCTGGGTTTAGGTTCAGACATCCGGAGAGGCCAAATGTTCTCGCAGGTTTGCCTTTTTTCTTCTTTGCCTCCTCAAGAAAGTCCTCCTCTTTCCTTTGATTCTCCTCCTCCTCATCCCCATCTTCCTTTGGTTTCTTTTTCTTGTACAAAGTGCTACGCTTGTTGTCCTCCAGGATTTTCTTCTTCTCATAGGTCTCCATCTTGCCTCTCATGTCAGTCTTGATCTCTTTGTCCATGGCATTTAGTTTGCTCAAGTCGACCTGGTCCTGGAAGAGGCTGTACAGAGGGACGCTGGTGGTTGTGATTTTGTTTTTCCTGGTGTCCAGTGCAGAGCCTCGTGCACTGAAACTGCTACCTGCAAGAACAGACGATGGCGGACCACGAGCCTGCGACGTTGCACTGGAGTAGGAGGCTCCACTCAACATGGATGCTTTATCATCGTCCCCACCTCGGCCTGACATCACACTTGATGCAGCGGCAAAGCTCAACTCTGATCCTGCACGTGACGGAGGGGGCAAGCTCATCTCGCTCTGCTTCTGTTTGATGGTTTCACTAACCACATTGGCGATCCAGTTCTGGATACTGGCCAGGTTAACCATTGGTTCTCCCCCAGGTACCTGAACACTCTGAACTGGAAGGATGGGAGGAACTGGTGTTATAGGACTAGGATGCGCTGCAGATTGCATTGATTTTGTACTACGAGCATGTGACACAGATGATATGACAGAGGAACCTCCGCTGAGCATTGACATGTTGTCGTCAATGACGGCAGTCGGCGGTCCAGTGACTCCAGCTCCGGCCCAGAAGGCGGAGAGAGGTATTGTAGCTCCACTTACACAGCTCTCATTCTCCCAGCCGCACATGGACTGACTCTCTTCTAATGTTTTTTTGGACCGTTCCAGGAGCTCCTCTCGCCTTTGCCTCCGCTTGACAGTCGTCGAGTCCTCACCCCGACTCAGCTCCAGAATCTCATCCACGTTCTCCTCGCCGAGTCGTCTCTGCTGCCTCCGCTTCCATGTCTGATATGCTGTCAAGTTGACGTCTTCGAAGGATGGAGTTGCAGCTTTGACGCTGTCCCCTTTCTCGTCATCAACAACAGAACCGTTCTCCCCGTTGCCCCGGTCTTTCATGTTGAAGCCAAACTGGATTCTCTTAACCCGCCAGCGCTCCAACGGAGTCATCTTTTCCTTGTTCTTTTTGCAGAAGTTGTACATAGAGGTTGTGTCTGATAGGATGCTCTCCATCTCATCTTCAATCTTTTTCTTTGTCTCTTGTTCCTGTGTAATGTCACTTCCACTGCCTTTCTCATCATCCTTTTTGCGATAACGAGCTGCGGCTTGTTCCTCGATCTCCCTCAGCCGCTGCTTCCAAAGGTCGGAATAACTGGTACAACTGGAGGTGGACGTGGTGTCCGATGGAGGGCGTCTGTTGCGACGCTTCAAACGTTCTTTCATGGCACGCAAGTCCTCACTGGTGACGCTTTCCACATCGGCATCTGCACACATGCCGGGCGGCGAATCTTCCTCATCGCTGTTTAGCTGCGCCTCCCACCACTCCTCACTTTGGTACTGCTCATTTCTGCGCTGCCACTCATGGATCATGCTGTCCAGACCATCTTCGTCCACGACACCTTCGCCGCTTCCCACCTGCTCAGGCAGAACTGTCTTTTCTTCGGCACCGCGTGAAGGTTTGTTAGCCTGCAGTCTTATGGATCCACTTCTGAGTGCCTCGGCAGCCGCGGAGGAGGCCACACTGCTCATCACGCTGGCACCGTCTTCCTCCTCCTCCATCATGATGGAGTGCGCTTTTACCTCAATCATACTTTGCTCTCCCTCCTCATGGGTATCATCCTCACTTCCATCACCGAAAATAAGAGCGCGGGTGCGTGCATCAATAACGGAACACTGGCTCAGTGTGTCGTCATCGTCTCGCTCCTCCATCAGGTCTTCGTTGAGCTCTCGTAGCTGTTTCAGGAAACCCTCGTTGGGGTTGATGGGCCGCTTCTTCCTAATAGCTGTCAGGGCCTCTATGATGCTCATGTGCTGGAATATCATGAGGTAAGAAGCCACCAGAACAGCTGAGCGACTGACGCCCATCATGGAAATCACCAGAACTTTGCCTGCAAACAAAAGGAACACAGAGTTCTTCTTAACCCAAAGGGTTGAAGATCAACAACTCTTCATCCAAGACAAAACACCAGGTTTGAGTCATTTGCGACGTTCACCTCTGTGGCTAAGCAAAGCCTCATCAAAGAACTCAGCGGTGGGCCGGAAGTGTGGCGAAATGTCAGAGTCAACAAAGTCGTCCACCTCGATGCCCATGTAGTGCACGCCCATGCCGGCATAGAAAGCCTCCCCGGTGTAGACGCCTGTGTTGTGAGCAGTATTGAGAATGTGTGTGATGCCCATTCGCTTCAGGCGTGCCTTGTTTACAGCGACAGATCTGAGCCAAATGGAACAGTGAGTTTAAACACGTAATAATTTAAACTTCTACAGTGTACACTCCTAATTTCAAGTTGCACTGAATGAGAGGATATTGTGACACTCACTTTTCAGCAATGAAAATGTTTGGCCACACCTCGTCCACAGGCCTGCTTGGGGCCTCCAGGCGCTCCTGAACCATGGCCCTCTGGATGTCCAGCACACACGGGGTGTTGTAAGGACTGCGGTCGTCAATCATATCCTTGACTCGGTTGTAAAGATCCTCCACCATAAGCTGGTCCGCAGTTTCAAGCATGGAGTCTGGAATGGACTCAGGGCGGGCACCACGAGGTGGCAGCTCTGGGAACAACAGACAATCTACATTGAAATTCTTTTCAGGTAGGTTTTACACTCATCCCATACATAATAATAATAATAATAATAATAATAATAGATTTTATTTGTAAAAAGCACTTTACATTGGGTAAACAACCTCAAAGTGCTACAGTGTATAGAAAAATAAAATAAAAAGATAATAAAAAAATTAAAAAAAATAAAAACTAGAACAGCCAAATAGCTAAAACTAGTATGCATATATCTAAAAAAGGCTTTTTAAAAGGAAGGGTTTTTAAGCCTTTTTTAAAAGCATCCACAGTCTGTGGTGCCCTCAGGTGGTCAGGGAGAGCGCTCCACAGACTGGGAGCATTGAGCTTAAATGGTCAACGGTCATTTGTCCTGACGACCAATTACATTACAAATCCCACATTTGATGAAATAATAAAACATAAAATACAACAAAACCATTTAAAAATAGTGCCGTCAAACAAATATGAAAAAACAGATTCATCACATTTTTGCATTCTGAATAATTGCAGTAAATTACTTGCATCTAGAATTTACATTCACTTGAAAAAAGACCCCAATACTTTGACAAAAATGCATTTTTATTGTCAGAATGTCACAGAAATTGTTTAACAGTTTTACCTGAACGCATTACATTTTTTGTCCAAAACATGTTAACAGTCTGTCTGTCTGTGTTGGCCCTGCGACGAGGTGGCCACTTGTCCAGTTTATACCCCACCTTCCGCCCGAATGCAGCTGAGATAGGCTTCAGCACCCCCCGGCCACCCCAAAAAGGGACAAGCGGTAGAAAATGGATGGATGGAGTTTAATCTCAAATAATGTCAAATCTAAAGTCATGGGTGTACTTTGAAGTGAAATGGGCCAGCAAGCACACCAGTCATCGTTGCACTGGTGTATGCATCTGGCAAGAGAGCATGAAAAACCCCAAAACTAGCATGTGAAGTCAAAATAAATGATGTGATTACTTTGTGTTTATCAGTGGCGTGCAGTCACTAGAGGCAGGGGAGGCGGGGCCTCACCTGCCATCATGGAAAGAAAAAAAATGTAAAAAGAAAAAAAAAATAATTAAATTGTTATATGTATCCAGTGATTATACTAAAGTTATTTTCCATTTAACTTCACCAGTTTTAGATTATTTTTATTTTTATTTTCACATTTGCCGTTCAAATACAGAGACGAAACGGTGCGGTGATCAGCAGCCAGTTGAGGCACGTCACTCAGTTGTGTCTCAACATGGATTGTGCGCAATGACTCGGCTAACTGCTGGCCTGCTGTGCAGTGAAACTGTATTGCTATATGAATTATATCATCTAACTAAACTATGGCATAGTTTAGTTAGCTGAGGTATATAATGTACAGTGTATTTTGTCAAAAACTGTATGTGTGTAACGTATTTCTTGTGCTGAGCATTCATAAATCTGCTGCAAAAGACGTACTGGTTGAGGCTCGCAGTAATTCGGCCTCCTGGTGGTAGAGGCCGGTAGTGATCCCAGAGATCATTCCTCGGCCGCAGAAGAAAAAAAAAAAAAAGTTTGCAGCGATTGTTTATTTCCTCTCGCCTGGACTTTTATTAAAAACATGGAGGATTACATATGTGAAATAAAACCGTTTTCTAAACTGGACTTTCAATCGAAGCAGAAGGTAATAATTAAAGGTAGACCAACGCCGGAGCTAAAAGGTTTGCTTTTGACTTCGGGACAGAAGACCCGTTCTTTTCAAACGGCGTGGTACACACGCAAAGGCTGGCTGTGTGGATGTCCAGCAAGAAAGGTAAGACCATAATAATGTTTTTTTTTAATTAAATGTGCTTTTTTGTGTGCTACAGTTGTGTAAAGAATGCTGGTATGAGCTTTTAAACATAACCCGTTAACTGCTGCCAATCACATGGTGAATAAGATACTATTTAGGGTTCATATGTTTGTAAATCTGACTGTGATGATGCAGTGCCTCACCAGACATTAACCTCACCGCACGCCACTGGTGTTTATACATAATTAATGCCATAATCTTTGTGATTAAATGCACAAGTTAACTCGTTAAATTTGACAGGCCTCAGATAAAGAAAGCACAAAATGACCCAATTTCTTTTCTTCCCTTTTTTTTCTTTTCTTGCTATAGTACAAAAGGTTTTTGTCATGTTGGGTCAAATCCAATGTCTGGTGCAAAATTTAGAACTATAGATTGGTGAGTCATTGTATTTTCTTCATTTACTTTTTAAAGATGGAAAAAAAGATTTGAAAAAAAATATTCTTGTTAGTTTAGTGGTTTACATTAATTTGTATGCAACATCAAAAACGGCTGTGAGAACAAGAAATAAATATAAAGTGCTGGGTTTAAATGTTAATGAAGATTAATCACATGGTTGCTGTGTAAATATGATTTATTTCTAATGTATATTGATTTTGCATGAGCGATGAGACTGAAGAAGGAAGGGCGTATAGTATACATACACTTAAAGTGTTTATTAAAATCATCTTCATGTTAAAGGCTACCTATGAGGAGTTTCCTCCTTTCTGACTTACACATTTTATTACAATGTTGGATGCTCGTGTTGAATAATGCCAAAGCGTGAAATCATAGGGTTTATGCATTTGGCCGCAAGCTTGCACGCAGTTTTGGATGCCTCTGAAAGCTGCGTTTTGGAATATTCATTTAACATTTGGGCAATTTGTGATGTCACAGATTGACAAGGAACTATCGTGAGCATTGTTATTAGTTTGATTGATTGAGACTTTTATTAGTAGGTTGCACAGTGAAGTACATATTCCGTACAATTGACCACTAAATGGTAACACCCCAATAAGTTTTTCAACTTGTTTAAGTCGGGGTCCACTTAAATTGATTCATGATACAGATATATACTATCATATATACTATCATCATAATACAGTCATCACACAAGATAATCACAATGAATTATTTACATTATTTACAATCAGGGGTGTGGAGGGGGGGGGGGTAGGATATGGACATCAAGTAGTGGACATAGAGAGAGAGAGAGAGAGAGAGAGAGAGAGAGAGAGAGAGAGAGAGAGAGAGAGAGAGAGAGAGAAAGAGAGAGAGATCAGAAGGCATAAGAAAAAGTATCTGCATTTGATTGTTTACATTTGATTATTAGCAATCCGGGGAGGGTGTTAGTTTAGGGTTGTAGCTGCCTGGAGGTGAACTTTTATTGCGGTTTTGAAGGAGGATAGAGATGCCCTTTCTTTTATACCTGTTGGGAGCGCATTCCACATTGATGTGGCATAGAAAGAGAATGAGTTAAGACCTTTGTTAGATCGGAATCTGGGTTTAACGTGGTTAGTGGAGCTCCCCCTGGTGTTGTGGCTATGGCGGTCATTTACGTTAAGGAAGTAGTTTGACATGTACTTCGGTATCAGGGAGGTGTAGTGGATTTTATAGACTAGGCTCAGTGCAAGTTGTTTAACTCTGTCCTCCACCTTGAGCCTGCCCACTTTGGAGAAGTGGGTAGGAGTGAGGTGTGATCTGGGGTGGAGGTCTAGAAGTAACCTGACTAGCTTGTTCTGAGATGTTTGGAGTTTAGATTTGAGGGTTTTGGAGGTGCTAGGGTACCAGGAGGTGCATGCGTAATCCAAAAAGGGTTGAACGAGAGTTCCCGCCAGAATCCTCAAGGTGCTTTTGTTGACCAGAGAGGAGATTCTGTAGAGAAATCTCGTTCGATGGTTAACCTTTTTGATTACCTTGGTTGCCATTTTATCACAGGAAAGGTTAGCCTCTAGAATGGAACCTAGGTAGGTGACCTCATCTTTCCTGGTGATAACAATGTCACCCACTTTTATGCTCGCCTTTCTGTTCTGCTCCATTGCCTGCAACCTTCAGTGTTATTCCTTCTTTTTCAATGCTCTCTTGCATTGTCTGATGTCTATAAAAATACGTCCTTGATTATGTGTGTAACGTTATGTTAAGGAGACGAGTACAGCTTTCTGCAACACAGGAACTGTTCATTACTCACGAGGCCCATGAACATCTTTACTAGCTCGTAGGCAGTGTTGGGTTAGTTACTGAAAACCAGTAACTAGTTACAATTACTAGTTACTTTATTTCAAAAGTAACTCAGTTACTAACTCAGTTACTTACACCAAAAAGTAATGCGTTACTGTGAAAAGTAACTATTTAGTTACTTATCCCCCCCCCCCCCCCCCCCCCCCCCTTTTTTTTAAGGCTCCCATTAATGCCCTTTTAGCCTTCATTTCAGTACTGTTATTGCACTGGACAATAATACAATCTGTTGATCAACTTGACATGCATTTGCATCACTGAACTCAGAAAGCAATGTGCTATACATACAACACACAAACAATGTGGTCTACATACAACACACAAACAATGTGGTCTACATACAACACACAAACAATGTGGTCTACATACAACACACAAAGACAAAGATATGTTTCAAAGGGCCAATTTATTTCAGGCCAGAAAAAATTGACAAAACTATTTTAAATAGCTGCAACATAATGGCACTTTAACTTTAACTCTAAGTAGATAGGATCTTTGATCCAAGACACAACTTACATTTAACTAAAATGTTATTTTCTTTGTGCTCGACAAAGGAAAAGTATTGAGAATGTCTCCATGTTAAAAAACTCGACTTCTGGCTTCGCCATGATGTCTTGTTAGTTGTTATGAGAGTAGCGTATGTGTGTGTGTGTGTGTGTGTGTGTGTGTGGCCCTTTAAGATATGACAGCATGAGCGGTGAGTGACGTCAGTGAGTGAGTGGGCGAGAGAGGTGAGGGAGCGGCGACAGTGAGTGCGTGTAGGTGCTCTAGCTTGGTGGATGGCTGCGTGCAATAAAGTCGCAAAGTTGCAACAAACCGCCGGGCTCGTCATTCACCCTCAGCTGTAAAGACCCTCTTCCGGGTAAAGTGAAGGTTGTTAGACCCGATGTACGGCTTTGGAGGAACGTCTTCCCTGCGGGGAGGCGTGCTTTCTGTGGGTGGGGGAAAGCACGCCTCTTCTTTTCCACCGGAGCGCTCCAATAAAACACACTCAGATCTTCAGTTTCTAGCCGATACTACATACAAATAACGTAAAATAACGCAGTAACGCATCATGCAGTAACGGTAACTGAGTTACTGTATATAAAAAAATAACGCGTTAGATTACTAGTTACCGCCGAAACTAACGGCGTTACAGTAGTCCCAACACTGCTCGTAGGTGTGCTGACACTATTTCCGGCCTTCCCGTCTGATCTCCAGCTAAGCCTTCTGGGTGCTCACACAACAATTACCAACACAATTTGTCGATTTTACACGGGACAATTCATCAAGATGGGTCACTACAAAGTTGGATTTGACGCAAAACTCGGACGAAAATGAGGAAACACAAGAAAAGGTCGTCTTTTTCTTTCAGCATCATCAGATGTGATGGCAGCCGCCGGGAACTTGTCTAAATATTCTGCGCCATTGTTCACGCACGCTGCAAACATTAAAGCATGAGCAATCGGAATTGACAATGCGAGACGCGGAATGCTAACAACACGGCTCATGGTCGTAACTGCGACTGTCAGGTTGACCACGTTTTTGCAGAACAACACATGCTTGGTTTCAGCACATGGAAACCCAGTTTTGACTCAAACAAATGACCCAGGATGTGACATAGTATTTACACGCAGTGGCCGTGTTTTAGGGGCTAGGCTATGACCATAGCAATACGTACAGTACTTACCGGTAGCTCAGAGGATCTACCGGTAAGTACTGTAATCTACAGGAGATCACACTCAATATTGTGTGAAACGATGTATTTAATGCTCTAACTATGAAAACTTAGCAGAAATGTGTTTACAACCGTCAGAGGCCTGGAACCAACTGTCCGTGATAAATGAGGGACAATTGTAATGAGTACATACAAAATATATATATATATATATATATATATATATATATATATATATATATATATATATATATATATATATATATATATATATATATATATATATATATATATATATATATATATATATATATATATATGTATGTGTGGGAAAAAATCACAAGACTATTTCATCTCTACAGGCCTGTTTCATGAGGGGTTTCCTCAATCCTCAGGAGAATCCAGAGAATCCTCAGAAATCTCCTGGCCTGTAGAGATGAAATAGTCTTGTGATTTTTTCCCACACATACATATTACGCTCTACCACGGTATCGAGCACTATTTTTTGGATAATCTAATTAAGACATATATATATATATATATATATATATATATATATATATATATATATATATATATATATATATATATATATATATATATATATTAGGGGTGTAACGGTACACAAAAATTTCGGTTCGGTACGTACCTTGGTTTAGAGGTCACGGTTCGGTTCATTTTTGGTACAGTAATAAAACAACAAAATAATAAATGTTTGGGTTATTCATTTACCAAATTTGCAAAATCTTCCAGCAAAAATATTTTTCTTAGTGTAATATTTGATGTGAAGTAATGGGAACCTTGGATAGGTCAATAATTCATAATAACATTGATTTTGATTCAATATTATGTTTTGAGCAATGAAAAAAAAGCAGCTTTGTTTTATTAGTCAACATTGCAACTTTTTCTAAATTACATTTAACCTTTAAGCTTTTTTATTTCACTTTTGTTATGTTTTTGTTTATTTGAATAGTATTTTTAGAATGTGCCGTGGGCCTTTAAAACATTAGCTGTGGGCCGCAAATGGCCTCCGGGGCACACTTTTCACACCCCTGCTATAGATAATAAAACATGAAATGTGATAAATCTATGGATAAAAAGCAGAGCCTGGCGACGCATGCGCGTTTATCATAACTCTCTCTCTCTCTCTGTCTCTGCCCCTCCCTCACCAATGCTGCTGTTTGTTTTGTTTTTAACCCCTTCTTAACCCTGAACGTACATTGAAAATACACGCAGCCCTAACTCAAAATGCCGGACATTTGAGGCATTTAAGAAACTCCGCCCTGACAGCTCCGCAAAAGAGGACATGTCCGGTGAAAAGAAGACGTATGGTCAGTCTATCCTAGCCCGTTAGCTGCTAGCATGCCGTGTGTTGTGCCTCGGTGTGCATTGTTTACACAACGTGCGTTACGCTACTTAATATGTCCGTGTGGAAACTCGTTCGGTACACCTCCGAACCGAACCGAACCGAAATGGTTCAATACAAATACACGTACCGTTACACCCCTAATATATATATATATATATGAACACAGACACACACACAAACAGATAGCCCGGCCTTGCTCTTTTAACCCATTTTGGCCCCCTAGTCAAAAAGTTTGGGGACCCCTGGTTTAGACAAATGATAGGAGAACTTACTTTAAACAGGATCATCTGCTGGAATTTGCCAGCACGATAATGTTGGCTAATTTTCTTTGATTCCTCCAGCATGAATCTCCAGAAGACGGGTGCAGACTCACCCACATACATCATTAGTGACCACAGACCTCAGTCATTGGACCTAATCGTCTCGTTTGACTCACACCACATTCCTCTTCAGATTCACCCCACTCTCAGCAGCTTAATAGGGAATCCATGTTTCATCTTCTGCACTTCCAATTATGTCCCCCGTGTGCGTATGCGCTGCGTCGGTGTCCTGCTGGCTGCAGAAGCGGTCGCAGCAGGAGTTCCGATCACTCATAATCAATGTGGCTGAGAGAACTGAGAGAATCTGGGAGCTTTTCGGGCTTCTTGCAACCTTCAGACACCCTCAGAACTTTTAACAGCACTACCTCAGACTGTACGTTCCAGGCCTCTCATATGATCAAATAGGGCAAAATATTTTCATGAGTTCATGGAACTGTGTCTCACCCTCACTGATGATCTTTTTGGCAGCGACGGCAGATGACAGGTGGATGGGCTCCATGAAGATGCTGGCGGCTTCCGAGCCTGAGATGCTGGAAAACCTGGACTCTGACATCATGGAGAGACTGGAAACAACAGAGACAAAGTTGTCCTGTGTTCTGCGCGGATTGTTTTTCAGAGCTGGTGTGTTACCTGGGCGATGGGCAGCGCAGGTAACGAGATTGGATTCCCTGAATGGGACTGTCCTCCTCCTCACAATCGGGGACCATCTGATCTTCACCTTCGCTGGCAGACGCCATGACGGCGGACGTGATTCCTTCCTGTTCAGTGAAACCGGTGTCCTCTTTCCCCACCCGACGAAAAAATTATTAACATGAAGCAGCAAAATAAAGTTTATTCCGCAGCAGAGGAAAATTGGCTATGACTCTCATCGATACAATTTTGTTAGTTGTGGTGAGGTGAATTATACCGTGTACCATTTTCTTGTGTTTGTATTTGGTCACAGAATCCTTTAGAGCAGGGGTCACCAACCTTTTCGAAACCAAGAGCTACTTCTTGGGTAGTGATTAATGCGAAGGGCTACCAGTTTGATACACACTTAAATAAATTGCCAGAAATAGCCAATTTGCTCAATTTACCTTTAACTCTATGTTATTATTAATAATTAATGATATTTACACTTAATTGAACGGTTTAAAAGAGGAGAAAACACGAAAAAAATTACAATTACATTTTGAAACATAGCTTATCTTCAATTTCGACTCTTTAAAATTCAAAATTCAACCGAAAAAAAGAAGAGAAAAACTAGCTAATTTGAATCTTTTTTAAAAAATTTAAAAAAGAATTTATGGAACATCATAAGTAATTTTTCCTGATTAAGATTAATTTTAGAATTTTGATGACATGTTTTAAATAGGTTAAAATCCAATCTACACTTTGTTAGAATATATAACAAATTGGACCAAGCTATATTTCTAACAAAGACAAATTATTATTTCTTCTAGATTTTCCAGAACAAAATGTTTCAAAGAAATTCAAAAGACTTTGAAATAAGATTTAAATTTGATTCTACAGATTTTCTAGATTTGCCGGAATAATTTTTTTGAATTTTAATCATAATAAGTTTGAAGAAATATTTCACAAATATTCTTTGTCGAAAAACAGAAGCTAAAATGAAGAATTAAATTAAAATGTATTTATTATTCTTTACAATAAAAATAAAAAAATTGACTTGAACATTGATTTAAATTGTCAGGAAAGAAGAGGAAGGAATTTAAAAGGTCAAAAGGTATATGTGTTTAAAAATCCTAAAATCATTTTTAAGGTTGTATTTTTTCTCTAAAATTGTCTTTCTGAAAGTTATAAGAAGCAAAGTAAAAAAAATAAATGAATTTATTTAAACAAGTGAAGACCAAGTCTTTAAAATATTTTCTTGGATTTTCAAATTTTATTTGAGTTTTGTCTCTCTTAGAATTAAAAATGTCGAGCAAAGCGAGACCAGCTTGCTAGTAAATAAACACAATGTAAAAAATAGAGGCAGCTCACTGGTAAGTGCTGCTATTTGAGCTATTTTTAGAACAGGCCAGCGGGCTACTCATCTGGTCCTTACGGGCTACCTGGTGCCCGCGGGCACCACGTTGGTGACCCCTGCTTTAGAGGATTATTCTACTGAGGACATATGCCCTTAGATAGCTTCAAAAGTGCACATGTCCATCACAAACTCTCCAGAGAGTGTTGGCTCTCGCCCCCAGGAAATTGGAATCCTACAGGAATGCAGGTTTGGATTTTAGGAGGAAGTGTACAGACATTAGCAACATCTGGTAGGAAGCCCTCACAAGTAGGAGTAGAGGATAGGGGTCGGTGGTCACCCGGCTCAAACCGATCACATGAAATAGGTTAACTGGCCAAGCAACAAACTGGGGTTTGTCCAGACTGACCTGCCCCAAGGCTAGAACAACATAGAGTAATAAGCGGTAGAAAATGGATGGATGGATAAAGTTAAAGTTAAAGTACCAATGATTGTCACACACACACTAAGTGTGGCGAAATTGTTATTTACAGATAAACACTGACATTTATAAATTGTCATTCACAGCTGAAATGGACCATTGAATTTGTCATTTACCGAGAGGACGACTTTCTGACTGTTGGACATTGCGACTAAAAGCCTGACTTTTTGTAAACAATTCGGTACACTTTATTGTTTAGTTTAGGTTAGTCTTTATTTGAAGGGACAATGCACAGAAACCTTAAGTTTAAAGACAGATATGTTCTGTACCAGATTATAGCTAATTAGCTCATTTCCATCTGCAGTCCCTGGCTACCTAAATTAAAGGGACACAAAAATCATGCAATAAAATTATAACAATAAAATCATACTATAGCATGTAATCAAATTAAGAAAAGTTATGAAATGCCCTTTCATTGACACATACTTAATATACAATACAAGCACACCTCTCCTTTACATCATAACTCAGACAATACCTGCTCTTGTTCACATCTGTCATCATTTGTAAAACACAAGCATGATTTTAACAGACACACCTCACAGTTTACAACAAAATGCTCTCATGGATAAATATAATACACATTAAGTTGATGTGTCAATCATAGTGGCCACCTTATTGACCGTGTGAGCAACTTTGATTGCTCCATAGCCACTTTTTAACTTTAATTTGTATATGATTGCTTTGTATTTCAACGACTTACTTTTGAGTAAAAGAACTAATATTGTTTGTTTATTGACATGGTATCAGCGTAGAAATATAGTAAACCACTCCTCCATACCTCATCAGTCTGATTTGTATCAACTACCCTGAGAGGTGAAATGTGGTGGAAACACAAACCACACACTTCTACAGGAACCTATAGATCCAGGAACCTCAGGTTCCAGGAACCGAAAGTTCCTGAACTTTTGATGGAAAAGGGCCTGATGAGTTAGTGGATTTAGATTGGGTGTTGACATGAACCACTTCGGCTGTCTTTGCTCATCATGGCTTCAGCAAGAATAAACTAAAATACATGTTTGTCAGAAAGTAAGACGTACAAAGATGTCGGGCCTCACCTAATCATGTGACGTTTATATTTAGTTAGCTGATGATATTGTCTGAGTGCTTTCAGGCCTGGCAGCAGATCTATTTTAAGCGACAGCTGTGTCGCAAGCCTTAGTGCAGCGTTGTGTCGATCTTTGTTCCAATCAAGCCGTAACAGCCAGACAAGTCACACAAACATCCACACAATCGCTTGTCTTCATACCAACAAAGTGTTTGTCTTACCTTGGCAGCCGGGGGTAGTGTCCATCTGAGGAGGTCCTGGCAAGCACTGACACATGGTCCTAAAGTGACGTGCACCCCCCATTTATACCCCCCTCCACCATTCAGGAGGCCTGGACATCCGACACCAAACACTGCAACACAACTAGTCTCTCCTGACACTTTCTAGAAGACCCTCCTCTTCACTTCTACCTTCCTACAGTCCTCGTTTCCTTCTTATCATTCTTTATTCCTGTCTTTGTTTCAGTACCACTATAGTTTTTATCCATCCTCCCTCCTATATAAAAAATATAGTTTTGTTTTAAAATATTTACACCCATCTTACTGTATACATCAGGGGTCACCAACCTTTTTGAAAGCAAGAGCTACTTCTTGGGTAGTGATTAATGCGAAGGGCTACCAGTTTGATACACACTTCAATAAATTGCCAGAAATAGCCAATTTGCTCAATTTACCTTTAACTCTATGTTATTATTAATAATTAATGATATTTACACTTAATTGAACGGTTTAAAAGAGGAGAAAACACGAAAAAAATTACAATTAAATTTTGAAACATAGTTTGTCTTCAATTTCGACTCTTTAAAATTCAAAATTCAACAGAAAAAAAGAAGATACAAACTTGAAAAAATAATTTATGGAACATCATTAGTAATTTTTCCTGATTAAGAATAATTTTAGAATTTTGATGACATGTTTTAAATAGGTTAAAATCCAATCTACACTTTGTTAGAGTATATAGCAAATTGGACCAAGCTATATTTCTAACAAAGACAAATAACTATTTTTTCTAGATTTTCCAGAACAAAATTTTTAAAAAATATCAAGACTTTAAAATAAGATTTAAATTTGATTCTACAGATTTTCTGGATTTGCCAGAATAATTTTTTTGAATTTTAATCATAATAAGTTTGAAGAAATATTTCACGAATATTCTTCGTCAAAAAAACAGAAGCTAAAATGAAGAATTAAATTAAAATTGATTTATTATTCTTTACAATAAAAAATTTTTTTTTACTTGAACATTGATTTAAATTGTCAGGAAAGAAGAGGAAGGAATTTAAAAGGTAAAAAGGTATATGTGTTTAAAAATCCTAAAACCATTTTTAAGGTTGTATTTTTTGTCTAAAATTGTCTTTCTGAAAGTTATAAGAAGCAAAGTAAAAAAATGAATGAATTTATTTAAACAAGTGAAGACCAAGTCTTTAAAATATTTTAATGGATTTTCAAATTCTATTTGAGTTTTGTCTCTCTTAGAATTAAAAATGTCGGGCAAAGTGAGACCAGCTTGCTAGTAAATAAATACAATTTAAAAAATAGAGGCAGCTCACTGGTAAGTGCTGCTATTTGAGCTATTTTTAGAACAGGCCAGCGGGCTACTCATCTGGTCCTTACGGGATACGCGGTGCCCGTGGGATTGATTTACGTGGACCCCGACTTAAACAAGTTGAAAAACTTATTCGGGTGTTACCATTTAGTGGTCAATTGTACGGAATATGTACTGAACTGTGCAATCTACTAATAAAAGTTTCAATCAATCAATCAAAACCCATCCAAATGATGAGAATCAGGTGTCCTAATCACTTGGCCCGGTGTATCAAATCAAGCACTTAGGCATGGAGACTGTTTCTACAAACATTTGTGAAAGAATGGGCCGCTCGCAGTGATTTCCAGCGTGGAACTGTCCTAGGATGCCACCTGTGCAACAAAACCAGTCCTGAAATTTCCTTGCTCCGAAATATTCCAAAGTCAACTTAATTCTAAGAAAAGTGAAGAGTTTGGGAACAACAGCAAGTCAGCCACCAAGTGGTAGGCCAGGTAAAGTGACAGAGAGGTCAGCATAGTGCAAAGACTTTCTGCACAGTCACTTGCTACACAGCTCCAAACTTCATGTCACCTTCCAATTAGCCCACGTACAGTACGCAGAGAGCTTCACGGAATGGCTTTCCATGGCCGAGCAGCCGCATCTAAGCCATACATCACCAAGTCCAATGCAAAGCGTGGGATGCAGTGGTGTAAAGGACATCACCACTGGACTCTAGAGCAGTGGAGACGCCTTCTCTGGACTGATGACTCACACTTTTCCTTCTGGCAATCTGATGGACCAGTCTGGGTTTGGAGAACACTACATTTTGGACTGCATTGTGCCGAGTGTGACATTTGGTAGAGGAGGAATTATGATGTGGGGTTGGTTTTTCAGGAGTTGGGCTTGGCCCCTTAGTTCCAGTGAAATGAACTTTGAATGCTCCAGGATACCAAAACATTTTGGACAATTCCATGGGATGGCACTTCAACTTCATATGTGAGTCAAGGCAGGTGGCCAAATACTTCTGGCAATATAGTGTATGTTCAACTTCTTAACACATCTCAATCCAATCCAATGATTTGTATCCCCAGGAAATCAAATGTATAAATGGATGATCATATTAATTGTATTTCTTTTTTATATCTAATTTTTAGGAACACTAATACAAAACCTCACAATAATGTCTGATTGAAAGCTAAAAATATTATTACAGACTGCCTTAAAAAAAAGAATGGAATTTTACATTTTTTTACTGAATGAAACACCCAGAATGTACATGGAAATAAAGAATGTTACAATATTAACTATGAAGGATAAAACACTGAATATTGACAACATATGAACGTCACACCCCCTCTCCATCCACATATTTTACAAGTGAAACACAACCAAGATGCAACAAACACAGTGAAATATGAACATGAAGGGTAAACAAACCCACCTACGATCTGATATATGTGATATATCACTAAGCTTTACTACTTTGTTGTGAAAATCTCCTTCCACGTCTGTCCCTGACACCCACATTTCACACTCTGTGGAAACACTCCCCACCCACACTGCTTGGTACCTCGTCTGAACTGCTGTGACTTACATGACCATAGTAACTCATTACATTACCATAGTAACTCATTAGATGACCATAGTAACTAATTAGATGACCATAGTAACTCATTAGATGAGCATAGTAACTAATTAGATGACCATAGTAACTAATTAGATGACCATAGTAGCTAATTAGATGACCATAGTAACTAATTAGATGACCATAGTAACTAATTAGATGAGCATAGTAACTAATTAGATGACCATAGTAACTAATTAGATGACCATAGTAGCTAATTAGATGACCATAGTAACTAATTAGATGACCATAGTAGCTAATTAGATGACCATAGTAACCAATTAGATGAGCATAGTAACTAATTAGATGACCATAGTAACCAATTAGATGACCATAGTAACTAATTAGATGACCATAGTAACTAATTAGATGACATAGTAACTAATTAGATGATCATAGTAACTACTATATGATGCAGATTCCAAGCATGTAAAGACTTAGTATAGTTGAAGACTTCCGGTCATTAGAAAAGATGAGTGCACATCATAATGGCAGCTACACTTTACATGTTAAAAAACAAAAAAATATTTGGGAATGTCCGTCGGGCCAGATTGAAAAGCTTAACGGGCCCCATGTGGCCCCCGGACCTTAATTTGCCCAGGTCTGACCTGACACCTCAAAGGAGAACTGCACTTTTTTGGGGAATTTTGCCTATCGTTCACAAACATTATGAGAGACAAGAATGTATTTTTTTCTTAATGTATTCTAACTTTGAAATACACATGAATAAAAGTCAGCTTCATGGAGTCAATGGGAGGTCATTTATTTGGTCCATTAAGCCCTCGAAATAACCGTCCAAAAACCGCCAAAAATACTCCATTTACATTTTGTGACTTGAATATTAACCAAGTATTAGTGATATTGTTATTCTAAGCGTTAACACAGACAAAGTATTTTTAGCAGAAAGCTAACTAGATTATGCTGCTACAGTATATTGACATCATGAGCTGGTGAGCTGCTTCCTCGCCTCAGAGGTGGTGAAAGTTTATTCTAGATCATGAATAATGTCTCTGCCCTTGATAGTAGAAGAATGACTACATAATCCGATACATTCTACTTTAATTATCTTCAAAGCCATACAGGACATAAAAGTTAACATTTTGTATTCAGATTATTTTTTATTTTTTTTGCTCAAATTTCTCAATAAAAACTTCAGTCCTAAATAAATCATATAGTGTTTGTTTGAAAAATATATATATATTTTGACCCTTTTGAAGCCCTTTTAATCAGATAGTGTCACAGGTTTAAAATAGTGAATGGTTGAAACTGTGACATCACTTGATCAAAAGGCCTCTAATGTGTATTTTTGTTGAAGTCTAAAGTTGATTGACAAATTTGAGCAAAAAATAAATAATAATCAAAAATTATTTTACACCCTATGAAAAATGGAGGACTTTTATGTCCTGCATGTCTGGCTTTAGGGTATTGTTATTGTTATTGTTATTACTGACCACCTACATCTCTGTCTGGACTGGACCTGCAGTGCCTCAGACTGGAAGTCTCTGCTAGAGTGGTGAGGACGGCGGAAAAGATCATCAGGACTCCTTTTCCTCCTATCCGGGAAATTGTAAAAAGCCGCTGCCTGACTGTTAGAAAAATTATGTATAAGTTATCACACAACTCTTATGCTTAAAGGCCGTTGCTATAGTTATTATCAATTGTGCTCAAGTTGTACTTTTCTATCTGTGCAAAGGCACACAACTTGTAATCTTCCATTGCGAGTTGTCTCACAGCAGCAGTTTGTTTCCAGACCCTGCCTGCTGACTGCCAAGGACGGACATCGAGTACCTCAACGCAGACAAAACAGAGACAGGGCGAAATCACGAGTGTCAGCACATTTCCATTCTGAATAATCACGTATTGTGTCCTTATGTCGCTGGTTTAAATCCGGCTCGAAGGACCAAGAAGATGTCAGGTTCAAACACCGAACTATCTAGTACACAAGACAAGAAGAAGGAATCAGGCAGAGACAGAGTTCAATTTTGCTCGTGAGGAGAAACGTATTGGGCTGCACACTCAGTTACAGTTTCACCCTACGCTCTAAGGTACAGCCCCCGTGCTCCTCTATTTATTCAGGAGTTCCCTAGTTAACATCACTGAGGCTGCTTCTGAAGGGAGGGGCAATGCAAGCAGCCCCCAGTAGACACAATACATGATTATTCAGAATGGAAATGTGCTGACACTCGTGATTTCGCCCTGTCTCTGTTTTGTCTGCGTTGAGGTACTCGATGTCCGTCCTTGGCTGTCAGCAGGCAGGGTCTGGAAACAAACTGCTGATACGAGACAACTCGCAATGGAAGATTACAAGTTGTGTGCCTTTGCACAGATAGAAAAGTGCAACTTGAGCACAATAGATAATAACTATAGCAACGGCCTTTAAGCATAAGAGTTGTGTGATAACTTATACATAATTATTCTAACACTGACCGGGGCTCAGGTAATCTGCAGAGACTCCTCCCACCCCCACCAAGGACTGTTTTCACTGCTGGACTCTAGAAAGAGGTTCCGCAGCCTCCGTAGCAGAACCTCCAGGTTCTGTAACAGCTTCTTCCCTCTGGACGTAAGGCTCTTGAACGCATTATAATAATCCCCTCAATTCCCCCCAAAAATGGATTAACTGGCTGGAATATAAAGACAATATATACATCCATAAACATGCAATATCTTTATTTGTACAGTAATCTATTTATTTATATCCGCACCTTATTGCTCTTTTATCTTGCACTATAAGATAATATATATAAGATATATACAGGCTATTATTCATCGACTACAGCTCTGCTTTTAACACGGTCATCCCACAAAAACTCACAGCTAAACTCCTCACTGTTGGTCTCTGTGACTGGGTCCTGAACTTTCTCACAAACCCGCCCCAGTCAGTCAGAATCGGCAACCAGACATCAGGCACAAAGGTTCTAAGCACAGCGACCCCCCAAGGCTGCGTGCTGAGCCCCTTGTTGTACACCCTCTTCACACACGACTGTGTGGCCTCCCAGAACAACACCAGTATCATCAAGTTTGCAGATGATACTACGGTCGTCGGACTGATCACCGGGGGAACTGATGCAGCGTACAGAAGGGAGGTAGCGGAACTGGTGACCTGGTGTCAGGATAATAATCTCTCCTTGAACACAGACAAGACCAAGGAGATGATTATTGACCCACGGAGAAGGAGTGCACACTACACACCTCTGTATATAGGGGGGACAAAGGTGGACAGCCTTTAAATTCCTCGGGACCCACATCAGCGAGGACCTCACCTGGGATCACAACACCCAACAAACAATAAAGAAAGCCCAGCAGCGACTGTACTTCCTAAGAAGGCTGAGAAAAGTTGGCATGCCACCCAAAATTCTCAGCAACTTCTACAGAAGTACGGTTGAGAGTGTCCTTACCGGCTCAATCACGGTCTGGTATGGAAACTGCACTGCTAAGGACAGGAAGGCACTCCAGCGAGTGATTAAAACTGCAGTACATATCAGGAGCAGCCTACAGGACATGTACTCTACCAGGGCCACCAGGAGAGCACACAACGTCATAAAGGACAGTACACAGTCTCTTCAGAATCCTACCATCAGGCAGACCATACAGAAGCCTCAAAGCCAGGACTGACAAACACTTTCTACCCACAGGCCATCAGGCTTGTGAATGCTAACTTGTGAATGCTAGCCCCCCGCCCCCGTTTTACTTTTGTCTTTTTGAACAAAAGACATCTACCATGACCACCCCCGAACTGTGAACCATCACTGTAGACACTTTTCACCTTTGATCACTAAAGACACTTTAACTTCTGCTGTGACCCAAGGTCACCTCCATATTTATGCTGTTGACTGTCAATCAGAATGTGCAATAATGTTATGTTACTTACTGTGCCTTGTATACGGGACGGCGTGGCGTAGTGGGTAGAGCAACCGTGCCAGAAACCTGAGGGTTGCAGGTTCGCTCCCCGCCTCTTAACATCCAAAAAATCGCTGCCGTTGTGTCCTTGGGCAGGACACTTCACCCTTTGCCCCCGGTGCCGCTCACACCGGTGAAATGAATGGATGGTAGGTGGTGGTCGGAGGGGCCGTAGGCGAAAACTGGCAGCCTCGCTTCCGTCAGTCTACCCCAGGGCAGCTGTGGCTACAAATGTAGCTTACCACCACCAGGTGTGAATGAACGATGGGTTCCCACTTCTCTGTGAGCGCTTTGAGTATCTAACAATAGAAAAGCGTGATATAGAATCTAATCCATTATTATTATTATTATTGTATATACATTTGTATTTTTATTTTTAGCTAAGTACCGTGTGACTTGTTGAAGGCTGGACTAGCAAAGTAAGTTTTTCATTGTACGGCAAACTGTCTGTTTAACTGTGCATATGACAATAAACAATCTTGAATCTTGAATCTTGAATAACCAGCTAATGCAACAAAATGTCGTTCTTATCTGTACTGCAAAGTTTAAATTTGAAGGAAGTCCAAGTCTCTAATTGTTGAATAACTGTCAGCGTATCGTACACGTGTGAAAGAACTGGACATTGACCATGATATGGTGTATAGTGGAGGAGCATGACAAAAACTATGGCAAAAAATACAACAAAAAGTACTGAAAGAAATAAAATAGTCCACTTTTTTCCCCTTAAGGTTTAAGAGATGAGTTGAAATCACCTGGAACATTGGTTAACAGAGTTTGTTGTCAGCCTCTGCCTTTAAAAAGATTCTTCCTTACAGTAGTTCTCATTGTGTCTTGAAGCGTAATTAATTAGCGGGGCGGCCCTTTAAATGTAATGGCGCCATCAAATGAATTTCCACAGGAATGTTAAACAGTAGCTCAGAGAAATCATTTAATTCAGTCATCTTATCTGACTTCTCAGAGGCGTGTTTCTTGGTCTTGGCAGGAACAACACGGATTTTGTCAGTCAGCTGACAACGCTTCTATTTATAAAGTCTCACAACAAGCAGGACATGTGCTAGTACGTCACTTCTTTAATATGAGCGCACATATTGCTCGTTGAAACTGCATGTCTTTATTTTCTTTACAAAGCCACTTCAAGAGTTTTTATGACAAAAAATATGAACAAAAGTAGAAGTTTTAACAGGAGGTGTGGCGGCCAACCGGAGGGAGAAAGCAGGCGGACAGGAAGTGGGCAACATCAATGGTTATCAGAGAGTCATATCGTACAGTATGTATATTGTACAGTATGTATATGGTACAGTATGTACAGTCCAAGAAAACATACTGTGTGTCGAATGGAAAACTTGAAAAGGTACAGTATACTATGTACATTGTTTACCTCGTCCTACCATGTACTGCTCACCCGAAGCCATGACTGAACTTGCACAATATTTGTACAACATTTTCTTCTTCTCTTCACTACTTTGCAGCACTACTTTGTTCTTTACAACCCCACAAATCTGTGGATTTTTGGTCAAAAATATTTTTTTCTCCAAATCTGGCCATCTTTTCCACAGAAAACTCCTCTCATTCACTCCAAGTCTGTAGTTATTTATAAATACATCATAAAAATGTTTTTCTTTACAGCGCACTACACTTTACAGCTACGGTGCATCCGGATAGTATTCAGAGCGCTTGACTTCTTCCACATTTTAGCCTTATTCCAAAATTGCCCTCAGAATTCTACCCACAATACCCCATAATGGCAATGTGAGAAGGTTATTTTTCTTTAATTTTGCAAACGTATTAAAAATAAGAAACTATAAAAGTATACATAGCCTTTGCTCAATACTTTGTTGATGGACCTTTGGCAGCAATTAGCAAACATTTTATTTGGAGGCTCCATTCAAAATGTTGTCATATTTTTTTGGGGGTTATATTGTTTTAATCAAAATTGACTTGAATTTAGCAGATGTTTTGTCCTAAAACTACAAACCCCGTTTCCATTTGAGTTGGGAAATTGTGTTAGATGTAAATATAAACGGAATACAATGATTTGCAAATCATTTTCAAGCCATATTCAGTTGAATATGCTACAAAGACAACATATTTGATGTTCAAACTGATAAACTTTTTTTTTTTTGCAAATAATCATTAACTTTAGAATTTGATGGCAGCAACACGTGACAAAGAAGTTGGGAAAGGTGGCAATAAATACTGATCAAGTTGAGGAATGCTCATCAAACACTTATTTGGAACATCCCACAGGTGTGCAGGCTAACTAGGAACAGGTGGGTGCCATGATTGGGTATAAAAACAGCTTCCCCAAAAATGCTCAGTCTTTCACAAGAAAGGATGGGGCGAGGTACACCACTTTGTCCACAACTGCGTGAGCAAATAGTCAAACAGTTTAAGAACAACCTTTCTCAAAGTACAATTGCAAGAAATTTAGGGATTTTTAAACATCTACGGTCCATAATATCATCAAAAGGTTCAGAGAATCTGGAGAAATCACTGCACGTAAGCAGCATGGCCGGAAACCAACATTGAATGAGCGTGACCTTCGATCCCTCAGACGGCACTGTATCAAAAACCGACATCAATCTCTAAAGGATATCACCACATGGGCTCAGGAACACTTCAGAAAACCACTATCACTAAATACAGTTGGTCGCTACATCTGTAAGTGCAAGTTAAAGGCCTACTGAAAGCCACTACTAGCGACCACGCAGTCTGATAGTTTATATATCAATGATGAAATCTTAACATTGCAACACATGCCAATACGGCCGGGTTAACTTATAAAGTGACATTTTAAAATTCCCGGGAAATATCCGGCTGAAACGTCGCGGTATGATGACGTATGCGCGTGACGAAGTCCGAGTAACGGAAGTTATGGTACCCGTAGAATCCTATTCAAAAAGCTATGTTTTCATTTCATAATTCCACAGTATTCTGGACATATTTTGCAATTTTTTTAATGAACAATGAAGGCTGCAAAGAAGACAGTTATAGGTGGGATCGGTGTATTAGCAGCGGACTACAGCAACACAACCAGGAGGACTTTGTTGGAGCGCTAGCCGCGCTAGCCGCGCTAGCCGCCGACCTCACCTTGACTTCCTACGTCTCCGGGCCGCCAAACGCATCGGGTGAAGTCCTTCGTCCTTCTGCCGATCGCTGGAACGCAGGTGAGCACGGGTGTTGATGAGCAAATGAGGGCTGGCTGGCGTAGGTGGAGAGCTAATGTTTTTAGCATAGCTCTGTGCAGTCCGGTTGCTAAGTTAGCTTCAATGGCGTCGTTAGCACAGCATTGTTAACCTTCGCCAGCCTGGAAAGCATTAACCGTGTATTTACATGTCCACGGTTTAATAGTATTGTTGATTTTCTATCTATACTTCCAGTCAGGGGTTTATTTCTTTTGTTTCTATATGCAGTTAAAGCACGATGCTATCACGTTAGCTCGTAGCTAAAGCTTTTCGCCGATGTATTGTCGTGGAGATAAAAGGCACTGAATGTCCATTTCGCGTTCTCGACTCTCATTTTCAAGAGGATATAGTATCCCAGGTGGTTTAAAATACAAATCTGTGATCCACAATAGAAAAAGGAGAGTGTGGAATCCAATGAGCCAGCTTGTACCTAAGTTACGGTCAGAGCGAAAAAAGATACGTCCATCACTGCCTCTCAAGTCCTTCACTGTAACGTTCCTCATCTACGAATCTTTCATCCTCGCTGAAATTAATGGGGTAATCATCACTTTCTCGGTCCGAATCTCTCTCGCTCCATTGTAAACAACGGGGAATTGTGAGGAATACTAGCTCCTGTGACGTCACGCTACTTCCGCTACAGGCAAGGCTTTCTTTTATCAGCGAGCAAAAGTTGCGAACTTTATCGTCGATTTTCTCTACTAAATCCTTTCAGCAAAAATATGGCAATATTGCGAAATGATCAAGTATGACACATAGAATGGATCTGCTATTCCCGTTTAAATAAAAAAAAATCATTTCAGTAGGCCTTTAAAGCTCTACTATGCAAAGCGAAAGCCATTTATCAACAACACCCAGAAACGCCGCCAGCTTCTCTGGGCCCGAGATCATCTAAGATGGACTGACACAAAGTGGAAAAGTGTTCTGTGGTCTGACGAGTCCACATTTCAAATTGTTTTTGGAAATATTCGACATCGTGTCATCCGGACCAAAGGGGAAGCGAACCATCCAGACTGTTATCGACGCAAAGTTCAAAAGCCAGCGTCTGTGATGGTATGGGGGTGCATTAGTGCCCAAGACATGGGTAACGTACACATCTGTGAAGGCGCCATTATTGCTGAAAGGTACATACAGGTTTTGGAACAACATATGTTGCCATCTTTTTCATGGACGCCCCTGCTTATTTCAGCAAGACAATGCCAAGCCACATTCAGCACGTGTTACAACAGCGTGGCTTCGTAAAAAAAAGAGTGCGGGTACTTTCCTGGCCCGCCTGCAGTCCAGAGCTGTCTCCCATGGAAAATGTGTGAGTATTATGAAGCGTAAAATAGGACAGCGGAGACCCCGGACTGTTGAACGACTGAAGCTCTACATAAAACAAGAATGGGAAAGAATTCCACTTTCAAAGCTTCAACAATTAATTTCCTCAGTTCTCAATCGTTTACTGAGTGTTGTTTAAAGGAAAGGCCATGTAACACAGTGGTGAACATGCCCTTTCCCGACTACTTTGTCACGTGTTGCAGCCATGAAATTCTAAGTTAATTATTATTTGCAAAAAAAAATAAAGTTTATGAGTTTGAACATGAAATATGTTGTCTTTGTAGCATATTCAACTGAATATGGCTTGAAAAGGATTTGCAAATCATTGTATTCTGTTTATATTTACATCTAACACCATTTCCCAACTCATATGGAAACGGGGTTTGTAATTCATGGGAAATATCATTTTCGATCATTAATTTATTTCTTTAAAAGAAACATTT
Source organism: Entelurus aequoreus (assembly GCF_033978785.1). Taxonomy (NCBI): domain Eukaryota; kingdom Metazoa; phylum Chordata; class Actinopteri; order Syngnathiformes; family Syngnathidae; genus Entelurus; species Entelurus aequoreus. Next base: position 1,711,381 of record NC_084731.1, read on the forward strand.
GAACTCATTAAAACATCAGTTTATAAACCATCTTCATGCGGTGCGTTTTCCTTACAAAACAGAGATGAATCCTCCGTGCCGTGTCGTTCATTCATTGACATTCTAGATGCCATTTGTCACCAGGATTGAGACCCCCCACGGAGTCTAGGCACAGCACAGTGCATGTTGTGCCTACACAACCTCTTGTTGATCACATGTTGAATAAAGCTGTAGTTGATCCTTGTTATGGCGTCTGATAGTCGCTATTTACCTCAAATAGTCGCATAGTTCACTGATCACGGTCCAGCCCAAATCTTTGTCGGCGGTCGTGCGTTTTATGCCGCGTTCTTCTTTTATTTCACTTGCTTACATCTGATAACGTTGTGTTACTTGTGGCGTGCTCTTTTATTTCACTTGCTTACATCTGATAACGTTGTGTTACTTGTGGCGTGCTCTTCTATTTCACTTGCTTACATCTGATAACGTTGTGTTACTTGTGGCGTGCTCTTCTATTTCACTTGCTTACATCTGATAACGTTGTGTTACTTGTGGCGTGCTCTTCTATTTCACTTGCTTACATCTGATAACGTTGTGTTACTTGTGGCGTGCTCTTCTATTTCACTTGCTTACATCTGATAACGTTGTGTTACTTGTGGCGTGCTCTTCTATTTCACTTGCTTACATCTGATAACATTGTGTTACTTGTGGCGTGCTCTTCTATTTCACTTGCTTACATCTGATAACCTTGTGTTACTTGTGGCGTGCTCTTCTATTTCACTTGCTTACATCTGCTAACGTTGTGTTACTTGTGGCGTGCTCTTCTATTTCACTTGCTTACATCTGATAACATTGTGTTACTTGTGGCGTGCTCTTCTATTTCACTTGCTTACATCTGCTAACCTTGTGTTACTTGTGGCGTGCTCTTCTATTTCACTTGCTTACATCTGATAACATTGTGTTAGTTGTGGCGTGCTCTTCTATTTCACTTGCTTACATCTGCTAACCTTGTGTTACTTGTGGCGTGCTCTTCTATTTCACTTGCTTACATCTGATAACCTTGTGTTACTTGTGGCGTGCTCTTCTATTTCACTTGCTTACATCTGCTAACCTTGTGTTACTTGTGGCGTGCTCTTCTATTTCACTTGCTTACATCTGCTAACCTTGTGTTACTTGTGGCGTGCCCTGCATGCAAACTTGAAGTGCAATTTAAAGTTTCACTTCCCAGGGGACGCAGGCAGGACTTATTCCAGTCTCGTGGGAAAAGGACTTAACCTCTTAAGGCCGGAGCTGTTTGTTTACATGCTTTTTTTTTAATTTCTCTTTGTTATTTGGGCTTATTGGACCCTAATTAGAATAAAAACTAAGAATCACCTTTTGATATGATGTACTTAGTCCATAAGTACTGTGGAGAATGCAAATATTGTTAAGAGCTCTTTCTTTATTCATAGTCATGTTTAAAGCAGCTAATATTTTCCCATGTGTACTCTTTATGCTTGTATCTTGTGTCCGCAAGTAAACTCTGTGCCTTACCTTGAAGGCGTAGGAATGTGGGAGTATGACATACTCCCTTTTTACCTGATCAGTATTAGAACAAAGAGGCTGTATTCCTTTCTGGGCAGGGAGGGGGCTGTTTTCGTATTCAATAAGTTGTCTCTTTCCGTTTGATTTCCAGACCTCTTCTAGAAGCCGCTATTAACGGACTGTAGGACTGGTCTCCTAAAGCTTTAGTAAAACTTGATAATATTCCTATTCTGTCTTGATGGTCCTTCTTACTCTGCATATATGTCATCTGAAAGAACTTGGGATTGACCAGTGACTTGCATTCCCTGAGCGTAAAGGCTGGTCAGACGCAACAGTTCACAAACGTGTACTTCATGTTTAGTGACATGCTCATTCTTATTTTTACACTTTTTTCTCTCCAAATTCCATTGTATGTTATACTCTTCTGACACCGCCAGATGGCAGTATAAGTGTCCACATAAGTGGCCATAAGACCCCAATTCAGTAGTGTACACAATTTTGGAAATAAGAGCTAAAAAGTGGCCACTAAGCCTTTAGAGGTTTTAAGTCAGATTTGACGAGGGACGCGATGCATTTAAGGGTTACTACACCCAGAAAGTGCATCTTTGATGAAGGCACACTGTGGGACAGACTTCTACGGAGGTGGGAAATGCTGCATTTGCAGAATCCGCACAGTTACACACCTTTTTAGCCTCCCTTGCTAGAGTACTTGAAATTGAACAGATAGGGTTCTGGGTAAAAAAAATGGAATGTAATAATTACAAGACTTCCATTGCGGAGGAGTGAGCAGTGTGTCCTTTTTGTCCTGTCTTGGTATTCATCCGCCTTTTTCTTCTTCCTTTGCCTTGGCATCCAGCTTGGGGAGAGTCGGCAGCTCGCAATACGCCGGAGGCAGGCAAGGCACCAAATGCAGCTCGTGGCTGTCCCGCATGAGCTGTACACGGCTGTACAAACCCTGCCGCTGGAACACGTTGGTAATGGCAGCCGGCGGTTCTGTGGGCTGGCTGGTGGTGCTGTAGCCGCTCCCTGTTACGTAATCCATATCCGGCCAGGCAGGCGGCGCCGCCAATGGCGCAAACGCTTGAGGAGGAGACATGCAGTAGGGGCTCTTCAGGCTGGCGGCCGGATGGTATGTCGGGGTGGCCGTCAAGGTACTTGGGACGATGAAGGCACCCGACGCCTGGCTGGGCGACTCAGTGGGAAGTGGGCACTCTTTGGGCGTGGCAAGGTGGACGTTGTCAGGGCTCACCTGATCCCACACCTCTGTTTCCATGAAGCTGGGAGGCATGAAGCAGTGGAACGTGGAGAAGTGATGGCTGATTTCATCCAAGTTCCCTTTCTGAGGACAGAGAGCAGCAATGTAGATGGACTGCAAAGTAGGTACCGTATTCTCCAGACCGTAGGGCGCACCGGATTATAAGGCGCGCTGCAGATGAGCGGGTCGAGTCAGGTCTATTTTCATACCAAAAAGGCGCACCGGATTATAGAGCGCTTCCTTGTGGTCTACATAACATGTAATGGCGGTTCTTTGCTCAAAATGTTGCATAGATGATGTTTTACACATCATCTTCAAGTCACTTCAGGATGCACCGTTTTGTGGGCGGTCTTATTTACGTGCCTCCACTTGGACAGCGTCTCCTCCCCGTCATCTTTGTTGTAGCGGGTGTAGCGTGCAAGGACTGGAGTGGAAGAAGTGTCAAAAGATGGCGCTAACTGTTCTAATGACATTCAGACTTTACTTCAATCGATAACGGAGCAACATCTCCTCATCCGGAAACAACAACAAGGTCGGAAATGTGTCCCGTGGAAAAAACGTCCGACCGGAACTCTCTAATAAGTAAAGTTCCTTGGGTGAATAATGTAAAGTCACTACACCGGTATGTTTTAGTGCTTTCACGGCGAGTTTACTGACATATATAAGTAAGAACTTTACACTACTTTATATTAGAAATGGCAACAGCGGAGGATGAATGTCACATAACGAAGAAGCTTACGGCGTCGGCACAAACTATAAAGGCGGACCCACGCAAATTTTCAGGACTTATGCAGATCCCAAATACAGATCAGCAGGTACCAGAAGGTAAGAAAAGTTGCTTTTGCAAAACATTGCGAAACAAAACGCCAGATAATGTCTTACCTTATACACACACCATAATAATACTCCTATGTCGAAGCACAGTACAATCCATCAAGCGGTGCGGCGTCGTAGCTTACCAAAAATTTGATAGATTTTTTGAGCGCCATGTGTAATGTTCTATATTTTCAATGGAACTTATAACATTTTGGTGTTGTTTACTTGAGTACTTATATACTTCTTTACCACACGTACCTCTTATGTGTGACTGCCAACATATTGCAGTGTACACGTATCTCTTATGTGTGACTGCCATCTACTGGTCACACTTATAATCACACCATGTGCCAAATAAAATTGTTTCGAGGTCGGTAAGCACAACCAAAAATGATTCCGTACATTAGGCGCACCGGGTTATAAGGCGCACTGTCGAGTTTTGAGAAAATGAAAGGATTTTAAGTGCGCCTTATAGTCCGAAAATGACGGTAAATGAAACATTGGCGTGTATGTTACCTTCAGGAGCCGTGGGTCAATACCAATGATGCGCGGTTTTGGAATAGGCGGCAGGAAGAAGTCTTTCACTCTGAACGGCAAAGGGGAAGTTACACAGAAACATTTCATCTCCATGAAGAAAAGTACTGGGACAGATTGGTATGTGACTCACCTGACACACTGTGGAAGGACACGCACGGCGATGGCCAACAGCACCACCACGCTGATGCTCATCACTAGAATGAGCACCAGCAGTTTATCTGCTTGGGGAAAACAACATTGAATTAGTCCCACTGCCGCTGTATGCACCACACCCTCACAAGTCAACGTGCACTACACACCTGCCGGGGCCTGGGCGGGAACGCTCACAAGTATCGGCTTGCTCCATTGGCTCCAAACGCCGTAGTTGTGTGAGCGACAACGGACGCGAACCACATAGTCGTTGACGGAGACACCGAGCAGTTTGACCCGAGGCTCTCGCAGTGACTCCTTGACCTGTCGGCAGAAGTCCAAAAATCTGCGAGAATCACAAGAATCCCTTTTCTGTAAGGGTGTGACTGTACATGTGCTCCTAACCTTCTCTTTGCTGCCATTTGCATTTCCCACAAGGTACGCGTTAAAAGTGGGGGACAATTAGTTTAAATCTGAACAATTTCGATATTTTATTTTAAATATTGGTGACCTTCTTAAATGAAACGTCTGAACTTCTTAATGATTTTTTAAAATTATTTTATAATAATTAAAAAGTGATACGGCGGGGGGGGGTCGCAGCTAACTACGGGGTTCGTTCCCCCGGGATGCAGACGGACCACTCCGGACAAGGTGTGCAGGTAGGAACATGATTTAATCTTTCCAGAATCAAACACGTACCAAAAACAGAAAACAATCAGAAGGAACAACGTGCCGATCGCACGGAAAGCTAAGGCTACTACTTAGCACAGGAAGCATAGACTCGGAGACAAGAAATACTAGCGTAGCAGGTTGCGTGTAGCAAACAATGAAGCCAGGCCGACTGACCGGCAAAAGGCAGGATTAAATAGTCCCTCTGATTAGTGCTCGGGAAACAGGGGAGCGTCCCGAAAACCAATCAGAGACAGGTGGAAACAATAAGCACCCATGGTAACTAAAACAAACTCAAGGGTGCACAAAAACAGGAACCGAGGGAGTCCAAAAACCAACAGAACATAACAAAACATGATCCGGGCCACGGATCATGACAAAAAGTCCATATAATTAAATAAAAAAAGCCTTTATGAACTTTAATGGGAATTTCTTTCAGGGCTATTTCCAACTATTAATGTTCATAAACTTCAGACCTTTTAAGGTGAATATAAATGTTATGAATATGAAGTTTCTTTCCACTGGAGTACACAATATCCTTATTTTTGTAACCTTCAATCAAAGTCAATCAATCAACGTTTATTTATATCACCCTTAATCCCAAGTGCCTTCAAATATTCACACGTATCCTGTTGTGTGCAGTACAGGCCAGAAGTTTGGACACACCTTCTCCTCATTCAATCTTTATTTTCATGACTATTTACACTGTAGATTGTCACATCAAAACTATGAATGAACACATGTGGAGTTATGTACTTAACTAAAAAAGGTGTATTATATTCTAGTTTCTTCAAAATAGCCACCCTTTGCTCTGATTACTGCTTTGCACACTCTTGGTATTCTCTCCATGAGCTTCAACAAGTTACTGAGCTCCCACTTTTTTTGATGTAATTTATTGTTTTGTGTTGTTGACTCTGACTGATTGTACTCTAAACAGCCAAATAATATGCAGGCGCTTAATCATTGTTGTTGTGCACCCACCATTGCACAATATACACTACCGTTCAAAAGTTTGGGGTCACATTAAAATGTCCTTATTTTTCAATGAAGATAACTTTAAACTAGTCTTAACTTGAAAGAAATACACTCTATACATTGCTAATGTGGTAAATGACTATTCTAGCTGCAAATGTCTGCTTTTTGGTGCAATATCTACATAGGTGTATAGAGGCCCATTTCCAGCAACTATCACTCCAGTGTTCTAATGGTACAATGTGTTTGCTCATTGGCTCAGAAGGCTAATTGATGATTAGAAAACCCTTGTGCAATCATGTTCACACATCTGAAAACACTTTAGCTCGTTACAGAAGCTACAAAACTGACCTTCCTTTGAGCAGATTGAGTTTCTGGAGCATCACATTTGTGGGGTCAATTAAACGCTCAAAATGGGCAGAAAAAGAGAACTTTCATCTGAAACGCGACAGTCTATTCTTGTTCTTAGAAATGAAGGCTATTCCACTAAATTATTTGGGTGACCCCAAACTTTTGAACGGTAGTGTAATTGTGTTGCAAATGTTGCACTGAGCCAACCAGGGCTACAATTAACGATTAATCGAATAATCAGATGTGAATAACGTACACGTATTCAGTGGCTCTAATTAACCATGGGCTTTTAAATTCAGCTTGAGTTCTTTCTAGGCATGTGACATATACAGTCGCGATCAAAAGTGTACGTACACATCATGTCATGGCTGTCTTGACTTTCCAATCATTTCTACAACTCTTATTTTTTTGTGATGCAGTGATTGGAGCACATACTTGTTGGTCACAAAAAACATTCATGAAGTTTGCTTCTTTTATGAATTTATTATGGCTCTACTGAAAATGTGAGGGTCAAAAGTATACATACAGCAATGTTAATATTTGCTTACATGTCCCTTGGCAAGTTTACCTGCAGTAAGGCGCTTTTGGTAGCCATCCACAAGCTTCTGCTTGACCACTTGACCACTAAATTGCTGCAGTTCAGCTAAAAGTGTTGCTTTTCTGACATGGACTTGTTTCTTCAGCATTGTCCACACCTTTAAGTCAGGACTTTGGGAAGGCCATTCTAAAACCTTCATTCTAGCCTGATTTAGCCATTCCTTGACCACTTTTGAGGTGTGTTTGGGGTCATTGTCCTGTTGGAACACCCAACAAGACCCAACCTCCGGGCTGATGATTTTAGCTTGTCCTGAATAATTTGGAGCTAATCCTCCTTTTTCATTGTCCCATTTAAAGCAGCAGTTCCATTGGCAGCAAAACAGGCCCAGAGCATAATACTACCACCACCATGCTTGACGGTAGGTGTGGTGTTCCTTGGGATTAAAGGCCTCACCTTTTCTCCTCCAAACATATTGCTGGGTATTGTGGCCAAACAGCTCCATTTTTGTTTCATCTGACATCACATGGACAAAGATAAGACCTTCTGGAGGAAAGTTCAGTGGTCAGAAAGTCAAGACAGCCTTGACATGATGTTCTTTACAAGTGTATGTCAACTTTTGATCGCTGACTGTAGCATTAAAGAAAACAACAATGACTACTTCATTTAGAAAAGTGTATTCATACTGTGACTGTGCGGCTCATTCAGCTGCTAAAAGAAAAAGAACTGATAATCGGTTCTCCATTGTAAAGCAGGGACATGTTGTCATGTAAACAAAGGACCGTCAAAATAGCAATAATAAAAACATCAACAAAGCTATCTCGCGTCCTCAAAAAGAAAAGAGCATTTTCTTTTGTGCATATCTCAGCGAGGAGAGTCAGAGACAGCATCCTTCACACGCCTGCACATTGCGTCGCAGATGCACGGCCATACATAGCGAGGCCCGTTACACTTTGCTAAAGACAAAAGCTGTAAATCAGGGGCTACTGGTACACGTCCTGGTATTTGAATTAATAAGTAATGGGATACACTAATTTTCTGAAAGCTACAGTACATCTATTTTTTGAGAATAGTCTGCCAGAAGTTTGCAGTTTTTGTTTCATTTGAAAAACCATTAAGCTGTTTATGTGAAAGCTAAGAAGTTAAAAAAAAGAAACTGAACCGCGATCTTAAAACCATAGCTTTGCACCGTACCATCACACCCCTACTTTTCTGCGTGCTCATATCCCATACCTTCCACTTGTCAGGCTCGCTAACCAGTCTGTACTGCAGCTCGTACACTAGTGTAATCCACCCGTACTTCAGGTCGGACGGCACCGGATAAGCCCAGGAGAGCAGAAGGTCATGACCCATCTCGTCCCCGCCGGCGTCAATCAGGTCGTACGTTAGGTTAACCGGTGCTTCGGTCTGAACTATGAGAGAGGCAATGGAGAAAAACATCGGATCTTTGAGTGGACGCACATCTGCTGTGGTGAGGTCAGAGGGCAGCGCTTCCTAAGATACCGAAACAGAATCCCAGCCAAGGCAAAGACTCAGCTGTGGCTTCGATAAGAGTCACACGTCGCTCATCTCTGTTAATAAATAACATTTCCTCCAGTCAGGGAAAAAGGAAGGGAGGATGTTACGCTGATTTATTGCCGAGCGGGTGGACTTTTTCGTGTTGGAATTGTGGAGGACAAAGGTTCTGTTGAATAAATCCGTAACAAATGGCAACTCCTCAAAAATAGACACAATGTGTATTGGGGTGAAAGATATTGTGTATGAGGGACATCACCAAGTCCATTGCCAACAGTGATGAGGTTCATTGTTACGCCACTCGCTGCCATGAGTCCTTCTAAGCCTTGCTGCCCCCTTTCTCACTGGCACTCATCGAGGGCGGACGCTCCCCTTCCCTCTCCCGTATCTCTCCTGCTTGCTTCTTTGTCCTGTCTCAACTTTTTTGTTGCCTCTTGTTGCACTGCTCTCCAAATCTAAACATTGGAACTATTTAACTGGCCTCAACCAAATTGACAAGATCTTGGGTTTGGGGGAACCTGCTTGTCGTGACGGAGAGCTTGTGGCTGGACACGCCACGGACTCTTGGGAGAAGAAGGAGTGCCGCGTGCCCGGCGACCCTTCCAGTGGAGGATGTGAAGATATCTACCTATTGGGAATCATGACAACAGGACATCTGCTGATTGGAGTAAGCGTTGCTCTGGTTTGTCGACAAATTGGAAGTTGCTGGTAGTCTTCAAAGTACCCCAAAGCTGCCACAAATGATTGGAGGATGCGGGAAGAACTGTGGACACTTTGTGATTTGGATCACATCGGACTGTCTGCCCTGCAGGATGGATTTGAGGACCAGTCATAGACAATTTAGAGTGAAAAGCTAATTTTATTTTCACTCGCATACAAAACATTCTAACTTGGATTGTTTCCCTGGCTTGGAGACTCTCCCGAAGGACAGTGCGGCAAAGACACAACAAACTCCCTTCTTGTCTCTCATGGACACACACCTGTTGTTGTTGACTTTGGACTGACTATCGGCTGCACGACAAGGCCGCGGAACAGAGACAAACTGCAGGCCTACACACACACACATGCATCCACAAAAAATATACGCCACACACACATACCCCACACCCCCATCCAACGCCCTTGACGCAAATCCCATAGGGGTGATGGACGGATGGGCAGTGCCTGAAGAGCTGCACCCTTCCACCATGGCCCCCCACTCCCTCCCCTCTGTTGCTAGATATCTCGAGATGTACGTTGTAACATGTATATGTGCTTTGCTATGGAGGTTTTTTTCCCCACTCCAGACCGGGCCCCCTTAGGAGCCCAGTCTAGATTGTATTTTTTTTACTCATCCTTCCCCAGCGTTGACCTTTTTCCCATCTTTTACGGGAATGAGTTAAGACCTTTGTTAGATCGGAATCTGAGTTTGACGTGGTTTGTGGAGCTCCCCCTGGTGTTGTGGTTATGTCGGTCATTTACGTTCTGGAAGTAGTTTGACATGTACTTCGGTATCAGGGAGGTGTAGCGGATTTTATAGACTAGGCTCAGTGCAAGTTGTTTTACTCTGTCCTCCACCCTGAGCCAGCCCACTTTAGAGAAGTGGGTAGGAGTGTGGTGTGATCTGGGGTGGAGGTCTAGAAGTAACCGGACTAGCTTTTTCTGGGATGTTTGGAGTCTTGATTTGAGGGTTTCGGGAGGTGCATGCGTTATCGAAAAAGGGTTGAATGAGAGTTCCCGCTAGAATCTTCATGGTGCTTTTGTTGACCAGAGAGGAGATTCTGTAGAGAAATCTTGTTCGTTGGTTGACCTTTTTGATTACCTTGGTTGCCATTTTATCACAGGAAAGGTTAGCCTCTAGAATGGAACCCACGTTTATTTAATATTCAGAATGCATTAAAAAAAATACATCAGTCGTCACGATGATTGTGAACGATAGGCAAAATTCCAATTTGTGGAAGTGTGTCGTAACCATGAATCGTAACACGGAGCGTCGTTAAACGAGGACAGCGTGCATCACGTGTTTTCCATCATGTAACGTGTTCGGCATATCCGGCCGGAGCCTATCCCAGTTGCACTTCGGGGGAAGCGTACGGAACAAACGAAGCACAATCGTGGTTGCAGGATCCCAACTAAATTGAGGTCAGAGAGACAAATGTAATTGCACTTACCAATCTCAGCCACGTCCAAGCAGTGCTCCTGCGAAGTGAAATTTCGGTGGGCCGTTACCGCGGTGACGTTCATGCAGTAGTAGTTCCATATGGAGGTGTGGCTGCTGTCAAAATGGCAGCTGTTGGTACCTGCGCTCACGTAGTCCGGACACTCTCGTTTGGTCCCTTTGCTGCATGGACCAGAATGTACTCCATTAACTCTCAGCATGATTAAACACCTGCAAAATGTTTGTGTTCATACTCTTTGGAATAGGTGAGCACGTAGGTGACCTCCTCGCCATCCGTCAGGTTGGCCAGTGGATGCCACCAGCAGGTGAACACTTCCATGTTGGGCGAGCGGCAGTAGTAGATGTGAGGCCTGGTTGTCACGGCAACCTCGCCTGCAGGAAGTGGTGAGGTGAGTGCCAACGTACGTACAGAAAGCATGAGTTTAGGCTCTTGTCCGCTCAAACTGGAGGTTCGCCCATACTTGCCAACCTTGAGACCTCCAAATTCGGGAGATTTTGAGGGGGCGGGGGCGCGGGGCGGGTGGGGGGTGGGGGGCGTTAAGGGGGAGGAGCCTTGTCACTGACAGTTTGGTTACGTTTTAGTTTGTTTTATTTCCTGTCAGCGCTCTTATTTTTGTTCAGTTTCCTGCTGGTCTACCTGAGCACTGTTTCCCCTCAGCTGCGGCTGATTGGCACTTGGCCACACCTGGTGTCAATCAGCCAGCTGCTATTTAGACCAGCTTTGCCCTCCAGTCAGTGCTGGAGTATTGTAAGCTGTACGCTGTGGACTGTTTGCTCTATCCTGTATGCTGATAGCTGTTTGCAGCTGGCTGTCTTCTAGTTCCTCATTTCCTATTTGCTGGTTCCTGTTCCCGGTTTCCAGTTAAGGGGGGAGGAGTATATTTATAGCTAGAATTCACTGATATTCAAGTATTTCTTATATATACCGTCATTTCCTGATTATAAGCCGCACCTGACTATAAGCCGCACCAGCTAAATTTAGGGGAAAATACAGATTGCTCCATATATAAGCCGCACCCGACTATAAGCCGCAGGGTTTTGATGTGTAATTAGCGTAGTATATAGGGGTTCCTGCTACCATGGAGGGGATTGTCGGGACAGAGATGACTGTTTGGGAACACAAAGCGTCCCATTTATTAACAATAAATCTTTCAATCATTCAATCAAACTTTCACATCTTTGACATGGCGAACAGCATTCGTGCAGAGTACAAATAATACAACGGTGCAAAGTAATACAAAGTGCTCGCCTGTACGTTATCAAAATAATCAGCCTACCGGTATATGAAAAGTCAGTCTTTAATCATTGTGTCATCGTCTTCCTCCTGCGTACTAAAACCACCGAAATCCTCTTCGTCGGTGTCGGAGAAGAACAGGCCGTAAATAAGCCGCACCCTTGTATAAGCCGCAGGGACCAGAACGAGGGGGGAAAAGTAGCGGCTTATAGTCCGGAAATTACGGTATATGTGTATTTTATTATATATATATATACATAAAATAAATACTTGAATTTCAGTGTTCATTTATTTACACATATGCACACACATAACACTCCTCTACTCATTGTTGTATTTGAAAGTGCAATGCTTTGCAGCCAGTAGCACAGCCTTTGAAGGAGCATAGGTATGGGCAGTGTAATATTCTGGTTTGGAGTCAATAACCAGGCGAGGTGACGAAGTTACGTCTCTTTACTTCATACTTCAGAACCGACTCCCACACTTGCCGTCAGGGTGCGCAATTCAACGTAAACCGTTGGCCAACCAAAAAGTAACCACAGAACACTATACGGTATAGTGTTCTGTGGTTACTTTTTGGTTGGCCAAGCGGACGTGACGACAGGCTGTCCTCACTCAGGTCCGGACGGACTTAAGTCTGGCTGGAAATCGGGAGAAATTCGGGAGAATGGTTGTCCCGGGAGATTTTCAGGAGAGGCACTGAAATTCGTGAGTCTCCCGGAAAATTCGGGAGGGTTGGCAAGTATGGGTTAGCCGTTAAAAACACAGGTTAGCTTACAATTGCTGCAGAACGACCTGAACTCACGCAACAATTAAGAAGGCGGTCGTCACGCCTCGTCAAACGCACATGCTCTGACAAACGCCCCATGACTGAAATTTTGAGCAGAGGAGCCAAATTGATTAGCATCTGCAGGTGGTCGGAACATTGCAGCCAATATAGGTACAGTAAATAGCCGTCAGAGAGTCAAGCAGGCAGAACAGACACATGGCGTTTGAGGAAAACCTTGCATTACTAGCCTCTTTGCTTTTCCTTTTCATAACAAAAACAAAACAACATCCATGTGAGGATGACGAACATTAATGAGGGAGCAAGACCAAGCATGCACAGATTCAAGGAAAAGGTCTCCATCGGTTCCAGTTTACTGTCGGACAAGTCTTATTTAGGTCGACTGTCTTTTGGACTTCAACGCCAAGTTAAATCTTATTGTTGTTTGTTCTCATTTTAACGTACAGTAGTCATGCATGTTGAGCTTCATAGTCACTGGGGAATATACTCAGTGGAACCCGTCTAAGTCAAAGATCTGGCAGCCTTGTCACTGACAGTTTGGTTACGTTTTAGTTTGTTTTATTTCCTGTCAGCGCTCTTATTTTTGTTCAGTTTCCTGCTGGTCTACCTGAGCGCTGTTTCCCCTCAGCTGCGGCTGATTGGCACCTGGCCACACCTGGTGTCAATCAGCCGGCTGCTATTTAGACCTGCCTTGCCCTGCTGGAGTATTGTAAGCTGTACGCTGTGGACTGTTTGCTGCATTCTGTATGCTGATAGCTGTTTGCAGCTGGCTGTCTATTAGTTCCTCATTTCCTGTTTGCTGGTTCCTGTTCCCTGTTTCCAGTTTGCCTGTTCCTGGTCCCTGGTTTGTGTTTTTCCTGAATTTTGGACATTAAATCATGTTTTCCTGCACCAAGCCTCCCATCTCTGCATCTTGGGGTTCGCCACGTGGACCCCGACTTAAACAAGTTGAAAAACTTATTGGGGTGTTACTATTTAGTGGTCAATTGTACGGAATATGTACTGTACTGTGCAATCTGCTAATAAAAGTTTCAATAAATCAATCGAACCACCTTTACCTGACAAGATCCCTCGGATTGGCTGACTCGTGTCAACGTAAACGGTTGTCGACTCAACCGAAAATCGCAGCATCTCTGATATCGCAGCTGTTAAGAGTCTCAATGATTCGACTGTATTGTTTAAAATCATAAAATGATATTGCTGAATAGACATTGTGTCTATATATATATATTTTTTTTTCTGACGGTTTGTTTGAAATTATAAAATGATTTTGCTGAACAGAAGATATATCGATACATTTTTCAAAATATGTGACACACGCACATAAGATGGAGGATTCTCTCTTCATCGTCTGTCTTTACAAGTGTGATAACCTTCTTTCTCGCAGCCATTTGTGCGTAACAGTGAAAGTTTGCACGCACATTTCTAACAGTGGTCGCAAAACATTTTTAGTCTTGATAAATCACATTGCGTGTGATCAATAATTAGGGCCCGCATGGCCCATTTTAAAAGGAATCCCAACGGGAGTCCTTTTACAATGGGACAGAGGACCCTATTGAAATTGTAAGGTTTTATTATTATTATTATTATTCTTTCTTTCTTTATTATTCTTCCGCCGCCTCTTTGAGCTGTAATTTGACCCACTTAACATGCTTCAAAACTCACCATATTTGACACACACATCAGGACCTGCGAAAATTGCTATCTAATAAAAAACCTAGCCCCAAAACTCAAAATTGCGCTCTAGCGCCCCCTAGGAAAAAACACAGACAAAACTGCCTGTAATTCCCACTAGGAAGGTCGGCGAGACATGAAACAAAAACCTCTATGTAGGTCTACCTTAGACCTACATTTCATAATTTCACATCCTCGGGCAAAAACCAACAGGAAGTTGGCAATTCCCCCTTCAAGACAAAATTTTACTAAAAACAGTCACTTTTGCCTCTTTGAGCTGTAATTTGACCCCCTTAACATGCTTCAAAACTCACCAAACTTTACACACACATCAGGACTGGCGGAAATTGCGATCTAATAAAAAAAACCGAACCTCAAAACTCAAAATTGCGCTCTAGCGCCCCCTAGGTCTCGTCACACCCACACCTGTGTCTTCACATTTCACTTCAAAGAGTGTATACCCACTAGAGATGCGCGGTTTGCGGACACAACCGCGGAGGGGCGGTTGACATGACGAAAAAAATAGATTTTAAATAGATTCGGGCGGGTGGCGGTTGAACTAATTCGGAAATATATATACATAGTTCAGGGGTCGGCAACCCGTGGCTCCGGAGACCACTCTGATGCGGCTCAGCTGCATACTTGCGACCCCCCGATTTTCCCAGGAGACTTGTGGATCTCAGTGCCTCTCTATGAAATCTCCAAGGGCAATTATAATCCTATTTTCACTCTAATTACTAAATAAAGGGCGTGCCCTAAATGCACTGCAGTAATTGTTCTCTATAGCATTTACTAACAGCGTGCCAGCCCGGCCACATGTTGTATGTAGCTTTTACTTGCACACGTAAGAGACAGCAAAGCATACTTACTCATCAGCCACACAGCTTACACTGACGGTAGTGTAACACAACACAACCAATACCCAGAATCCCATGCAGCCCTAACTCTTCCGGTCTAGATTATACACCCCGCTACCACCAAACCCCCCCACACATCAACCCTCCCCCCCTCCTTGCGTCGGTTGAGCGGAAGAGTTAGGGCTGCATGGGATTCTGGGTATTTGTTGTGTTGTGTTTATGTTGTGTTACAGTGCAGATGTTCTCCAGAAATGTGTTTGTCATTCTTTTTTGGTGTGGGTTCAAAGTGTGGCGCATATTTGTAACGTAACAGTGTTAAAGTTGTTTTTGTACGGCTACCGTCAGTGCAAGCTGTGTGGCTGATGAAGTAGTACGCCTTGCTGTCACTTACGTGAGCAAGCTGAAGCTGCATTCTACATGTGGTCGTGCAGGTACACTGTTTGGGCAGACTGTAGAGGGCGCCAAAAGCAGTGCCATCACGCCCTGATATTCGGGAGTCTCCCGGAAATAATGAGAGGATTGGCAACTCTGACGCTATCAAGCGCCATTCATTCAAAACTCGCTGGCCGCACTAACATCAAATTTCCATATTAAGGTGCGTGCCGGTGCGTGTGTCTGAGACCCCTGGTTAACATAGCACAAAGCAATTTAAGCTTTGTATGCGGTGTTTTTCATTTTAATTTTTTTTTTGTGGCTCCCATTATTTTCTTTAATTTGTGAAACTTGCCAAAATGGCTCTTTGAGTGGTAAAGGTTGCCGACCCCTGACATAGTTAAATGTATAAAGAGAATCCTATGCGTCCCAGCAACAAGTGCCGCAAGTGAGCGCTCCTTTTTAGAGGCCAGGCGCTCTCGCCTGAATCCTGGCACTGTAGATGCCATTTTATTCCTGCATAGTGCTAACAAAAAAAAAAAGTAAGTAGACATACGGTTGGATATGTTAAACGAATTAGTCTACGTTACCTAGGCTATACCAAATAAGCCCATGTCCAACCTGTATTGAGTTGGGTCAGCTGAATAATTGTGATGGTTACGTGTTGTTTGGGCGCACTACAATGCAAAGGAATTAAGGCAATTGCGTTGTTTATTGTGGTTTTTTTCTATTGGAGATATACTAGTGTGTGTTCATTATTTGGCCTCGCTTTCAAGTGAAGCGCATCTCCGATTGGCTACAATGTGAGGCCTGCTTTGTTTGTCGCGACCGTCTATTTTCATTATAATTCAATTATTCTTATTTATTTAATTAATTTTTGTTTAAATAGGGATGACATACATATGTTATTGTATAATTTAAGTTTGTGTGCGTGATTGACAGCCTAAGGCTTATGAGGCACATTTTTTTTTTTTTTTTTTATTTCAACTTAAAAAGGTATGAGCCTATGCCTATGCCTACAACATAGGCTGTGTGTTCATCTTTATTTTCCTGCCTGTCGTTGACAATGGAGATGGTCTGATATTTTGTCATGGCTGCAGATCAATCAATAAAGGTTCATCTTTGTCGCAAAATTGTTCACTGTTTCACTGTGCACCCCGCCCTCGTCCCTATTTGAGCATTATAACGTTAACAAGTTAATATTCATTGAAATAAATTCAGAACATTTTTTTTACCTAATGAAAATATAGGCCTAGTCTTTCTAAAACATTTTTTTAACTTCTTAAAAGCATCGTTCTGCTTGCTGCAACCGCGCACACAAAGTGTGAGGAACGCACTCCTGATCTGAGGGCATTGGCAACAATAGTCAACACTTTCTTCATGGAAATGACAATAATATTATAATAATGATAAATAATATTATCAGGCATTAAAGGCCTACTGAAATGATTTTTTTAAATTTAAACGGGAATAGCAGATCCATTCTATGTGTCATACTTGATCATTTCGCGATATTGCCATATTTTTGCTGAAAGGATTTAATAGAGAAAATCGACGATAAAGTTCGCAACTTTTGCTCGCTGATAAAAGAAAGCCTTGCCTGTAGCGGAAGTAGCGTGACGTCACAGGAGCTAGTATTCCTCACAATTCCCCGTTGTTTACAATGGAGCGAGAGAGATTCGGACCGAGAAAGTGATGATTACCCCATTAATTTGAGCAAGGATGAAAGATTCGTAGATGAGGAACGTTACAGTGAAGGACTTGAGAGGCAGTGATGGACGTATCTTTTTTCGCTCTGACCGTAACTTAGGTACAAGCTGGCTCATTGGATTCCACACTCTCTCCTTTTTCTATTGTGGATCACGGATTTGTATTTTAAACCACCTGGGATACTATATCCTCTTGAAAATGAGAGTCGAGAACGCGAAATGGACATTCAGTGCCTTTTATATCCACGACAATACATCGGCGAAATGCTTTAGCTACGAGCTAACGTGATAGCATCGTGCTTTAACTGCATATAGAAACAAAGAAATAAACCACTGACTGGAAGGATAGATAGAAAATCAACAATACTATTAAACCGTGGACATGTAAATACACGGTTAATGCTTTCCAGGCTGGTGAAGGTTAACAATGCTGTGCTAACGACGCTATTGAAGCTAACTTAGCAACTTAGCAACGGGACCTCACAGAGCTATGCTAAAAACATTAGCTCTCCACCTACGCCAGCCAGCCCTCATCTACTCATCAACACCCGTGCTCACCTGCGTTCCAGCGATCGGCAGAAGGACGAAGGACTTCACCCGATGCGTTTGGCGGCCCGGAGACGTAGGAAGTCAAGGTGAGGTCGGCGGCTAGCGCGGCTAGCGCTCCAACAAAGTCCTCCTGGTTGTGTTGCTGTAGTCCGCTGCTAATACACCGATCCCACCTACAACTGTCTTCTTTGCAGCCTTCATTGTTCATTAAACAAATTGCAAAATATGTCCAAAATACTGTGGAATTATGAAATGAAAACAGAGCTTTTTGTATAGGATTCTACGGGGTACCATAACTTCCGTTACTCTGACTTCGTCACGCGCTTACGTCATCATACCGCGATGTTTCAGCCGGATATTTCCCGGGAAGTTTTAAAAGTCACTTTATAAGTTAACCCGGCCGTATTGGCATGTGTTGCAATGTTAAGATTTCATCATTGATATATAAACTATCAGACTGCGTGGTCGCTAGTAGTAGGTTTCAGTAGGCCTTTAATATCTCTTAGCCACTAATGCGTGGCCAAGAGATATTCATGTGTGGCACGCATTGAATGTCTCTGCTGCATTGGATCAGTCTCCTTTCTTTAACAGGCAAAAGCTTTCTAACCTCACTAATGCCTTGCATCCTCTATATTAGATATATAACAACGGGCGGGTGTGGTTTTGATAAAATGTTGGTTTGGGTGGATGGCGGGTGGATGACGACTTTTGTGATGCGGTTGCGGATGAAATAATTGCCTATCCGCGCATCTCTAATACCCACGCTTTGGAAGTACATTGGCAGCATCTTTCTACGTGTTGTCGTCCATTGACCAGGAAGAAGCAGAGTGATTGGGAGGCAGACTTGCTAACAGTGTTGGCTTGAGGACACTCTGGGACTCACCTGCTGCTTGCCGATTTCCGGACTGGTAGGGAAGCTGGATTGTGTTGCAGCCCACTGAGGCGGGAAGTAGGCAGAGCAGCAGCCACAGCATCCCACCGCTGTCGCACAATCTCCCAATCTGCCGGCACAAACAACATCAAGTGCTGGCATCTCAGTGGGAAAGTCCAGCAACCACAGCAACATGTGAGCGTCCTCCCGTCACAAGACACATCACAAGGATGCACACACCCTCCTTCTTTCTTTGCAGTGTTTAGCTGCCAATATCACAGAATAATAAGTAGCCCTCAACCCTGTCAGTCCATGGAGACATCATTGCAAATCATTCATTCATGAGTCCATTTTAAATTGACTTCTGGTGTTAAAGTCATAAATTGCGGTAAAAATGTAAGCATGAAAAGGAACATTGTAAGATATCACTTCCAGCTCTGGTTTGGATTTAGCTACTGAAGTGATCAGCAGCCAGGTCGCTCACCATTGGTAATGAAGACTGGTGTAGAGAGCTTGCGGGGTCATGGGCTGTGGGAGGGGGGCCGGCCTCCTGGCCGTAGTTCTTGGTTGCCTCCTGCGTGGACTGGGGGGCCACTGGGGGGCGGTGTCCGGGCCCTCTGCTACTCCTATAACACACACACACACACACATAAGACTTCAAGGGATTGTCCTCTGGGGAGACATGGTGGGGGGATGAAGATGCATCTATGGGGCTCCAGTCCTCCTGACTTGCCCCCTGCTCGTCTATCCCTCAATTTTAGCTGCATGTTAGACACTTAGGTTTTGGGCGGGGGGCTCGGCATGGTTGGGATCCAACATGACCCACATCTTTCCCACGCTACTCAGTGGCCTAGAGATGGGTAGGTTGTGAGTTCAAACCCCAGCCGAGTCATACCAAAGACTATAAAAATGGAAGCCATTACCTCCCTGCTTGGCACTCAGCATCAAGGGTTGGAATTGGGGGTTAAATCACCAAAAATGATTCCCGGGCGCGGCCACCGCTGCTGCTCACTGCTCCCCTCACCTCCCAGGGGGTGATCAAGGGGATGGGTCAAATGCAGAGGACACATTTCACCACACCTAGTGTGTGTGTGACAATCATTGGTACTTTAACTTTAACTACAGCACACACATCAATACGGACTATAACGGCTGTGAATACTTATGTATATTTTATTTTATTTTTTTAAATACATTGCTCCAATTTTGAGGACAACTATGAATGTATTCCATTTTGGAATAATGCTGTAACATAACAAAATGTGAATATTTTCCGGATGCACTGTACTTGTAGTGCGCTACTTGTAGTGTGCTAGTGCCCAACACCGTCTCTAACCACCTCACAGACAAAAAGGTAAATCCTTACCTTCACACTACAAGCCAAAAAAAGGGTGCATATAGAGCAGACCTGGGCATTATGCGGCCCGCGGGCCACATCCGGCCCTTTGTGCGTCCCTGTCCGGCCCGCGTGAGGCCAATCATAAATTACAAAATACATTTTAAAAAGTATCCATGTCGAGTGTGCAATACAACGGTGCTGCTTTTGTTTTGAAAAGCGTTATTTGTATTACTTCCGTAAGACGTCTGCTCGTGCGCGATTGTGAACAGCTGCAATCAGAAATTACAAAATACATTTTAAAAAACATCTATGTCGTGCGTGCAATACAACTGTGCTGCTTTTATTTTGAAAAGTGTTATTTATGGGCGTATGTAACCTGTGAGTGAAGGTGCACAGCGACAAGTGATGCCCGGTTACCCCCCGAGATGCTAAAAAGAGAAAAGTTGATGAGGAATGGCGTGTTTTCAACAAGACATGGACTGCCAAGTATTTCTTTACAGAAATGAAAGGTAAAGCCGTGTGCTTAATTTGTGGTACACAGGTTGCTGTGTTTAAAGAATATCATTTGAATCGCCACTACACGACCAAGCACCAGGAAAAATACCGGAATCTGTCTGATGAAGCGTGCGCAAGGGAGGCTGATGCGTTGATGGGAAAACTGCAAACCCAACAAGGACTTTTTGCCATATTTCACACCCCCAGAGATGCAGCCGTCAGGACAAGTTTCGTCATTTCTCACAAAATCGCCAGAAAAAGTAAGGCGTTTTCTGACGGAGAGTTTATTAAGGAGTGCTTATTGGACTCTGTTGCGCTGAAATGCCCGGAGAAGAGGGGCGCATTTGAGAACGTGTCACTCTCCCGACGCACTGTAACGAGGCGGGTTGAGACAATCGCTGGAAACTTGGAGCTTCAGCTGAAGAACAGAACGGCCGACTTTGACTGTTTTTCGCTGGCTTTGGATGAGAGCTGCGATGTACGTGACACCGCCCAGCTGCTCATCTTCTTACGTGGGATAACTGCAGACTTTCAAATCACGGAGGAGCTGGCAGCCATGCAGTCAATTAAAGAGACAACCACAGGTAATGACTTGTTGACATAGGTAAATGCGTGTTTGGACATGTTAGGACTGAAATGGGACAAGCTGGCAGGTGTGACAACAGATGGTTGTCCAAATCTGACGGGGAAAAATATTGGACTTTTAAAGAGGATGCAGGATAAAGTGACAGAAATTGACATTTTTGCATTGTATTATACATCAGGAAGTGTTGTGTAAGACAGTGTTAAAAATAAAACCATCAAAAGAAATCTGCTTTTGCATAAAGTTAAGTTAGGTTAAATGAAATTATTATTATTATTATTATTATTATTATTATTTATCTTACGGTATATCAAAAATAATTTGAGCAAAATTTAATTGAAATACTGTCGGTGTGGCCCTCCAGCAGTGCTCGGGTTGCTCATGCGGCCCCCGGTAAAAATTAATTGCCCACCCCTGATATAGAGGGAAGTATGCATACGTGTTTCACCTTGTTATTAATTTACAGTTACTGCAAAGCTTTGCAGCCCATAAAATGCACCAATGGGGGTCAAAGTATTACCATCTAAGCGTTTTATTGTGCATTACCATTATCTAAGAAAGGTTCAGTGTACCACTTCTCTGCTAAGAAGAGGAGAGACGGAAGCAAATGCACACCCGATGGTTTGTTGGCATAATCAGCCGAGCAAACAACTCAACCTGCTGCACTCCCCACTGCAGCTTTTGGTGATGGCGACCGCTCGTGGCGTTGCTCGTGTCCAACTCATGTAACGCTTGGAAGTACCATGGAAAATAGAGAGATCCAGGAGGGGGGAAAAAATAACCCGGGCGAACTTAGACAGGAAGTTGTGAACAACAAACATCATTGGCTGAAGCACCAGCAAAGATTGTTGTGGTCACTGATGAGGACAACAAGTGACAGCACAAATGGGAAAGCCTTCCATACGCGCTATAATCTATAGCAGGGGTCACCAACGCGGTGCCCGCGGGCACCAGGTAGCCCGTAAGGACCAGATGAGTAGCCCGCTGGCCTGTTCTAAAAATAGCTCAAATAGCAGCACTTACCAGTGAGCTGCCTCTATTTTTTAAATTGTATTTATTGACTAGCAAGCTGGTCTCGCTTTGCCCGACATTTTTAATTCTAAGAGAGACAAAACTCAAATAGAATTTGAAAATCCAAGAAAATATTTTAAAGACTTGGTCTTCACTTGTTTAAATAAATTCATAAATTTTTTTACTTTGCTTCTTATAACTTTCAGAAAGACAATTTTAGAGAAAAAACACAACCTTAAAAATTATTTTAAGATTTTTAAACACATATACCTTTTTACCTTTTAAATTCCTTCCTCTTCTTTCCTGACAATTTAAATCAATGTTCAAGTAATTTTTTTTTTTTATTATTGTAAAGAATAATAAATACATTTTAATTTAATTCTTCATTTTAGCTTCTGTTTTTTCGACAAAGAATATTTGTGAAATATTTCTTCAAACTTATTATGATTAAAATTCAAAAAAATTATTCCGGAAAATCTAGAAAATCTGTAGAATCAAATTTAAATCTTATTTCAAAGTCTTTTGAATTTCTTTGAAAAATTTTGTTCTGGAAAATCTAGCAGAAATAATAATTTGTCTTTGTTAGAAATATAGCTTGGTCCAATTTGTTATATATTCTAACAAAGTGCAGATTGGATGTTAACCTATTTAAAACATGTCATCAAAATTCTAAAATTAATCTTAATCAGGAAAAATTACTAATGATGTTCCATAAATTATTTTTTTTATTTTTAAAAAAAGATTCGAATTAGTTGTTTTTTCTCTTCTTTTTTTCGGTTGAATTTGGAATTTTAAAGAGTCGAAATTGAAGATAAACTATGTTTCAAAATTTAATTGTCATTTTTTTCATGTTTTCTCCTCTTTTAAACCGTTCAATTAAGTGTAAATATCGTTAATTATTAATAATAACATAGAGTTAAAGGTAAATTGAGCAAATTGGCTATTTCTGGCCATTTATTTAAGTGTGTATCAAACTGGTAGCCCTTCGCATTAATCACTACCCAAGAAGTAGCTCTTGCTTTCGAAAAGTTTGGTGACCCCTGCTCTATAGCAATTACATTTATTAAAAGTTCTTGAGTGTCGTGTGCAGACAATACATCTCTGGGGCAACCAACCTGAGGCTCAGTAAGTCACATGATTTTTAAAGCAAAGCACATGTCAAGCATGTAGTGTGTGGTCGAGACTATATTGAGTTATACTTGTGCCTCCAGCAGGAATTACACTCATAGGAGGGATCTTCCTGTGAAGGAGCTTCATAACATCTGGATCGCCTCAAAAATGATTATTTTTGTATAAGAATACTAAATCACATTGCATTTCTCTGATGTTCACACACTGCAAAAAGTCAGTGTTCAAAAACAAGAAAAAAAATAAATACAAAAATGAGGGGTATTTTATTTGAACTAAGCAAAATGATCTGCCAATAGAACAAGAACATTTGGCTGGTCAAGACTTTCCAAAACAAGTCAAATTAAAGCTGCAAGCAGCGTTGGTCGGGTCCGCATTTTGGCAGGTGCTAGTCCTAGGTGTCCCAATACTTTTGTCCAGTGGTAGTCCTGAGTGAGACCTACATAGAGGTTTTTGTTTCGTGTCTCTACGATATTGGTACTGGGAGTTAGAGGAAGTTGTGTCTGAGTTCACATTGTCATTATAGGGTATTGTGTGTAGAATTTTGAGGACAAAAAAGGAGTAATTGCATTTTCGTTGTCATTTTTGGCACCGGAGCAACTTTAGTGCTGCGGGTCTTTGAAGGCTCGTAAAATCAAAACGGTAGCACTAATCACAACTCTTTCTTCAACTTTTAATCAGAAGGGTTCAATCTCTCTCCTGTAGCAGTTTGAAGCCGAAACGACAAACGCGCTCAGAGGAGATAACGTTTGATGTTTGGTGACCGGTTGTAACAAAAATTTTGTTTTGAAGGAGGAATAGCAAACTTCCTGTTGATATTTGCTGAAGGACGTCAATCTATGAAATGTAGGTCTAGGCAAGACCTACGTAGAGGTATTTATTTCATGTCTCTAAGACAACAAGCAGTTTTGTCTGAGTTTTCCTCTGAGGAGCAGTTTTTTCTCAGTTTTTTTCAAAAATTATGTAGAGCACAATTTTGAGTTTTGGGGTTCGTTTTTTTTTTTTAGATGGCAATTTCCAACAGTCCCGATGTGTGTGAGAATTTTGGTGAGTTTTGAAGTATTTTAAGGGGGTCAAATTAGAGGTCAAACACGTAAAAAGCGGTGTTTTTAGTAAATTTTTGTCTAAAATGGGTAATTGCCAACTTCCTGTTGGTTTTTGCCCGAGGATGTGAAATTATGAGTTGTAGGTCTAAAGCAGACCTACATACAGGTTTTTGTTTCATGTCTCTGCGACCTTCCTAGTGGGAGTTACAGGCAGTTTGTTTTTATTTTTTCCTAGGGGGCGCTAGAGCGCAATTTTGATTTTTGGGGTTTGGGTGTTTTATTTTATTGAAATTTTCGCAGGTCCTGATGTGTGTGTCAAATTTGGTGAGTTTTGGAGCATGTTTAGTGGGTCGAATTAGCGTTTTTTGCAGGTCCTGATGTGTGTGTCAAATTTGGTGAGTTTTGGAGCATGTTAAGTGGGTCAAATTAGCGGTTTTTTGTGGCGGCGGAAGAATAAAGAATAATAATAAAACCTTACAATAACAATAGGTTCCTTTGTAACCTGTACAAAGGACTCCCTCAGGGAGTCCTTTGTACAGGTTACAGGGCGGACCCTAATTAGCTAACTTCATCGAACCCAAAAATAGCTTAAAATAAGTATATTCTCACTAATAACAAGTGCACTTTTCTTGGTAGAGAAAAAATTAGACCTTTTTGCTCAATATGTTGAAAAATATTCTTAAATGAAGTAAATGCTAGTGCCATTATCTTGACATAATGATATGCGCTCGGCATTACATTTCTTGAAACCAGCAAACTTATACTAAAAACTAATTTATTGTTCTTAATGGAAAGGCAACAAGGCAAGCGCTTGTTACTCTCGGGGTCTCCTAGCCGCTCAGGCTAATCATATCGTCTAAAAATGCATTTTTCCATGGATAACATGACATCATCACGCCAAGTGCGTGCTCTTTCAGTCAATTAGTGCACATATATACAGCCCGGCCCCCCGGACAAAAAATTTTTAATTGTAATTTTGAGGAATTTATCTGAATGTGCATGAACTATTTCTGTTCAAAATTGTTTGAAATGTTAATTGTTTAAATATTAACTGTCAGTTTACTGTACTGTGCCAACTGTACTACTATATGAGTACGTGTTTTCTATTGTTTCATTGGAAATAAAACAGCAAAGTCCATTTGGCTGTCATCTGTTTTAATTATGAGACACAATTCTGTCAAAGTCATGATTTTTTTTTTCATGCTTGAAATAAGAAATGATGACTTTAAAAAAGTAGTTTTATACTTGGGACTAGGGATGTCCGATAATGGCTTTTTTGCCGATATCCGATATTCCGATATTGTCCAACTCTTTAATTACCGATACCGATATCAACCGATACATGCAGTGGTGGAATTAACACATTATTATGCCTAATTTGGACAACCAGGTATGGTGAAGATAAGGTACTTTTTAAAAAATAATAATAAAATAAGATAACTAAATTAAAAATATTTTCTTGAATAACATAGAAAGTAAAACAATATAAAAACAGTTACATAGAAACTAGTAATGAATGAAAATGAGTAAAATGAAGTGTTAAAGGTTAGTATTATTAGTGGAGCAGCAGCACGCACAATCATGTGTGCTTACGGACTGTATCCCTTGCAGACTGTATTGATATATATCAAGGGTCACCAACGCGGTGCCCGCGGGCACCAGGTAGCCCGTAAGGACCAGATGAGTAGCCCGCTGGCCTGTTCTAAAAATAGCTCAAATAGCAGCACTTACCAGTGAGCTGCCTCTATTTTTTAAATTGTATTTATTTACTAGCAAGCTGGTCTCGCTTTGCCCGACATTTTTAATTCTAAGAGAGACAAAACTCAAATAGAATTTGATTATCCAAGAAAATATTTGAAAGACTTGGTCTTCACTAACTGACAAAGAAACAGATAACAGATTTGGTGTCCAGTTCAAAGTGTGACATGATTTATTTAAAAATTTGAGAGTTGACTTTTGTATTTTACATGAGTTATTATTTGTACAAACATGTTGCAAAGTAATTCATGATTTGTTCAAAAATGTTAGTGGCTAGCTAGTTAAAATGGGATATTGTGATTTCACAAGACTGTCTTAGAAGTCATCATTTGAAAATGTTCCATTTGAAAAATGTGCACTTAGAGAAAATATTTAAAAAAGCGTTGCATATTGATATGTATCTGTTTCTATTAGGGATGTCCGATCGGCCGATAAATGCGTTAAAATGTAATATCGGAAATTATGGGTATCGGTTTTTTATTATCTGTATCGTTTTTTGTTTGTTTTGTTTTTAAAATGTTATTAAATCAACATAAAAAACACAAGATACACTTACAATTAGTGCACCAACCCAAAAAACCTCCCTCCCCCCATTTCTTTCTGTTATCAATATTCTGGTTCCTACATTATATATCAATATATATCAATACAGTCTGCAAGGGATACAGTCCGTAAGCACACATGATTGTGCGTGCTGCTGCTCCACTAATAGTACTAACCTTTAACACTTCATTTTACTCATTTTCATTCATTACTAGTTTCTATGTAACTGTTTTTATATTGTTTTACTTTCGTTTTTATTCAAGAAAATGTTTTTAATTTAGTTATCTTATTTTTTTTATTTATTTTTTTAAAGTACCTTATCTTCACCATACATGGTTGTCCAAATTAGGCATAATAATGTGTTAATTCCACGACTGCATATATCGGTTGATATCGGTATCGGTTGATATCGGTATCGGTAATTAAAGAGTTGGACAATATCGGAATATCGGATATCGGCAAAAAGCCATTATCGGACATCCCTAGTTTCTATATATATTTATTGTGAGAAATCATTAAGATGATCAGGGTTTCCACAAAGATAAATATAATTAATTATTAATAATAACATAGAGTTAAAGGTAAATTGAGCAATTTGGCTATTTCTGGCAATTTATTTAAGTGTGTATCAAACTGGTAGCCCTTCGCATTAAT
The DNA here is from genome assembly GCF_033978785.1 of Entelurus aequoreus. Lineage (NCBI taxonomy): Eukaryota > Metazoa > Chordata > Actinopteri > Syngnathiformes > Syngnathidae > Entelurus > Entelurus aequoreus. Next base: position 1,738,428 of record NC_084731.1, read on the forward strand.
CACTACCCAAGAAGTAGCTCTTGCTTTCAAAAAGGTTGGTGACCCCTGATATATATTGATATATAATGTAGGAACCAGAATATTGATAACAGAAAGAAATGGGGGAGGGAGGTTTTTTGGGTTGGTGCACTAATTGTAAGTGTATCTTGTGTTTTTTATGTTGATTTAATTTAAAAAAAAAAAAAAAAAAAAAAAAAAAAAACCATACAGATAATAAAAAAACCGATACCGATAATTTCTGATATGACATTTTAACGCATTTATCGGCATCCCTACTTGTGAGTGTTGATGACACAGCTTTGCAACAGTTGATATTCTAGTTTCAAGCATGTTTTACTTAATATAGGTCAGGGGTCACCAACCTTTTCGAAAGCAAGAGTTACTTCTTGGGTAGTGATTAATGCGAAGGGCTACCAGTTTGATACACACTTAAATAAATTGCCAGAAATAGCCAATTTGCTCAATTTACCTTTAACTCTATGTTATTATTAATAATTAATGATATTTACACTTAATTGAACGGTTTAAAAGAGGAGAAAACACGAAAAAAATTACAATTACATTTTGAAACATAGCTTATCTTCAATTTCGACTCTTTAAAATTCAAAATTCAACCGAAAAAAAGAAGAGAAAAACAAGCTAATTCGAATCTTTTTGAAAAAATTAAAAAAATAATTTATGGAACATCATTAGTAATTTTTCCTGATTAAGATTAATTTTAGAATTTTGATGACATGTTTTAAATAGATTAAAATCCAACCTGCACTTTGTTAGAATATATAACAAATTGGACCAAGCTATATTTCTAACAAAGACAAATTATTATTTCTTCTAGATTTTCCAGAACAAAATTTTTCAAAGAAATTCAAAAGACTTTGAAATAAGATTTAAATTTGATTCTACAGATTTTCTAGATTTGCCGGAATAATTTTTTTGAATTTTAATCATAATAAGTTTGAAGAAATATTTCACAAATATTCTTTGTCGAAAAAACAGAAGCTAAAATGAAGAATTAAATTAAAATGTATTTATTATTCTTTACAATAAAAAAAAAAAAAGTACTTGAACATTGATTTAAATTGTCAGGAAAGAAGAGGAAGGAATTTAAAAGGTAAAAAGGTATATGTGTTTAAAAATCCTACAATCATTTTTAAGGTTGTATTTTTTCTCTAAAATTGTCTTTCTGAAAGTTATAAGAAGCAAAGTAAAAAAATAAATGAATTTATTTAAACAAGTGAAGACCAAGTCTTTAAAATATTTTCTTGGATTTTCAAATTTTATTTGAGTTTTGTCTCTCTTAGAATTAAAACTGTCGGGCAAAGCGAGACCAGCTTGCTAGTAAATAAATACAATGTAAAAAATAGAGGCAGCTCACTGGTAAGTGCTGCTATTTGAGCTATTTTTAGAACAGGCCAGCGGGCTACTCATCTGGTCCTTACGGGCTACCTGGTGCCCACGGGCACCGCGTTGGTGACCCCTGATATAGCTCATCAAATCTCAGCAACAAGCTGTAATATCTTACTGAGATCATTTAGGAGCAAAACACTTAAAACAAGTAAAACACTCTAACATCAAATCTGCTTAGTGAGAAGAATGATCTTATCAGACAGAAACTAAGCAAATATCACCCTTATTTGAGGTATTTCATCTTACTCAGATTTCCGTTTTTGCAGTGCTACGAAACTTGTGTTTTTCTTGGTACTGCCTCCTCACAAGACCTCCCATGGACGGCATCCTGATCCGTAAAACCACACCACTTGTATAACACAACAAAGACTCATCTTTGTGACTTCCTGCCTGGGAAACACATTGATTGAGTGGACACGCTGAAATGACAATAGATCTTCTGTCTTGAATAAGCAGCTCTTAAAAGCCAACTACCACTTGAAATGCTTCTCTACAGAGTTGAGTCTCATTCTAGAACACTGTTCTTTTTTTAGAACGGACATGTCACTGCGATTGGCGTAGAAAAGCTTTACATACACACTAAAAAAATGTTGGGTTGAAAAAATGACCCAATTTTAACCCAAGTGCTGGTTCAGAAAAGGACAACCCCCTGATTTGAGTTATTTTAACTCAACATTTTGGGTAAATTTTTTCGACCCAACTTTTGCGTTGAATTATTTAACCAAAATGGTGAGTTAAGATAATTGAATGTTGGGTTATTCCCAAACCAAACTATTGGGTTAAATCATACCCAGAAGTTGAGTTATGCTAACTCAAAGTTGGTTGATGCACAACCCAACTAATGGGTTGAATTGATTTAACACAAAAGCCGAGTTATGCTCACTACAATGTTGGGTTATTCCAAACCCAACTATTGGGTTGCGCAATTTAGCGCTCCTTGACCCGATAGTTGGTTAGAAATGATACATTTTACTGCTGGTTTGTTCTACTCCTTCCCAACTACTGATCAAAACTATTTTTATTCCATTAAAATATACTCAAAAGCAAGATACGAGTACATTTTTTTTTACAAGAATTGCCGTGTATGCTCATAGTTGTCACGGCGGGGTCGCGTTTTACCGCGTGGATGGTTCTCCCAGGATGCAGACAGGACTCCGGAGGCAAGGTGCAGGTAAGGAAATTAATTATTGTCCATAATTCATGCGGGATACAAACAAAAGTGCACCAGCGTGCCGATAGCACGGGAAGCTGACGGAATAGCGAAATATACACACACACATATATATATATATATATATATATATATATATATATATATATATATATATATATATATATATATATATATATATATATATATATATTCCTCGCACACTAATTGACTAAAAGAGCGTGCACTTGCTGCGATTTGAGTGCGATGATGCGACATTTTTAGACAATATGATTTGCCTGAGCGGCTAGGAGACACCGAGAGTAACAAGCGGTAAAAAATGGATTAGAAAGGACAGATTTTAAAAAAATAATAATTCAAAAATAAAATACTTTTTTTTTTTACTTGGTACTTCCCGCGGGCCGGATTTTGGACGGCGGTGGGCTGCAGTTTGGGGACTGTTGGAAGCATATCCATATTTAAGTGTTACTTCTTTCTAAAAACTCCTATAGTCATATTTACATCAGCTAATGTCTCGTGTGGTACAAAGTGCTTGGATTCGAGTGTCCTTGGTTAGAGTCAGAGCGCTGTCTTTGTTGAGACTGCCATTACATTCCTAAGATAAGGAGCACAGCTAGACTGGGGAAACAGCAGGTGGGGGGGACAGGAGAAGGAGGAAGTAGACAGGAGTTCCGGGGTTTTAGTAGACCGATCTGGACCGGGCTAGGGAACGCTTGGGTGCTGGGTTGGTCTCAGGTTTGTCCTCTAAGCTTTGAGAATAAACTACAAAATACCAACTATTGCCTGGAGATTGAATATAAAGATCAGCTTATTGCCATAAAAATAATCTGGGAGAGACTAGCAATTTGAATTCCCCATTGGAGGAATGCTGGTCGACGCAACAGGACCTCTGCGTTCACTCATGTGATTAATCACAAAAACAATATTGCATTGATCCTACACACTTACATTCATTATGCAATGTTGTTTGGGACCGTACACGCTCTTTAACCTTTCCCGCTATGCAGTCAGTGACCAGGTCAATGCATACTCAACATGAGCGAGGGTTCACACATTTCATATAAATAAATACAGCCTGAACCAACTTTAGATAGAAATGTTAACAAGTTTTGTGCAAATAAATGACAAGAAGCTGGATGACATTCTGACAATAAAGTTGCATTCATGTACAAATATTAGGGTCTTTTCTTCAGCAAATTATAAGTATGCAAGGAAGTAGTCACCTGTGATTAGTCATGACTAGGGATGTCCGATAATGGCTTTTTGCCAATATCCGATATTCCGATATTGTCCAACTCTTTAATTACCGATACCGATATCAACCGATACCGATACTGATATATACAGTTGTGGAATTAACACATTATTATGCCTAATTTGGACAACCAGGTATGGTGAAGATAAGGTCCTTTTTTTTTTTTAAATTAATAAAATAAAATAAGATAAATAAATTAAAAACATTTTCTTGAATAAAAAAGAAAGTAAAACAATATAAAATCAGTTACATAGAAACTAGTAATTAATGAAAATTAGTAAAAAATTAACTGTTAAAGGTTAGTACTATTAGTGGAGCAGCAGCACGCACAATCATGTGTGCTTACGGACTGTATCCCTTGCAGACTGTATTGATATATATTGATATATAATGTAGGAAGCAGAATATTAATAACCGAAGGAAACAACCCTTTTGTGTGAATGAGTGTAAATGGGGGAGGGAGGATTTTTGGCTTGGTGCACTAATTGTAAGTGTATCTTGTGTTTTTTATGTTGATTTAATAAAAATAAAAATTTAAAAAAATTTAAAAAAAACGATACCGATAATAAAAAAAACGATACCGATAATTTCCGATATTACATTTTAAAGCATTTATCGGCCGATAATATCGGCCGGCCGATATTATCGGACATCTCTAGTCATGACTAATCCAAATGACAAATATCATTAATCTGATTTTTTTTAAAATCATTTAACAGCCTTACAAAGTCATAGAAATCCAACATAAGTGTTCTTTAGCAGCAGCTCTAATAGTGACTCAAGTTGAAGACCCCTGCACTGGATTATTACTTTAGTATTATTATAATTATATTATTATTATTATTTTTGAAAACAACACTTTTGAGTTTGTGACTCATCAGGCAAAACTCACGGATAACACCTTTAATACAATTCTCAATAGAAGATTTGTTCTTTAAAATACCAGCTGCAAAAAGTTCCAAAACGATTTTAAATGAGGATATTTGTGGAATAAAAGCGCCATTTGAGGAATTGGGCGAAATGAAGCTGCAGCCAATAAAGTGCACTCACCTTGCAGGGGAAGAATAAAGTGCACTCACCTTAAATGAGTATAAAGCTCCTGTGAAAGGATTGCAGTCTACTTATGCACATGTGTTATGTGAGCAAGTTGTAATGTTGTACATTTAAATAAAACACTCCACAGTGGACTCTTTTAAGTCTTGTCTTAAAGGCCTACTGAAAGCCACTACTAGCGACCACGCAGTCTGATAGTTTATATATCAATGATGAAATCTTAACATTGCAACACATGCCAATACGGCCGGGTTAACTTATAAAGTGACATTTAAAACTTCCCGGGAAATATCCGGCTGAAACGTCGCGGTATGATGACGTATGTGCGTGACGAAGTCCGAGTAACGGAAGTTATGGTACCCCGTAGAATCCTATACAAAAAGCTCTGTTTTCATTTCATAATTCCACAGTATTCTGGACATCTTTTGCAATTTGTTTAATGAACAATGAAGGCTGCAAAGAAGACAGTTGTAGGTGGGATCGGTGTATTAGCAGCGGACTACAGCAACACAACCAGGAGGACTTTGTTGGAGCGCTAGCCGCGCTAGCCGCCGACCTCACCTTGACTTCCTACGTCTCTGGGCCGCCAAACGCATCGGGTGAAGTCCTTCGTCCTTCTGTCGATCGCTGGAACGCAGGTGAGCACGGGTGTTGATGAGCAGATGAGGGCTGGCTGGCGTAGGTGGAGAGCTAATGTTTTTAGCATAGCTCTGTGAGGTCCCGTTGCTAAGTTGCTAAGTTAGCTTCAATGGCGTCGTTAGCACAGCATTGTTAACCTTCGCCAGCCTGGAAAGCATTAACCGTGTATTTACATGTCCACGGTTTAATAGTATTGTTGATTTTCTATCTATACTTCCAGTCAGGGGTTTATTTTTTTGTTTCTATATGCAGTTAAAGCACGATGCTATCACGTTAGCTCGTAGCCAAAGCATTTCGCCGATGTATTGTCGTGGAGATAAAAGGCACTGAATGTCCATTTCGCATTCCCGACTCTCATTTTCAAGAGGATATAGTATCCCAGGTGGTTTAAAATACAAATCCGTGATCTACAATAGAAAAAGGAGAGTGTGGAATCCAATGAACCAGCTTGTACCTAAGTTACGGTCAGAGCGGAAAAAGATACGTCCTGCACTGCCTCTCTAGTCCTTCACTGTAACGTTCCTCATCCACGAATCTTTCATCCTGGCTCAAATTAATGGGGTAATCGTCACTTTCTCGGTCCGAATCTCTCTCGCTCCATTGTAAACAACGGGGAATTGTGAGGAATACTAGCTCCTGTGACGTCACGCTACTTCCGCTACAGGCAAGGCTTTTTTTTTTATTAGCGAGCAAAAGTTGCGAACTTTATCGTCGATTTTCTCTACTAAATCCTTTCAGCAAAAATATGGCAATATCATGAAATGATCAAGTATGACACATAGAATGGATCTGCTATTCCCGTTTAAATTAAAACAATCATTTCCGTAGGCCTTTAAAACCCACTTTTATTCTCCGGCAGAGTTGTGTGCTCCTCTGTGTTTTTACATTTTCATTCCTATTTATTGTTTTAATTGGTTTTCCCTGTTAAAATAGTTTTCAATCATGTGTATTTTTATATTAGTTGTATATTTATTTTGTTTTTGTTTTCATTCAGTTATTGGTGGGCCTAAGGATAATATTTGAGTATTGTTTTTAATATTGCTGTGCAGCACTTTGTTGTTGTTTAAATGTGCTATACAAATAATAATTGGATAAATGTGATGTTTTATGTGTTGTTTACTGTTTTGAATGTAGCCTCGCTGCTGCCCTCTTGGCCGGAAAAGAGATCTTTGATCTCAATGGGATTTTACCTGGTTAAATAAAGGCTACAAAAATTATAATAATAATAAAAAATAAAAAATAAAAATGAAAATTGCAGTAGAAGAATACAGTGCACTCAGCTTGCAGTAAAGTGCACTCACCTTGCAGGAGAAGAATAAAGTGCACTCACCTTGCAGGAGAGGAATAAAGTGCACTCACCTTGCAGGAGAAGAATAAAGTGCACTCACCTTGCAGGAGAAGAATAAAGTGCACTCACCTTGCAGGAGAAGAATAAAGTGCACTCACCTTGCAGGGTAAGAATCTCTCTCCAGGTGAAAGTTGTCCGTCCTGTTGATGCTGCTCGTGCTCGGCCAACTCCCGCGGAAAGCTGCAAGCTGCCGATGAGCGACTCCTTGTGGGCGTGGCCACACCGCCTTAATGCCACCACGTGATCCAGCAGCAGCTGACGGTGACGCAACACCTCCACCTGACCTGCGCAGCCCAAAGTGCGCCCAGCTCGGCTGTAACTCGTCAAATGTTTCCGTGAGACACCAAAGTGCTGCTAACACGAAGCTAAGATGTTTATTTGGCTTCAACATGTTTCAAACCCAAAACCACCAATGAACAAAACACAAGATTGTATTAAATCATTTGATATTTTTCTTACTGCTGTTATTATTTTTCTAAAGCAAATTAATCTCACTTTTTGATGGTGATTAATTGTGATTACTGTCACTTCCGGACTATAGAGCTCACCTAAATATAAGTACTCATTGAAATATGAAATATTTACACAGTGTTGGTGGATTTTTGTTTATCGGGCTGTGTATTGTGCATTTTGTCATACTTGCCAACCTTGAGACCTCCAATATCGGGAGGCGGGGGAGCGGGGGGGGGGGGGGGGGGCGCGGCGGGGGCGTGATTGGGGCGTGGCCAATGGCGTGGTTAAGAGGAGAGTATATTTATATTCCGTCAGTCTACCCCAGGGCAGCTGTGGCTACGAAAGTAGCTTACCACCACCAGGTGTGAATGAATGATGGGTTTTTAACATGTAAAGCGACTTTGGGTACTTAGAAAAGCGCTATATAAATCCCAGGTATTATTATTATTATTTACAGCTAGAATTCACCAAATCAAGTATTTCACACATATATATATATAATATATATACATATATATACATATACATATATATATATATATATATATATATATATATATATATATATATATATATATATATATATATATATATATATATATGTATAGATATATATATATATATATATGTATGAAATACTTGACTTTCAGTTAATTCTAGCTATATATATATTTAATTTTTTATTTTATTATACATATAAATAAAAGACATACTTGAATTTCAGTATTCTGCAGGCTATCCAGTAGATGGCGGTATTGTCCTGTTTAAGAGTGTCACAACATTGCTGTTTATGGCAGACGAACTGCTTTACGGTAGACTAAACGTGACGTGTGTTGTTGTGTGTTGTTACCGCGCTGGGAGGACGTTAATGAAACTGCCTAACAATAAACCCACGTAAGAAACCAAGAACTCTCTCTCCTTGTTGTGCACTCTACTCTCTAAAAGCCGTAGATGTTATGGCGTCATTGGGCAGGCGAGCTGCTGGGAAAGCGGACGTGAGAACAGGCTGTCCCCACTCAGGTCCGCATTGAGCTGGAGGGGGCGTGGCCTCCAGCTCCGGCTGAATACCGGGAGTTTGTCGGGAGAAGGGAAGTTGTCGGGAGAGGCGCTGAATACCGGGATTCTCCCGCTAAAAACGGGAGGGTTGGCAAGTATGATTTTGTTGTATCTTCCCCGCGATGATGGTGAGTGCATAACGCTCTAATGGCCTCATTTACTAAAGGTTTGGCTGTTCTAAAACACGTGCAAGCTTGATAGCACGTGCAAAGCAAACTAAGCAAAGTGGATTGCTTCTGTTCAGTGAGCAGAATGTCGAGGAGCTTTGCTGACGCTGTTGTAGGGTTCTACCGATAACAATATTTCAGTACCGGTACCACAACCAAAATGTACTTCTATACTTTGATACTTTTTTAAATAAAGGGGACCACAAAAAATGGCATTGTTGGCTTTATTTGAACAAAAAATCTTAGTGTACATGAAACATATGTTTATTATTGTAATTTAGTCCTTAAATAAAATAGTCAACATACTAGACAATTTGTCTTTTAGTAGTAAGTAAACAAACAAAGACTCCTAATTAGTCTGCTGACGTATGCAGTAACATATTGTGTCATTTATACACCTATTATTTTGTACACATTATGAAGGACAAACTGTAGAAAATGGATTATTAATCCCCTTGTTCATTTACTGTTAATATCTGCTTATTTTCTGTTTGAACATGTTCTATCTACACTTCTGTTCAAATGTAATAATCACTTATTCTTCTCTTCTTTGATGCTTGACATTAGTTTTGGATGATACCACACATTTAGGTATGGATCTGATACCAAGTAGTTACAGCAGGGGTCACCAACGCGGTGCCCGCGGGCACCAGGTAGCCCGTAAGGACCAGATGAGTAGCCCGCTGGCCTGTTCTAAAAATAGCTCAAATAGCAGCACTTACCAGTGAGCTGCCTCTATTTTTTAAATTTTATTTATTTACTAGCAAGCTGGTCTCGCTTTGCCCGACATTTTTAATTCTAAGAGAGACAAAACTCAAATAGAATTTGAAAATCCAAGAAAATATTTTAAAGACTTGGTCTTCAATTGTTTAAATAAATTCATAAATTTTTTTACTTTGCTTCTTATAACTTTCAGAAAGACAATTTTAGAGAAAAAATACAACCTTAAAAATGATTTTAGGATTTTTAAACACATATACCTTTTTACCTTTTAAATTCCTTCCTCTCCTTTCCTGACAATTTAAATCAATGTTCAAGTATTTTTTTATTTTTTTTTAATCGTAAAGAATAATAAATACATTTTAATTTAATTCTTCATTTTAGCTTCTATTTTTTCGACGAAGAATATTTGTGAAATATTTCTTAAAACTTATTATGATTAAAATTCAAAAAAAATATTCTGTCAAATCTAGAAAATCTGTGGAATCAAATTTAAATCTTATTTCAAAGTCTTTTGAATTTCTTTTAAAATGTTTGTTCTGTAAAATCTAGAAGAAATAATGATTTGTCTTTGTTAGAAATATGGCTTGGTCCAATTTGTTATATATTCTAACAAAGTGCAGATTGGATTTTAACCTATTTAAAACATGTCATCAAAATTCAAAAATTAATCTTAATCAGGAAAAATTACTAATGATGTTCCATAAATTATTTTTTTAATTTTTTCAAAAAGATTCGAATTAGCTAGTTTTTCTCTTCTTTTTTTCGGTTGAATTTTTAATTTTAAAGAGTCGAAATTGAAGATAAACTATGTTTCAAAATGTAATTGTCATTTTTTTCGTGTTTTCTCCTCTTTTAAACCGTTCAATTAAGTGTAAATATCATTAATTATTAATAATAACATAGAGTTAAAGGTAAATTGAGCAAATTGGCTATTTCTGGCAATTTATTTAAGTGTGTATCAAACTGGTAGCCCTTCGCATTAATCACTACCCAAGAAGTAGCTCTTGCTTTCAAAAAGGTTGCTGACCCCTGAGTTACAGGATCATACATTGGTCGTAATTTAATTTCTCATGTGTAGAAGGTTTATGAATATAATATGAATTTTAAAAAAAATAATTTTGTCACGATAAAATATAAAATATACTATAATCATCATTTTTGTGTTTAAGAAACTTCTCAATGACTTTTAACTCCAGACTTCTTCTCTTTGTTTGAGATTCTCATTACTGCCACAAGTGGTGGAAACGTGTACTGCAAGTGAGTACCACTAAGGCCCATATGGACCACGGCCAATTAACGCACGGGCTAAATTGGGTTGAACCCCAAATTTAGCACTACATGTAGTAAATGAAGTTTGATTGTTACTCTCAGACAAAAAAATAACACGACCACAAATAAAAAAAAGACATCACCGAGTCAGCAATGTCAATACAAAGCAAATGAAATGGCGTAATGCACAATCTCTACTTACAAATGTGTTTGTGATGAAGTTTACACGCTGGGATTGCTTCGATGTGTCCGTGGCTCCAAAGGTCTGCCAGGAAACAATCACCCTTGGGTACAACATTCATACTTTGTTGTCCAGTCGTCAGTAAAAGTCAGATTTTTGCAATTTATTTGGATTTTTTTTTTATGGTTGAATGAGTAATCTTCTTCTACTCACCTCACTGATGCTTCACTGGGACACATTTGCCTCGCTGTTGCCCCCTGTGAGGTAGTGGGAGTACTGCACACATGAGCCACCCTAGTTTAGACTCTCACTATTATGTTAGATCCACTATGGACTGGACTCTCACACTATTATGTTAGATCCACTATGGACTGGACTCTCACTATTATGTTAGATCCACTATGGACTGGACTCTCACACTATTATGTTAGATCCACTATGGACTGGACTCTCACTATTATGTTAGATCCACTATGGACTGGACTCTCACACTATTATGTTAGATCCACTATGGACTGGACTTCCACACTATTATGTTAGATCCACTATGGACTGGACTCTCACACTATTATGTTAGATCCACTATGGACTGGACTCTCACTATTATGTTAGATCCACTATGGACTGGACTCTCACACTATTATGTTAGAGCCACTATGGACTGGACTCTCACACTATTATGTTAGATCCACTATGGACTGGACTCTCACACTATTATGTTAGATCCACTATGGACTGGACTCTCACACTATTATGTTAGATCCACTATGGACTGGACTCTCACACTATTATGTTAGATCCACTATGGACTGGACTCTCACACTATTATGTTAGATCCAGTATGGACTGGACTCTCACTATTATGTTAGATCCACTATGGACTGGACTCTCACACTATTATGTTAGAGCCACTATGGACTGGACTCTCACACTATTATGTTAGATCCACTATGGACTGGACTCTCACACTATTATGTTAGAGCCACTATGGACTGGACTCTCACACTATTATGTTAGATCCACTATGAACTGGACTCTCACAATATTATTTTAGATCCACTATGGACTGGACTCTCACAATATTATGTTAGATCCACTATGGACTGGACTCTCACAATATTATGTTAGATCCACTATGGACTGGACTCTCTCACTATTATGTTAGATCCACTATGGACTGGACTCTCACACTATTATGTTAGATCCACTATGGACTGGACTCTCATTATTATGTTAGATCCACTATGGACTGGACTCTCACTATTATGTTAGAGCCACTATGGACTGGACTCTCACACTATTATGTTAGATCCACTATGGACTGGACTCTCACTATTATGTTAGATCCACTGTGGACTGGACTCTCACTATTATGTTAGATCCACTATGGACTGGACTCTCACAATATTATGTTAGATCCACTATGGACTGGACTCTCACTATTATGTTAGAGCCACTATGGACTGGACTCTCACAATATTATGTTAGATCCACTATGGACTGGACTCTCACACTATTATGTTAGATCCACTATGGACTGGACTCTCACTATTATGTTAGAGCCACTATGGACTGGACTCTCAGAATCAGAATCAGAATCAGAATCAGAATCAGAATCAGAATCGTTTTATTGCCATTGTTTGAGAACGGGTTCACAAACTAGGAATTTTTCTTGGTGCAAACGTGCGACATAAAACACATAGAACACATATTTGGTATACAAAGAGCTGTGACTGAGCTATCAGATCTTGTTATAGACTTAGAAGGGATTCAAGGAGCTGCTGTTAGGAGTTCTTGTTCATTTGCCTGATGGTCGAGGGGAAAAAACTGTTCAGGTGGCGCGAGGTGTGGGTCTGGATGGAGTGTAGTCTCCTGCCTGAGGGGAGAGGGGAGAATAGTGTGTGTCCAGGGTGAGAAGAGTCAGCTGTGATCCCACCCACACGCCTCCTGGTCCTGGAGGAGAACAAGTCCTGGAGGGATGGGAGCTTGCAGCCAATCACCTTCTCAGCAGCACGTGCCATGCGCTGCAGTCTATTCTTATCCTGGACTGTGGCGCCGGGGAACCACACTGTGATGGAGGAGGTCAGGATGGACTCTATGATGGCTGAGTAAAACTGCACCAGCATCTCGGTCGGCACACTATTATGTTAGATCCACTATGGACTGGACTCTCACACTATTATGTTAGATCCACTATGGACTGGACTCTCACACTATTATGTTAGATCCACTATGGACTGGACTCTCACACTATTATGTTAGATCCACTATGGACTGGACTCTCACACTATTATGCTAGATCCACTATGGACTGGACTCTCTCACTATTATGTTAGATCCACTATGGACTGGACTCTCACACTATTATGTTAGATCCACAATGGACTGGACTCTCACTATTATGTTAGATCCACTATGGACTGGACTCTCACTATTATGTTAGATCCACTATGGACTGGACTCTCACTATTATGTTAGATCCACTATGGACTGCACTCTCACTATTATGTTAGATCCACTATGGACTGGACTCTCACTATTATGTTAGATCCACTATGGACTGGACTCTCACTATTATGTTAGATCCACTATGGACTGCACTCTCACTATTATGTTAGATCCACTATGGAGTGGACTCTCACTATTATGTTAGATCCACTATGGACTGGACTCTCACACTATTATGTTAGATCCACTATGGACTGGACTCTCACACTATTATGTTAGATCCACTATGGACTGGACTCTCACACTATTATGTTAGATCCACTATGGACTGGACTCTCACACTATTATGTTAGATCCACTATGGACTGGACTCTCACACTATTATGTTAGATCCACTATGGACTGGACTCTCACACTATTATGTTAGATCTACTATGGACTGGACTCCCACTATTATGTTAGATCCACTATGGACTGGACTCTCACACTATTATGTTAGATCTACTATGGACTGGACTCCCACTATTATGTTAGATCCACTATGGACTGGACTCTCACACTATTATGTTAGATCCACTATGGACTGGACTCTCACACTATTATGTTAGATCCACTATGGACTGGACTCTCACACTATTATGTTAGATCCACTATGGACTGGACTCTCACACTATTATGTTAGATCCACTATGGACTGGACTCTCACACTATTATGTTAGATCCACTATGGACTGGACTCTCACACTATTATGTTAGATCCACTATGGACTGGACTCTCACACTATTATGTTAGATCCACTATGGACTGGACTCTCACACTATTATGTTAGATCCACTATGGACTGGACTCTCACACTATTATGTTAGATCCACTATGGACTGGACTCTCACACTATTATGTTAGATCCACTATGGACTGGACTCTCACACTATTATGTTAGATCCACTATGGACTGGACTCTCACACTATTATGTTAGATCCACTATGGACTGGACTCTCTCACTATTATGTTAGATCCACTATGGACTGGACTCTCACACTATTATGTTAGATCCACTATGGACTGGACTCTCTCACTATTATGTTAGATCCACTATGGACTGGACTCTCACACTATTATGTTAGCTCCACTATGGCGAGGGCAGATTGCAACGTTTGATGTTTGCGTCCCTCACAGCTCTGCTTCCTGTAAGGATTGTGTCATCTCTCTCTCGCCTGCCTGGTTCTTTCCTACGTTCCGAGCTCAACGCCAACCCACATCGCTGGTGTGAGAGACAAGCGCCTTGACGGCCAAAGCTAAAATGTCAGGAAATCTCCCTGTGCGCCAGCATAATTCTGGAAGTTGACCGTTACACTCGCACAAGGAGATGTGTTCATGAACCAACGTCGTCTTCGGCACTGGCGGCCTAACACTGAGTTCCCTGGTTAAGAAACTGTTAGAATAATTATGTATAAATTATCACACAACTCTTATGCTTAAGGGCCGTTACTATAGTTAATAACAATCCAAAGATTGCGAGTCGTCTCGTATCAGTGTTTGTGTCCAGACCCGGCCTGCTGACTGCCAAGGCCGAACATCGAGTACCGTGACGCAGACAAAGCAGAGACAGGGCGATATCACGAGTGTCAGCACATTTGCATTTCTGAATAATCATATATTGTGTCTAACTGGGGCTGCTGAAATGACCCCCCCTTCCTTCAGAAGCAGCCTCAGTGATGTAACCAGGGACCTCCCAAATAAATAGAGGAGCATGTGGGCTGTACCTTAGAGCGTAGTTTGGATCTGTAACTAACATAGTAGATCTAACATTATAGTGAGAATCCAGTCCATAGTGGATCTAACATAATAGTGAGAGAGTCCAGTCCATAGTGGATCTAACATAATAGTGAGAGAGTCCAGTCCATAGTGGATCTAACATAATAGTGTGAGAGTCCAGTCCATAGTGGATCTAACATAATAGTGTGAGAGTCCAGTCCATAGTGGATCTAACATAATAGTGAGAGTCCAGTCCATAGTGGATCTAACATAATAGTGTGAGAGTCCAGTCCATAGTGGATCTAACATAATAGTGAGAGAGTCCAGTCCATAGTGGATCTAACATAATAGTGAGAGAGTCCAGTCCATAGTGGATCTAACATAATAGTGTGAGAGTCCAGTCCATAGTGGATCTAACATAATAGTGTGAGAGTCCAGTCCATAGTGGATCTAACATAATAGTGAGAGTCCAGTCCATAGTGGATCTAACATAATAGTGAGAGTCCAGTCCATAGTGGATCTAACATAATAGTGTGAGAGTCCAGTCCATAGTGGATCTGTAACTGAGCTAAATGTAACTCTGTCTCTGCATAATTCCTTGCTTCTTGTCTGTTTAATGGATGTCGTCAGTGTTTGAACCTGACAAAACCCCGGTCTAGTCCATATGCTCATAGGTTTTTATTATTGAGATCCAAAAAATGTCTGGTTGTTTCATGTATTTTAATTATTCCAGTACAGAAACAAATGAGGATATGGCATTCTAGCCAATGGTAAATGGGTTATACTTGTATAGCTTTTCTACCTTCAAGGTACTCAAAGCGCTTTGACACTATTTCCACATTCACCCATTCACACACACACATTCACACACTGATGGCGGGAGCTGCCATGCAAGGCGCTAACCACCACCCATCAGGAGCAAGGGTGAAGTGTCTTGCTCAAGGACACAACGGACGTGACGAGGTTGGTAGAAGGTGGGGATTGAACCAGGAACCCTCAGGTTGCTGACACGGCCACTCTCCCAACTGCGCCACGCCGTCCCCAACTAACAACAAACATTGTGTTATATTTAGGACGATGGTTAAAAGTCCAATTCCCAATTTGTTCGAAACCAAAAGGTTCAAGCGTTCAAAGCAATGTGCCAATTAATTGGAAGGATGTCAACTTGTATGGTGGAGAGTGTTTTTCTTCAGCTGGGACTAATTGATTGATTGTTTAAATCATCAGAGGACATAATTGAACAGTCTAATTAATTAAAAATATTGTAATGAACAGTCTTATCAGATGGACTAAACGCTTCTGTCATTGTCTGCTGCAGCTTGTTTGGCTTGGGATTAACGCCTTCCTCTTCGTCCACTTCTACATGGCTGTTCTTGTCCACAAGTGGTTCTACACACGGGTTCTGCTCGGGGTGAGTGCCAAGCTCCGTCAATCAACATTTTACTTCACTTAAAGGCCTACTGAAAGCCACTACTAGCGACCACGCAGTCTGATAGTTTATATATCAATGATGAAATCTTAACATTGCAACACATGCCAATACGGCCGGGTTAACTTATAAAGTGACATTTTAAAATTCCCGCCACACTTCCGGTTGAAAAACTCCTTTGGATATGATTTATGCGCGTGACGTCACAAAAGCAACGGAAGTGGTTGGACTCCATCGGACCCGATAGAAAAGCCTCTTGTTTTCTTCGACAAAATTCCACAGTATTCTGGACATCTGTGTTGGTGAATCTTTTGCAATTTGTTTAATGAACAATGGAGACTGCAAAGAAGAACGTTGTAGGTGGGATGGATCGGTGTCTTAGCGGCTAAGTACAATACTGTAATATCTGTGATATTTGCATTAGTGTACTGTGTCTTTAAGGGTTTGGGGAACGCGCATGCGCGAGTGAGTTGGCGGAGAACTTGAGTGTGTGTGATCGTGACTTTTGGCTAACAGCAGCTCGTGTATGTGTGTGCGTTACTTTTTGAACTACAACCAGTTACCGCTTGTTAATAAAGCGATTGAGCAATTTGTTTAATGGACAATGGAGACTGCAAATAAGAAAGTTGGAGCCGGTGGAGCGGCGGACTACAGCAACACCAACACCAGGAGGTTGTGTTGTGTTTTGAGCAGGATAGCAGACGCACTACGGTGAGTACAGCTTTGGCTTCCAAACATTTGATCGATTGCCCGTACGTGCGTGTCGATATGTGCATGTGACGTACGTAACTTTGGGGAAATATATGTTTCTTGCCGACTCTGATGGCGGCCGGGGTGTCGTCAAAAGCGTACAACGCCCGCCGCCGCATCTAAGTTAGCTACGCAGCTAGGTTAGCTTCTGTTTTTTAGCTTCGCCAAGCGGAATATTATTAATCGTGTATTTACATGTTCATGGTTTAATAGTATTATTGATCTTCTGTCTATCTATCCAGTCAGGTTTTTTTTTAATTTAGTTTCTATCTGCATTTGAGACTGGCGCTATCGCGTTAGCTACGCAGCTAGGTTAGCTTCTGTTTTTTTAGCTTCGCCAAGCGGAATATTATTAATCGTGTATTTACATGTTCATGGTTTAATAGTATTATTGGTCTTCTGTCTATCCATACAGTCAGGTTTTTTTTTAATTTAGTTTCTATCTGCATTTGAGACTGCTGCTATCAAGTTGGCTACGTAGCTAGGTTAGCTTCTATTTTTTTAGCTTCGCAAAGCTGAATTATTAATCGTGTATTTACATGTTCAGTCACTGTGAATGTCCATTTCGCGTTCTCGACTCATTTTCAAGAGGATATAGTATCTAAAATGGTTTAAAATACAAATCCGTGATCTGCAATAGAAAAAGGAGAGTGTGGAATCCAATGAGCCAGCTTGTACCTAAGTTACGGTCAGAGCGAAAAAAGATACGTCCATCACTGCCTCTCAAGTCCTTCACTGTAACGTTCCTCATCCACGAATCTTTCATCCTCGCTCAAATTAATGGGGTAATCGTCACTTTCTCGGTCCGAATCTCTCTCGCTCCATTGTAAACAACGGGGAATTGTGAGGAATACTAGCTCCTGTGACATCACGCTACTTCCGCTACAGGCAAGGCTTTTTTTTATCAGCGAGCAAAAGTTGCGAACTTTATCGTCGATTTTCTCTACTAAATCCTTTCAGCAAAAATATGGCAATATCGCGAAATGATCAAGTATGACACATAGAATGGATCTGCTATTCCCGTTTAAATTAAAAAAATTCATTTCAGTAGGCCTTTAAGTCAGTTGAGTTGAGCCTCCACTACATTGCAGTACATACTAGCACTTAGGGCTGGGTGATATATGGAATATACTGGATGTATCGCCGGTTTGTCTCTGTGTGATATAGAAAATGACTATATGGTGATATTGGAGTATACGTTCTCACACAGTTGCTTTTAGCTGCGGGCATTACACTACAGGCTTTTCTCTCTCTTTCTTGTCTCTCCTTCTCACAGAGACATAAAACAAGCGCACTGTTAGAATATTTGTTTGTACGTTATAACAAAAAACTTTGTGTTACAACGCTCCCAACAGGTATAAAAGAAAGGGCATCTCTATCCTCCTTCAAAACCGCTATAAAAGTTCACCTCCAGGCAGCTACAACCCTAAACTAACACCCTCCCCGGATTGCTAATAATCAAATGTAAACAATCAAATGCAGATTCTTTTTCTTATGCCTTCTGATCTCTCTCTCTCTCTCTCTCTCTCTCTCTATGTCCACTACTTGATGTCCATATCCCCCACCCCCCCACCCCACCCCCCCTCCACACTCCTGATTGTAAATAATGTAAATAATTCAATGTGATTATCTTGTGTGATGACTGTATTATGATGATAGTATATATGATAGTATATATCTGTATCATGAATCAATTTAAGTGGACCCCGACTTAAACAAGTTGAAAAACTTATTCGGGTGTTACCATTTAGTGGTCAATTGTACGGAATATGTACTTCACTGTGCAACCTACTAATAAAAGTCTCAATCAATCAATCAATCAAAAACATCGAGTTCTGTCAGGTGAGAAGACAAAAGCTGTCTTTGAAACCTACCAAGAAGAAGGCTCGTAAAACTCCACTGTGTAAGGGGGAGAGCCCCATGAAGGGTTTTCTGTTTTCTCTCATGTATGGTAATCAACTGAAGGATGTTGTTCTGGCCCAAGGACTTCAGAGCGGAGAGATGACAGGATCTGCCCAATTTCCAGATGACCTCTTTTTGAAGTATTTTACGATCTCTTTTTGAACTATTTTACGAACTCTTTTTGAACTAACCTTTCCTGTGAATTGTTTATGACCTTTTCTGTTAACTTTTTGCCGCCTTTGTCCTTTGGAAACAAAGGTGGCCATGTGGTCGGAGAGGGTCCAAAATAAAAGAAGGAGGCATGCAATCTTTTGGCAGAGCGTGCTTAAATAATGTACAAGAGTACAGTGTGTCTAGGCGTGTCTCCTCAATTGAGTCCAAATTGAATTATGTCTCTGTTTAATTCTTTGCCTCTTGTCTTGTTTAATAGATGTCATCAGTGTTTGAACCTGACAGTACTCTTTTAATTGGTGCAAATGGTGTATTATCTTGGAGCCGAGTAGGATGTCGTGCAAAACAGTATTTTTGTCTGGGGACTTTCTAAAAACAATAGTTAGTAGATTACCCTGTTCATCTTTAAACATTGCAGTGTTTAAAAAGTTGAACTTTTTTTTGGCTTCATTCCAATGGAAGCTTTATATTTGGATAAACCAGTTGCAAATGTATAAAATTCTTGTAATTCTGTCTCTGAAACGTACCACAACAAACATACAATATCAATAAACTGTGCTAATCAAATTATGTATTAAAAAAAACTTACAATAACCAATAGTTTGGACATACCTTCTCCTCATTCAATCTTTATTTTCATGACTATTTACATTGTAGATTGTCACATCAAAACTATGAATGAACACACGTGGAGTTATGTACTTAACAAAAAAAAGGTGTGTGGAGCGCAGTGTGTAAGGACCGGCCTCGAGGTCAGCGGCAGGTGAGTAGATTGCCCAGCTGGGGCTTCTTATCTAATCACCTGTCGCCCTTATTAGCAGCAGCCGGAACGAGACACGTTGTTGGCGTTGGAGCCAGAGAGAGACACACGCCCAGAGACAAATAGATATTGCTGCAAAGCAAGCCACCCCGGGTGTTTATGCAAAATAAAGACTTGATTCAAACTGTCTACCGGGCTTCCGAAGACCTGTCGGCCAGGAGAACCCACCACCTCACAAGGTGAAATAACTGAAAACATGTTTTGTATTCAAGTTTCTTCAAAATAGCCACCCTTTGCTCTGATTACTGCTTTGCACACTCTTGGCATTCTCTCCATGAGCTTCAAGAGGTAGTCACCTGAAATGGTTTTCACTTTACAGGTGTGCTTGAAGCTCATCTAGAGAATGCCAAGAGTGTGCAAAGCAGTAATCAGAGCAAAGGATGGCTACTTGGAAGAAACTAGAATATAAAATGTGTTTTTAGTTATTTCACCTTTTTTGACAATCTACAATGTAAATAGTCATGAAAATAAAGAAACACATTGAATGAGGAGAAGGTGTGTCCAAACTTTTGGCCTGTTCTGTATATATGTACTGTACTATATATATGTACTATATATACTGTATATATGTACTGTATGTATGAGGGACTATGGTTAGTTCCCATGGCACAACTTGTTATCTGTGTGAACACTTTTCCTTCAAATAAAAACTACTGTTGAAAGTAAATTCTGTGAGTGAATGACAAAGTCAGTTGGTGGTAAGTCAGTAGATATGTTCTATGCTTGTTCTACTCATACTAAGTTACTTTCTTTACCTATGCTTTCAACGTGTTTTATCACAGAGAGGACATTAGTAATATCCTGAACGCAAGCTGCTTTCAATTTGTATTCAAAAACTACTAAAATAGTGGCTAAAACTGAAACTAATTATTACAGTCAAATGTATAAAATGGCAAGAACAAAGAACTGGCGGCTAATCAGCGGCTATCAGTGTTGTAATGTCAGTTTTACAAGTCAGTCAGTGCTGTAATGTCAGTTTTACAAGTCAGTCAGGGTGTTTGCTGATGCAGTAATGAAGATAGTCCATGTCAGAGCACACATGTGTGGTGCATGCTGGGATGCAGGGAATAAAAGCTGGGACATGGTCCCGTGCATATAAACATGTGGGAGGGTGGAAAGTCATTCCTTGGGGCTCACAGCTACAAGCTTGTGAGTAAATCAGACATACTAAGCGCAAAACACAACAAGCATTAATGGAGTTGTGGAATGGTTAGCAGTGATGTCACGGTCACTGTGCAACAGTTTAAACCAGCATGTTTCCCAAGGTCACACCCTGGCATCGCACTGCGCCCAAAAACAAGCTGCGTGTGGAAACCCTTTGAACACCCCAGACTTACGGCATTTCTATTTAGGAAATGACTACAACGCAGACAAGTGCACTACGCATAATAAACGCATTATTAATATTGCTACAACGGATAATTTCAACAAAAACTCGTCAAAACAGCCCAATACCTATAATATGGGATTTTTAAACATAAGATCATTGTCTCCCAAGGCGTTATTAGTTAACGAGGTCATTAGAGACAACAATCTTAACGTCATTGGTCGTAGCGAAACCTGGCTCAAACCAGACGATTTTTTTGCGCTAAATGAGGCATCTCCTCCTAACTATACAAATGCACATATTGCCTGTCCCCTTAAAAGGGGTGGGGGGCGGGTCGCACTAATATACAATGAAAACTTTAACCTTACCCGTAACCTAAATAATAAATATAAATCGTTTGAGGTGCTTACTAAGAGGTCTGTCACACCGCTGCCTCTCCACCTGGCTGTTATCTACCGCCCCCCAGGGCCCTATTCGGACTTTATCAGTGAATTCTCAGAGTTCGTTGCTGATCTAGTGACGTACGCCGACAATATAATCATAATGTGGGACTTTAATATCCATATGAATACCACGTCGGACCCTCAGTGCGTGGCGCTCCAGACTATAATTGATAGCTGTGGTCTTACACAAATAATAAATGAACCCACGCATCGAAACGGTAATAGGATAGATCTAGTGCTTGTCAGGGGTGTCACCACCTCCAAAGTTATGATACTCCCGTATACTAAAGTAATGTCCGATCATTACCTTATAAAATTCAAAGTTCTGACTCATTGTCAACAAGCTAATAATAATATTAAAACTGCTATAGCAGCCGCAACATTAATGCTGCTACAACAATGACTCTTGCTGGCCTACTCCCTTCGGTAATGGCACCATTCCCAAATTATGTTGGCTCTATAGATAACCCCACTAACAAGTTTGATGATGCCCTGCGCGAAACCATTGATAGTGTAGCACCGCTAAAGCTAAAAAGGGCCCCTAAAAGACGCACCCCATGGTTTACAGAATTAAATCAAATCAAATCAATTTTATTTATAAAGCACATTTAAAATTTACCACAGGGGTAGCCAAAGTGCTGTACAATGGGCAGGACAGAAGAAACTAGAGCTCATAAATGATCATGTAGAAAGCTGAAAAGCAGTTAAACTGATTGATGACTTTATGGACTGCACAGTCTTGCTATGGACTGTAGTGTTCAGTACTTGCTTCTAATAACCTCAATACAGGGTCATTGTGCTAGAGGGCGCCATGACACCACTATTGTTTTGTGTAGTATGTGCATGGTGAGGCTATGTCTGGATTCAAGTCAATTCAATGTGTCCACCTTCACCATTAGAACAAGACAAACATCAGCAGGTTGATGGTCGGAGTTGAATATTTTTTTTCCAAATATCTTCCATCCGAATGACAGTCATGCAGAAATGAAGTGAAACGCTCTCCAAGATAAGCTCCGGCAATTACATAGAAAATGAAAACATTTTGCCTGAGGTGTCCATTGACTGATAGTCAGAACTATTAAATAACAAAGAAGGATGTGACGTGCATGGAAAACTTGTAATGGTAAATGGTAAATGGGTTATACATGTATAGCGCTTTTCTACCTTCAAGGTACTCAAAGCGCTTTGACACTATTTCCACATTCACCCATTCACACACACATTCACACACTGATGGCGGGAGCTGCCATGCAAGGCCCTAACCACCACCCATCAGGAGCAAGGGTGAAGTGTCTTGCCCAAGGACACGACAGACGTGACTAGGTTGCTGGCACGGCCACTCTCCCAAATGCGCCACGCCGATACGGCAAATACTAATGATTTGTTGGATTACATTGTAGTTCAGTTGTAGCTCTGCCTGCAATGCTTGAAACAGGAACTGTGAGGCAATGCTGGGTTTAGCTTCAAGTTTAGAAATGTGCCACTTCCTCCGTAGTGTCATCATCCAGTGTCAAGTTCCTTCTCAACGGTCATCTGAAAGGTGTTGCTTGTGGACACTCGCTTGCTTTGCTCGTCAGTCGCGATCTGTGTGGTTGTCAGTCACGATCTGTGTGGTTGTCAGTCACGATCTGTTTGGTCGTCAGCCGTGATCTGTGTGGTTGTCAGTCGCGATCTGTGTGTGGTTCAGTCGCGATCTGTGTGGTTGTCAGTCGCGATCTGTGTGTGGTTCAGTCGCGATCTGTGTGGTTCAGTCGCGATCTGTGTGTGGTTCAGTCGCGATCTGTGTGGTTGTCAGTCGCGATCTGTGTGTGGTTCAGTCGTGATCTGTGTGGTTCAGTCGCGATCTGTGTGTGATTCAGTCGTGATCTGTGTGGTTGTCAGTCGCGATCTGTGTGTGGTTCAGTCGTGATCTGTGTGGTTGTCAGACACGATCTGTGTGGTTGACAAAGTCCATAATGTCAACATTTATCAACTGTACATAAATGTCAGTGTGGACAATAACATGGAGATGCTTCATCTGCTAGCAGTGGCTTTCCATGAAGAAATACCCGCGCTGAGACACAAAGATGCAGACGTGACGTCGAATAACTGACAGAGTCTTTGCGAGTCCACTTCCCTATTTGTTCCAAACAAAAGTTTCAAGCGTTCAAAGCAGAGTGCATTCACTGTTTTGCTTGCTTACCGCGTCACATTCAGCATGGGGAACTTGGCAGCCAACGAGGGACTCTCCATCTTTGTCATTGTGAGAATGTTTCATATTCCAGATCATTTTAACCCATTCACAACCTTTGTGTATGTTTGTTCAATTAATTGGAAGGATGTCAACTTGTATGGTGGAGAGCCTTTTTCTTCAGCTGGGACTAATTGATTGATTGTATAAATCATCAGAGGACATAATTGAACAGTCTAATTAATTAAAAATATTGTAATGAACGGTCTTATCAGATGGACTAAACGCTTCTGTCGTTGTCTGCTGCAGCTTGTTTGGCTTGGGATTAACGCCTTCCTCTTCGTCCACTTCTACATGGCTTTTCTTGTCGACAAGTGGTTCTACACACGGGTTCTGCTCGGGGTGAGTGCCAAGCTCTGTCAATCAACATTTTACTTCACTTAGTTGACTTAAGTCAGTGGAGTTGAGCCTCCACTACACTGCAGTACACGGCAAAAACGGAAATCTAAGTAAGATGAAATATGTCAAACAAGGGTGATATTTGCTTATTTTCTGTCTGATAAGATCATTCTTCTCACTAAGCAGATTTTATGTTAGAGTGTTTTACTTGTTTTAAGTGTTTTGGTCCTAAATGATCTCAGTAAGATATTACAGCTTGTTGCTGAGATTTGATGAGCTATATTGAGTAAAACATGCTTGAAACTAGAATATCAAGTGTTGCAAAGCTGTGTCATCAACACTCACAAGTAGAAAACTACTTTTTTAAAGTAATCCTTTCTTATTTCAAGCATGAAAAAAAAAATCATGACTTTGACACAATTGTGTCTCATAATTAAAACAGATGACAGCCAAATGGACTTTGCGGTTTTATTTTCAATGAAACAATAGAAAAGACGTACTCATATAGTAGTACAGTTGTTATTAGTGAGAATATACTTATTTTAAGGTATGTTTGGGTTCATTGAGGTTAGCTAATTTTACTTGTTTTGGAAAGCTTGGTTCAAATAAAATACCCCTCATTTTTGTATTCTTTTTTCTTGTTTTTGAACACTGACTTTTTGCATACATACTAGCACTGCACTTCTTCAAACTGCACATGCTAAAATTTTAGTTTTGTAGATAAGTATCACATTTTTAATTCAGCTTTGTCTGATTTCAACACCGTGGCATACGCTGTATATTGGCACATAGTCCAAACATGCTATGCAGAATCAGTGCAAAGGGCCTGATTTAATAAAGGTTTGAATGTACTAAAATGTGTGCAAAGCTAATAGCACACACAAAGCTGATTTACTTCATGTGGATTGCTGTTAAGTGATGAGAATAAGGCGTGCAATCCATTGTGTGTCTCTGTCCTCATTAATTCGCATAATATATACTAATCATCAAAACGCTGGTTGGAGAAAATGCAAATACAATTGTCTAGCACACGCAATGTGATTTATCAACACTCATCACTGTGTTGCGAGCACTATTTCGCATTTTATTTAGACGACAATTCTCTGTCCTGTGTGTGTGTGTGGCGACATTTTGGGCAGTTAGAAATAAAAGATATTAGACATATCTATTCAGAAACATCATTTGTAGCTGCTAGAAGACTTAATATGCCTTTTGGTGTCCTTTAGTATTTTTTATTTTTTTTAAATAAGGTTTGTTTTTTATATATATCATCAAAATAATTTGTATATGAAAAAAAACTTCTTGAACAATGCATTGTTTTGCGTCTTGAGCAGAATAATGTGCAGCCTCTGTCCAATGAGCACACGTGTGAATGTTCGTAGATGCGCTGCATGACTGCTTCTAAAATGGCCATACCGTATAAAGTGGTAGATGTTCCCTGCTTTTTTTAAAACCTGGCAAAATGCCACAGGTGAGAGCATGATAACATGAATGTGCAGTAAATGAGTGTCTCTGTGGTGATGCCCCGTATAGTACACACAACAAACCCCATTTAAATAAGGTCATGTGCACAACTTTACAATTGCACACGCTGTGTTAGTAAATCGCACGCAACACACGCCCGTTAATAGCACACGCTATTTTATAGATTGCTCGCGCTGTTTACCGTGTGGTGTTTGGATCTTAGTAAATCAAGTCCAATGTGTGCTACAATCGCCACTTCATTTTGCATTTGCCTTAAAGCAAACGCCACAAATAATGCATATTCTATTAGGTTTTAAAAATACCTTTAGGCACAAAGGCATGTGTGAATAACATTAATAATAATAATGATAATAATAATAGATTTTATTTGTAGAAAGCACTTTACATTGAGCAAACAACCTCAAAGTGCTACAGTGTATTGAAAAAGAATAATAAAAAGATAATAAAAAAATAAATAAAAATAAAAAGTAGAACAGCCTAATAGCTAGAACTAGTATGCATATATCTATAAAAAGGCTTTTTTTAAAAGAAGGGTTTTTAAGCCTTTTTTAAAAGCATCCACAGTCTGTGGTGCCCTCAGGTGGTCAGGGAGAGCATTCCACAGACTGTGAGCGGCGGAGCAGAAAGCCCGGTCTCCCATAGTTCGTAGCTTTGTCCGGAGCGGAGGTGTGGTGTGGAGGATTTGGGGGTGAGTAGTTCTTTGAGGTAGAGAGGGGCATTTCCATGGAGGAACATTGTTGTCCATTTTCTCAAACCTGCATACTTTAGGTATCACGAAAAACCTAACTCAGAAAATGGAACTGAATTTAAGTTCAAGTTAAAGTACCAATGATTGTCACACACACACTAGGTGTGGCGAAATTATTCTCTGCATTTGACCCATCACCCTTGATCTCCCCCTCTGAGGTGAGGGGAGCAGTGAGCAGCAGCGGTGGCGGCGCCCGGGAATCATTTTTGGTGATTTAACCCCCAATTCCAACCCTTGATGCAGAGTGCCTGTTATAAGTAGAAGGAAATAAGGACTTTGAGTTCCAAATTTTAACTGTGAACTATAAAACATTGAATAATATAATAATAATAGATTTTATTTGTAAAAAGCACTTTACATTGAGTAAACAACCTCAAAGTGGTACAGTGTATTAAAAAATAAAAATAAAAATAAATAAATAAAAAGATAATTAAAAAAAATAAAAAATAAAAACTAGAACAGCCAAATAGCTGAAACTATTATGCATACATCTAAAAAAAGGCTTTTTTAAAAAGAAGGTTTTTTAAGCCTTTTTTAAAAGCATCCACAGTCTGTGGTGCCCTCAGGTGGTCAGGGAGAGCGTTCCACAGACCGGGAGCGGCGGAGCAGAAAGCCCGGTCTCCCATCAAAAAGTAGGTGAACTTTGAACTGTAGTATTTCTTTACCAGGATTCTGCAATTTCCTTGAGCTGCTGTGACGCGATCCCTTGGATTACCGTAATATTACTGCAAAGAGCCCCTGATTTCAGAAACCATTTTAATGATTTTATTGCACACACTGGCCAAGTGCAGCTGGGATAGGCTCCAGCACCCCCGCGAACCCAAGAAGGACAAGCGGTAGAAAACGGATGGATGGACTTGGTTTAAGACTTATGGTATTTTAAAAATAGCAATGCAACTCCTGTTGCCGGCGACAGCTTCCTTGTTAAGAGTTCTAAACAAAGGTACTTTTGAAAAGTTGGGTGGGCCCAAATTAAACCGACCAGAAGCCATAGTTTGCCTATTCTTGCACTACGGGGTTGAAATGACAGAAGATGGTGTGATGATCTTCTCACCATTGTTTCTTTCAGCATGCTCTGTCCTGGGCTCGAGCGCCTGCCGCCTGCCTCAACTTCAACTGCATGCTCATCTTGCTGCCCGTCTGCAGGAATCTTCTTTCCTTCCTGCGCGGCTCCATCCAGGTACCCAACCTTACAACCGTCTTCAGGTTCAGGTAGTTTTCCTTCTAACTGAATACGTCTTTAGTTCTGCAGCCGCACAGCCGCTCGCCAACTGGACCGGAACATCACTTTCCACAAGCTGGTGGCTTATATGATCGCCTTTCACACAGGTATGGTCGTTGCAAACCGCTAATAGGACATCCAATGTCTCCTATTTGACATAGACCTGTCCTGGACTTTTAGCCGTGCATATCATTGCACACTTGTTCAACTTTGAGTATTTCATGGACGCGCAGCTCAATCGCAACAGCAGCTTCCTGCCCTACATCCTGTCGGACATTGGCCATGGTGACAATGCGTCCTTCCTCAACCCCATCAGGTCCAATGAGACTGTGAGTTGAACTGTGTCATAAGAGGTGGCTCCATCGTCCTAAATGGTTACATTGTTGCAGAACCCGACCATCGTCATGTTTACAACCATCGCCGGTGTGACGGGTGTGATCATTACGCTAGCTCTCATCCTCATCATCACTTCCTCAATGGAAGTCATCCGCAGGTCATACTTCGAGGTGTTCTGGTACACACATCATCTTTTTGTCCTGTTCTTCATTGGACTGGTGCTCCACGGCTTTGGGTAGGAGATCAGCGTCCGGTCCAATATTCACTGTCTTCGATCACCATAGCGATGCTAATCAGTACGTGCCTTTACGTTTTAGGAGGATTGTGCGAGGACAGACGGCAACCAGCATGATCACCAATGACCCACATGTCTGTGCCGAAAAGTTTGAGGACTGGGGGAAAAACGAGTCGTATTGTGCGGTTCCAGAGTTTGCGGGAAACCCACCAATGGTATACCTCTAAGCTAGATGGTCTTAGTTAGCTTTGTGTGCATAATTACATCTCACATTGTTTGTTTTCAGACCTGGAAGTGGATTGCGGGACCTATGATCCTCTATGTATGCGAAAGGCTAGTTCGTATCTATCGATCACACCAGAAAGTGGTGATCACCAAGGTTCGTGCACTGGTCTAATAAGAAATGTTAAGACATGACAACAGACAAATGAATCTTACCAAATGGGGACTTCAGGTGGTGATGCATCCCTCCAAAACTCTGGAGTTGCAGATGAGGAAGAAAGGTTTCCGCATGGAGGTGGGTCAGTACGTCTTCATCCAATGTCCGTCTGTCTCCAGACTGGAATGGCACCCCTTTACCATGACCTCAGCCCCAGAGGAGGACTATTTCAGTGTCCATATTCGAATTGTTGGGGACTGGACTCAAGCTTTGTATGAAGCCTGCGGGGGAGACAAAACTGAGCCTCAGGAGGCCTGGAAACTGCCCAAGTAGGAAATCACTCTTCTTCTTGAAATTGTCACTGATTATGTTTGATTGCAGCAACCAGCAGTTGTTGGAGACGACACGCAGGGTTTATTTTCACGCTGGGTGGACTATTGTGTCGGTGTAATTCTCGGATACAGACCATAGCCTCCATCAATAGGAACAAGGAAATCTGAGCGGCATCTAATAGGTTTCCCGCTGCAACCCTGCTAGCGACATTATATGAAACGTTTTTCTTTAGCAGCCAGAAAATACCAACAATTTGTGCAATGCATGATAACACGATGATTCTTTGAAAACTCTTGAAATGTCACAAAAACACACATGATTCAGGACTTCCTTGACGTTTACAGGGTGGCCATCGATGGGCCATTTGGCACAGCCAGCGAGGACGTGTTTCGGTACGAGGTAGTCATGCTCGTCGGGGCGGGAATCGGCGTGACACCTTTCGCATCCATCCTCAAGTCTGTGTGGTACAAACGCATCCAGAATAACCAGGACGTTTTCACCAAGAAGGTGAAACCACATACTGAACATCCATCATGATGGAACACTTTCACAAGCTGAATTCTTGCTTGAGATGGTTTTAAATATTGAGGAAAGCTAACAAGAAGTTCATGTATTACTGTGACGTAAGGTAGTGTGATTATTGCACCATTGATTTGCCACCAGAAATTGTCTAGACAGGAGCAGGTGAACAGATGACAGAGAGAGAAAATCAGCAGGAACCACAATCATTTCCACTCTGCTTTTGTCTAGATCTACTTCTACTGGCTGTGCCCCGAGACGCAGGCCTTTGAGTGGTTTGCAGACCTGCTGCAGTCACTGGAGGGACAAATGGCGGAAAAGAACGTGACAGACTTCCTGAGCTACAACATCTACCTCACCCGCTGGAAGGAGGCAGAGGTGGCCAACATGCAGCACATTTTCCCAGGCAGGAACATCTCCCTTTATAACTTGTGTTGTTTTATAGGCAGCCCACTTTTGGGTGCACCACGAGGCGGAGAACGACCCAATCACAGGGCTCAAGCAGAAGACTCTTTATGGGAAGCCTAACTGGGACACTGAGTTCACCAGCATTGCGACCAAGCATCCCGGGTGAGATCGCATGCAAAATCCACTCATTTATCCAGGATGACATTAAAGTTACTAGCCCACTCACTCACTTTTGTGCCTTCACAGAACCAAAGTTGGAGTCTTCCTGTGCGGGCCACCGCAACTGGGGAAGTCCCTGGAGACCCAGTGTTTGTCACACTCTGAAGCTGACGTCAAGTTCATTTTTAACAAGGAAAATTTTTAACCTTGGGTCCAGGGACCAACACAGCAACCTGAATAAATAAACCTTTTTTTAAGACATTAGAAAGACTGAGAACTTGGAACGGAAGACTCTGACATTTGCATCCCACCGGATTGTTTACAAAAGTGTCGCTGTTGCACAAAAGCAGATAGATTAACTATGTGGTACTTTCCACATGGGCCTTGTTCTGCTTTAGTGGTGTATCAATAGTTGGTTTCACAACCTTGCTTCTGTTTTTCTTTTTCAGTTAATATTCTCTCATCCACTCTCACAAGTCACAGTTACCAATGTTCGTATGCAAACAGGAGAACTTTCACTTCTCCAAAGTGTGATTTAACTGAATGTATATATTTTGAAGTGAAAGAGCCTTATCAAAGGACATGTACTGTATATACTGTACCTTCCAGTGACCTAGTCAGAGTCACACTTTTTCCAGCGAAAGACATACAGAAATATTAAAAAGAGGCCAGGATGCGAGGCTCCTTTTAATACATTTTGTCTACATTAAAGAATGCTAATATCAAATGTTGGTCAATATTTTCGGGACAGGACATCATCTTAACTTTGTTATACAGGTGAAAAAGCCAATCAGTAATACTGTATGTCTAAGTAACAATGAATTAGTTGTACAATATTTATATTAATATAATGAACAGCAGATTTGACAACATACCAAGGGTCAATAGCCTCCAGACTGTGCGGTTGACACTGGTGACCCTCAATTAAAGTTATTCCTGATCTAGTTTTCATCTTTGTGATTCACATTCCATCTTATGTTGTCAATCAACATAAGCAGGTATCTTTTTTTGTTCTTACTAACTTTGGTATGTCTAAATCAGTGGTTCTTAACCTGGGTTGGATGGAACCTTAGGGGTTCGGTGAGTCGGGCTCAGGGGTTCGGCGGAGGTCAAGACACACCCGACTCATCGTGTAAATAAAAACTTCTCCCTTTCGGCGTATTACGGATACGGCAACAGCAGAAGTCACACTGATTTGCAGGTGTGTCATTTGTTGTGAGTTTATGCACTGTGTTGGTTTTGTTCTTTGAACAAGGTGATGTTCATGCATGCTTCATTTTGTGCACCAGTAAAAAAACATGGTAACACTTTAGTATGGGGAACATATTCACCATTAATTAGTTGCTTATTAACATGCAAATTAGTAACATATTGGCTCTTAACTAGTCATTATTAAGTACTTATTAATGCCATTCGGCATGGCCTTATTATAACCCTAACCCTCTAACCCTGGCTCTAACCCTAACCCTAACCAAATAACTCTAAATTAAGTCTATGTTACTTAGAATATGTTCCCCTAGTGTCCAAAAAACTCTAAATTAAGTCTTTGTTACTTAGAATATGTTCCCCATACTAAAGTGTTACAAAAAACATATAACTTTGTCTTGAATTTGGAAAAAAAACAAAATTTTATTATTCATTAAAGAAGGGTTCTGTCAATGCGCATATGAAACTGGTGGGATTCGGTACCTCCAACAAGGTTAAGAACCACTGGTCTAAATGTTTGCCCTCTGTACTGATCTACATTGGATTGGTTTCAGCATTTTCATGATGCAGAAAAACTAAGTGGTCCCCAGCATCCTTCAACTTTGGACATCCCTAAATCTAAGCAAGTTGCCTATGTTCAACAACGCCTATATTGACTTTAAGGAATTTTATTTTTTTCAGTAAGTCTACAAAACTTTACAATGTTTGATTTCCAGTAAGTGCAAAACTATTTGTTAAAAATGCAGTGGCACTAAATTTGAAACATTTGTCCACTTAAGCTACTTACTGAGTGAAGCATGTTCCTGTCACATGCAGTGAAATCAAACATAAATTAGAGATTATTTTAATAATTAGATGAGTTGCTCACAAATACAGGCACATATATTTTGTTAAACATTTCAATGACAAATTTGCGGCATGCAGTCCCGTGCTTTAAAAATGATTTTTAAAATAACAAGACAGCTGCTGCATTGGTGTGTAAGGTCACAGCCGGTGACTAGAAGTGGAACATAGACGCCCCCTACTGTTCACAGGAAGACAATACAGCCCACTCTGGTTCAGTTGCAGCGTTACACGATGGCCACAGCAAACACACTGACCACACAGTACATGGTGCGGCTTTCCCACCTCACGGTGCAACTCCCTGTAGAAACACGTGCTTATTAGAAATGCATGAATGGTTTAAGCAGCATGTCTGATTCTCCTCAAGTACCGTCCATGCTCGTGTCCCAGTAGCAGGAGTTTGCTGTGTGGAGCCCGGCACCAGTTTTCTGCATCAGGGCGCACGTCACTACACACCAGTGGGCAAATACAAAAGTAAACCATTGAATTCAGTACAGCCTGCAAGGAAGTATCAAGCAGGATCACACTGCAAAAAGTCAGTGGTCAAAAACAAGAAAAAAAATACAAAAATGAGGGGTATTTTATATGAACTAAGCAAAATTATCTGCCAATAGAACAAGAAAATTCGGCTTGTCAAGGCTTTCCAAAACAAGTAAAATTAGCTAACCTCAATGAACCCAAAAACACCTTCAAATAAGTATATTCTCACTAATAACAAGTGCACTTTTCTTGGTAGAAAAAAAAAAAGAAACCTCTTTGCTCAATATGTTGAAAAATATTCTTGAATTAAGTAAATGCTAGTGCCATTATCTTGACATAATGATATGCGCTCGGCATTACATTTCTTGAAACCAGCAAACTTATACTAAAAACTAATTTATTGTTCTTAATGGAAAGGCAACAAGGCAAGCGCTTGTTACTCTCGGGGTCTCCTAGCCGCTCAGGCAAATCATACGGTCTAAAAATGCATTTTTCCATCGATAACATGACATCATCGCGCCAATAAGTCAGTCAATAAGTGCTAGGGCTGCAACTAACGATTAATTTGATCATCGATTAATCTGTCGATTGTTACTTCGATTAATCGATTAATAATCGGATGAAAGAGACAAACTACATTTCTATCCTTTCCAGTATTTTATTGAAAAAAACAGCATACTGGCACCATACTTATTTTGATTATTGTTTCTCAGCTGTTTGTAAATGTTGCAGTTTATAAATAAAGGTTTATTAAAAAAAAAAAATTCTTTTTTTTTTTTAAAAAGCCTCTGCGCATGCGCATACCATAGATCCAACGAATCGATGACTAAATTAATCGAGAACTAGTTTTATAATCGATTTTAATCGATTTAATTGATTAGTTGTTGCAGCCCTAATTAGTGCACATACAGTATATACAGCCCGGTCAAATTGTTTTTTTATTGTAATTTTGAAGAATTTATCTGAATGTGCATGAACTATTTCTGTTCAAAATTGTTAGAAATGTCACATGTTAAATGTTTAAATATTAACTGTCAGTTTACTGTACTGTGCCAACTGTACTACTATATGAGTACCTATTTTCTATTGTTCCATTGGAAATAAAACCGCAAAGTCCATTTGGCTGTCATCTTTTTTAATTATGAGACACAATTGTGTCAAAATCATGATTTTTGTTTTTCATGCTTGAAGTAAGAAATGATTACTTTAAAAAAGTAGTTTTCTACTTGTGAGTGTTGATGACACAGCTTTGCAACACTTGATATTCTAGTTTCAAGCATGTTTTACTCAATATACACTACCGTTCAAAAGTTTGGGGTCACATTAAAATGTCCTTATTTTTCAATGAAGATAACTTTAAACTAGTCTTAACTTGAAAGAAATACACTCTATACATTGCTAATGTGCTAAATGACTATTCTAGCTGCAAATGTCTGCTTTTTGGTGCAATATCTACATAGGTGTATAGAGGCCCATTTCCAGCAACTATCACTCCAGTGTTCTAATGGTACAATGTGTTTGCTCATTGGCTCAGAAGGCTAATTGATGATTAGAAAACCCTTGTGCAATCATGTTCACACATCTGAAAACACTTTAGCTCGTTACAGAAGCTACAAAACTGACCTTCCTTTGAGCAGATTGAGTTACTGGAGCATCACATTTGTGGGGTCAATTAAACGCTCAAAATGGCCAGAAAAAGAGAACTTTCATCTGAAACTCCACAGTCTATTCTTGTTCTTAGAAATGAAGGCTATTCCACTAAATTGTTTGGGTGACCCCAAACTTTTGAACGGTAGTGTAGCTCATCAAATCTCAGCAACAAGCTGTAATATCTTACTGAGATCATTTAGGAGCAAAACACTTAAAACAAGTAAAACACTCTAACATAAAATCTGCTTAGTGAGAAGAATGATCTTATCAGACAGAAAATAAGCAAATATCACCCTTATTTGAGATATTTCATCTTACTCAGATTTCACTTTTTGCAGTGCATTCAAGTATTACAGTTTAGCAGTACGCCCCACGTTTTCTAGGATTTGCTTTTAGACTGAATTTGTCATCATATTTCCCCCAGTTTTCATACACCAGCCACATTTTACAATTATGAATTAGTCCACTTGTTGGTGACCTTCATTGGGTATGACTGCAAAATAACAACATGGGAGCAGAGAAAGGTGAGAAACATTATTGAATTCAAGAAACAAATGGTGGCAAAGTATGATGGTGGCACTCGTGACTATGTTTACTCTGCACGCCAAAGTGGACCAAAAATCAGATTTTTTTCTAGATGACAGATTATAAGTAAAATGTGATCTTTATCAGACGCCAGGATAGACGCGCACACATACTTTTAAGTTTAAAGAGTTTCTTGAAGTGGATCATATTAGTACATTGTTTGATTGCTTTGCTTAATCCATTCCATCATTTAATTCCACATACTGATATACTGAAGGTCTTAAGTGTTGTACGTGCATACAAATGTTTTAAATTACATTTTTCTCTAAGGTTATATTTCTCCTCTTTTTTTGAGAAGAATTGTTGTATATTCTTGACTAGCAGGTTATAATTTGCTTTGTGCATAATTTTAGCTGTTTGCAAATTCACTATGTCGTGGAATTTCAGTATTTTTGATTCAATAAATAAAGGATTCGTATGTTCTCTATATCCAACATGATGTATTATTATAACTGATCTTTTTTGTAACACAGTTAATGAATGAAGTGTACTTTTGTAGTTATTTCCCATATTTCTACACAATAGGTCAGGGGCCGTACTTATCAAGCTTCTTAGAGTGCCATTTTACACTTAAGTCCTGTGAATTTGCGAAATTTAGTCCTACTCTCAAACTTAAGAATAAAAGCTTTTTATCAACGTTCTTAAGTCTAAGAATCACTCCTACTCTCCACGATATTTAAGAGACCTTCAGAGGTGTCTTAAGTGGTTAGGAGTTGCCAGCAGGGGATGGCACTGAGGCGAGAGAGACGTGCGCGAACATTCAGGGAACGGAACAATGTTTTGGTTTTTTTTGATGCAAGCAGCTGATCAAACGGTATCGTTTAGACAGAGCGGATATTATTTTTGTCACAGATTTAATACTTTTCGATTCCTTGTTGATTTCTGCATGTGTCTGCAGTGGGCTAGTATATATAGAGCCACCCACACCACTTTCAAATTAGTTGCCTAATTAATGAATTGGAAAGAAAATGTTATGACAGTAGCGTATGTGCGTGGCCGTGAGGTGAGTGACGTCAGTGAGTGTGTGGGCGAGAGAAGAGAGGGAGCGGTAGCGTGAGTGCCGGCGGGGACTAGTTTGTTTTGTATTATTTTGTAGTTTATTGTCAAAATATACACTCCCATTGTCCACTTAAATATTTCCAAGATATTTCTTTATTCTTAGACAAGGGATTCCCTTCCGTGATTGGTCATTTCTATGGACACAGAAATGACGTCACCTAAAATTGCGTTTACGGCACATAGTAATGTCGTAATTCAGCTCTGAGTGTGACACTTAAGATTCAGTCCTACACTTCGCTGAAAGTGTGAGTAAGACGCTTGATAACTAACTTTTAAGTGCAGCTTTCAGCCAAGAATTTATTTACTCTTAAGTCAACTCTTAGCAGACTTCTTAGGAGTCATTCTAAGAAGCTTGATAAGTACAGATATGTAACACTAGTGAGCAGTAGAGAATATGAAGTGTTTTTTGGTCCAGAACATGTTTTGCTTTATTCATTATTGACGTGTTTCTTGCTACTTCATGTTGTATATTTTTATATGAGACTTCCAGTTCATTTTATTATCAATCATTATACCTAGAAATTTGGGTTAATTTACTCTTTTAATTTCTATTCCGTCTATTTGTATTTGTGTTTGACTGTCCCTTCTACTGTTACTGAATAGTATTATTTTAGTTTTACTGAGGTTTAAGGATAGTCTGTTTTTGTCAAACCATCTTTTTAATATGTTCATTTTTTCTGCTATTATTTGTATTATCTTCTGTGTGTTCTCTCCTGAACAAAACACAGTTGTATCGTCCGCGAATAATACTAACTTAAAATTAGGGATGTCCGATAATGGCTTTTTGCCGATATCCGATATTCCGATATTGTCCAACTCTTTAATTACTGATACTGATATCAACCGATACCGATATCAAACGATACATGCAGTCGTGGAATTAACACATTATTATGCCTAATTTGGACAACCATGTATGGTGAAGATAAGGTACTTTTTAAAAAAAAAAAAAAAAATAACTAAATTAAAAACATTTTCTTGAATAAAAAAGAAAGTAAAACAATATAAAAACAGTTACATAGAAACTAGTAATTAATGAAAATGAGTAAAATTAACTGTTGAAGGTTAGTACTATTAGTGGAGCAGCAGCACGCACAATCATGTGTGCTTACGGACTGTATCCCTTGCAGACTGTATTGATATATATTGATATATAATGTAGGAACCAGAATATTGATAACAGAAAGAAATGGGGGGAGGGAGTTTTTTTGGGTTGGTGCACTAATTGTAAGTGTATCTTGTGTTTTTTATGTTGATTTAATAAAAAATTAAAATTAAAATTAAAAAAAAAAAAACGATACAGATAATTAAAAAAAACGATGCCGATAATTTCCGATATTACATTTTAACGCATTTATCGGCCATCCCTACTTAAAATCTATTGTACCTTTACAAATGTCATTTATATAAAGATTGAACAATTTTTGTCCCAGTATTGATCCCCGAGGTACGCCACAGGATATATTTAGCTTTACATATTGTTTCCTGTTGGTTAAGTAGCTTCTAATCCAAGACCCGACCCTCTGATGCCACAGCGTTCTAATGTTTTGATAAATTGTGTCAAATGCTTTAGTTAGATCCATAAACACTGCTGCTGCACATTGTTTACCGTCTATTGCATTGGTCATTTCTTCTATTATTAAAATTAAAGCTAACGAAGTTGAAATATTAGTTCGGTATCCATATTGATTCTCAGCGAGTATTCTATACTTGTTCTTGAAACTCTCCAATCTGGTATTGAACCGTTTTTCCAATGAGTTTAGAAAAGTGTGGAAGTAAAGAAACAGGTCTATAATTTGTAATTTGGTGTTTGTTTCGAGTCTTGTGAATTGGTACAACTTTAGCTATTTTCATTTTGTTTGGGACTTTGCCTGTTTGAAATGCTAGGTTGCTAATATACATTAATGGTCCTGAGATCTCTTTAATAACTTTTTTTATTGTTTTCATATCAATTCCATTACAATCGTTTGAAGTCTTGGATTAGCATTTTGTCACGATTTCAACCATTTTATCTGGTGTCCCTTTCGTAAGGAACATTGAGTAGGGATTTCTATCTATGGTGTCTTTGATGTCCTCAGTTGAAACTCCAATGGAATTCGGAGGACTGGGTCCTGATGTGGCCCAAATCTGATCCAAAAAGATCAGATTTGAAGAACATTGGAGCGTTTAGACTGGCAAAAAATATTTGATCTGTGTCACTTGAGGGCAAAAAAATGTGATTTGGTGTGGGGTGTGGTAAATAGGGTCTGTGTGTCTCTCCCTCTCCACTTATCACTGTCTTGGCCAACAAGAGTTACACTTGAAATGCTCATTTAGCAATTGTATTCGTTATTCATTTTGCACTATTTTTTCCCTGTGGAACTATTATTATGCTCTATAAAATGTGTTTTGTGTTCATAGTTGTAAGTATTAGGAAAAGATTAATTCAATGTTATTATTTGTTACGGGAAAAATTGTGGTGGTTTTCATCTGACCTTTTGGAAGGGTTTACGGCTGAGAACGCAGGTACCAAGGTATTCATAATCAAACATACCAATGAACTTGTACTGTCTCCCCAGTTTCACCAGCTGTGTGAGGCAGCGCTCAACTATAGCCGAGGTCCATTTATTCACCAGATTTTGGTTGTAGTCGTCGCCACCCACTACATTCTCGATACACTGAAAGAAAAACACACACACACACACACACACACACACACACACACACACACACACACACACACACACACACACACACACACAAGTCACATGACAGCATCATGTAAGAGTCACAGGGTACATTTCACCACAGGCTTTGCACAAAGTCCCAACACTCAATTCATTATTCCATCATCTGTGGACTTTTAACCCATCTTTATGCTACCTTTAACACAATCTATAGCCCCGGTAATTACCTCTCATATATACAGTGAGCTCCAGAGGACCATAATATTTACATAGTTTTGTATTTCACTATTGTTTCTTTTGTTAATATCAGAGTCCATTCTGCAAAAAGGTCATCCCTAGAGGCACACATCTTATGGACAGGGACCCACAGTTAAAATACACATCATCATATAATATACAAAATACAATACAATACATTTCAACATCTATC
The DNA here is from genome assembly GCF_033978785.1 of Entelurus aequoreus. Lineage (NCBI taxonomy): Eukaryota > Metazoa > Chordata > Actinopteri > Syngnathiformes > Syngnathidae > Entelurus > Entelurus aequoreus. The sequence goes on from NC_084731.1 coordinate 1,777,509, forward strand.
CACCAAATACCCATTTACAATTTCATTTATAAATAAAATAAAAAAGGAATCTTTAAATCCACCAATTCAGTCTCAATATTCTATTATTGAAATGTGATTAAAAGGTTGCTTCTTGAAGATCTGCGATAATCTCATCATACATACAGAGGTCTAGACCAAAATTATGCGAGTTATGTAAATTCCTCAACCATAAGGGGTGTGTTGAAAGTACTAAGCATAACGTCGCAAATTTTTTTTTAGCTTAAAACGCTTTTTAAAAATGTTTGAAGAATTTGATTCTTTTATAAAGCTATCAATCTCATTCCAGCTCACCAAGCCTCTACAGCAGGGGTCACCAACGCGGTGCCCGCGGGCACCAGGTAGCCCGTAAGGACCAGATGAGTAGCCCGCTGGCCTGTTCTAAAAATAGCTCAAATAGCAGCACTTACCCGTGAGCTGCCTCTACTTTTTAAATTTTATTTATTTACTAGCAAGATGGTCTCGCTGTGCTCGACATTTTTAATTCTAAGAGAGACAAAACACAAATAGAATTTGAAAATCCAAGAAAATATTTTAAAGACTTGGTCTTCACTTGTTTAAATAGATTCATTATTTTTTTTACTTTGCTTCTTATAACTTTCAGAAAGACAATTTTAGAGAAAAAATACAACCTTAAAAATGATTTTTAAACACATATACCTTTTTACCTTTTAAATTCCTTCCTCTTCTTTCCTGACAATTTAAATCAATGTTCAAGTAAAAAAAAATTTTTATTGTAAAGAATAATAAATACATTTTTATTTAATTCTTCATTTTAGCTTCTGTTTTTTTGACGAAGAATATTTGTGAAATATTTCTTCAAACTTATCATGATTAAAATGCAAAAAAAATATTCTGGCAAATCTAGAAAATCTGTAGAATCAAATTGAAATCTTATTTCAAAGTCTTTTGAATTTCTTTGAAAATTTTTGTTCTGAAAAATCTAGAAGAAATAATGATTTGTCTTTGTTAGAAATATAGCTTGGTCCAATTTGTTATCAAAGTGCAGATTGGAATTTAACCTATTTAAAACATGTCATCCAAATTCTAAAATTAATCTTAATCAGGAAAAATGACTAATTATGTTCCATAAATTCTTTTTTTAATTTTTTCAAAAAGATTCGAATTAGCTGGTTTTTCTCTTCTTTTTTTCGGTTGAATTTTGAATTTTAAAGAGTCGAAATTGAAGATAAACTATGTTTCAAAATTTAATTGTCATTTTTTTTCGTGTTTTCTCCTCTTTTAAACCGTTCAATTAAGTGTAAATATCATTAATTATTAATAATAACATAGAGTTAAAGGTAAATTGAGCAAATTGGCTATTTCTGGCAATTTATTTTACTGGTAGCCCTTCGCATTAATCAGTACCCAAGAAGTAGCTCTTGGTTTCAAAAAGGTTGGTGACCCCTGCTCTACAGGCTCTACTAAAGCGTGTACACCTTAGATGACCAATTTCCCCTCTTAATAAAGGTTTACTTCTAATGTTATATCTATGAGAAGTAGTGGTCACTGGAATGAGCAGGCAGAGTCTAGAACTCAACCCTACATAGTACAAGCACTGTGCAAGATTGTACCCATAAAAAAGAGGATTTGAGGAAGCATTAAAGTTTGCCCATGATATAACACCTTTGACTTTCTTCTGAAGAATCCTCACTTTTTAAAGATAACTGGGACACGTGTTACACCATATGACATTGAAATAGTTATGTGGTTCTAATAGAGTCCGATACAGAATTAGGAGAGCGTTAAGAGGAAGAAAGTGCCTCAATTTTGAGAGTAGACCGACATATTTAGATAATTTATTCATTAAATATTCAATATGGCTCTTCAAATGTATAAATCCATCTATGTACACACCAATAATATACCAGCAACATGCAATATAGTAGGTTGAAGTTACCTCTTTGACAATATTGTCAGCTTCTTCTGCGTTGAACGAAGCCTGAGGAAAGCAAGACATCAGGTGAATAAAAATAGATGTTTCTGATAGGATCTTACGGATGGCTTTTCTTTACGCACGAGGAAGGAAATAGCCAAAGTAAAACGTCACAAGCTAAACTGATAGAGGAATGTAGCCGGTAGTGGTAGTTATAAGTCAGTGTTGGCAACACTAAATGGTCTCTAGTGTGTGAATGTTGTCTATCTGTGTAGGCCCTGTGATGAGGTGATGACTTGTCCAGGGTGTACACCGCCTTCCGCCCGCATGGAGCTGAGATAGGCTCCAGCACCCCTGCGACCCCGAAAGGGATGTTGGGATATAATCAAGAAAATGAAGGATGTTTAGTATATATATGCTTAGAACAGGCTGTGCAACTTATCATATCCTCTAAGCTTCAGTTGAAACTGGGTCCAAGTTCATGGGTCCTACGCACATTCACTCTTATCGCCCACATTCCGGGCCACTGTTGACGTGGCTTCTTTGCCGAGGTCTGAAGGACAACACCAGACATGAAGTCTGAGTCCAGGAAGGAGAAGGCAGAGGAAGATTCCACGCCTGGAAGCAGACACCTCATTGCATATTCATACATTGTAAGAGCCCGACTGCACCAAATGATAATATAAATACATTTAATAAAGTCAAATACAAATAAGGCAACAAGAGAAGTATCCTACACTTCTCTTTTGTAAAGTAAATCTGAACAGCCGATATGGGCATCTACATCAACTACCGTCATTTCCGGACTATAAGCCGCTACTTTTCCCCCTCGTTCTGGTCCCTGCGGCTTATACAAGGGTGCGGCTTATATACGGCCTGTTCTTCTCCGACACCGACGAAGAGGATTTCGGTGGTTTTAGTACGCAGGAGGAAGACGATGACACAATGATTAAAGACTGACTTTTCATATACCGGTAGGCTGGTTATTTTGATAACGTACAGGCGAGCACTTTGTATTACTTTGCACCGTTGTATTATTTGTACTCTGCACGAATGCTGTTCGCCATGTCAAAGATGTGAAAGTTTGATTGAATGATTGAAAGATTTATTCTTAATAAATGGGACGCTTTGCGTTCCCAAACAGTCATCTCTGTCCCGACAATCCCCTCCGTGGTAGCAGGAACCCCTATATACTACGCTAATTACACATCAAAACCCTGCGGCTTATAGTCGGGTGCGGCTTATATATAGAGCAATCTGTATTTTCCCCTAAATTTAGCTGGTGCGGCTTATAGTCAGGTGCGGCTTATAGTCCGGAAATTACGGTATATATATATTTTGCATTCTATTTTAGTTACTTTATTGAGTTTACAACCGCCTGGCACTGATTTGTACCGTTTTTGTACTTATTTTGATTATTATTATTTCTCGATTGTTTGTAAATGTTGCAGTTTATAAATAAAGGTTTATAAAATTAAATTAAATTAAATAATAAATAAAAACATCTTCTGGCTCCAGATGACACGAATACGTCGACAGGGGAAAGCGGTAGCAAACGGATGGACGGATGGATAATTGACACGTAGAGCAGTGTTGTTCAACCTTTTTTGAGCCAAGGCACATTTTCTGCATTGAAAAAAAGGCGGAGGCACACCACCAGCAGAAAGCATTAAAAAACTAAACTCAGTTGACAGTAAAAAGTCGTCGTCACGATTGTTGGATATGACTTTAAAGCATAACCAAGCATGCATCACTATAGCTCTTGTCTCAAAGTAGGTGTACTGTCACCACCTGTCACATCACACCCTGACTTATTTGGACTTTTTTGCTGTTTTCCTGTTTGTAGTGTTTTACTTCTTGTCTTGCGCTCCTATTTTGGTGGCTTTTTCTCTTTTTTTGGTATTTTCATGTCTTCATTTGAGCGATATTTCCCGCATCTTTCTTTTGGCAATCTCAGTGGCCTAGTGGTTAGAGTGTCCGCCCTGAGATCGGTAGGTTGGAGTTCAAATCCCAGCCGAGTCATACCAAAGACTATAAAAATGGAACCCATAACCTCCCTGCTTGGCACTCAGCAACAAAGGGTTGGAGTTGGGGGTTAAATCACCAAAATGATTCCCGGGCGCGGCGCCGCTGCTGCCCACTGCTCCCCAAGGGGATGGGACAAATGCAGAGGACAAATTTCACCACATCTAGTGTGTGTGTGACAATCATTGGTACTTTAATCTTTAAAGAATATTTCAGTTGTTTTTATCCTTCTTTGTGTGGACATTGTCGATGGTCGTGTCATGTTCGGATGTACTTTGTGGACGCCGTCTTTGCTCCACAGTAAGTCTTTGCTGTCGTCCAGCATTCTGTTTTTGTTTACTTTTGTAGCCAGTTCAGGTTTAGTTTTGTTCTGCATAGCCTTCCCTAAGCTTCAATGCCTTTTCTTAGGGGCACTCACCTTTTGTTTATTTTTGGTTTAAGCATTAGATACCTTTTTACCTGCACACTGCCTCCCGCTGTTTCCGACATCTACAAAGCAATTAGCTACCTGCTGCCACCTACTGATATGGAAGAGTATTACACGGTTACTCTGCCGAGCTCTAGACAGCACCGACACTCAACAACAACACATCATTTGCAGACTATAATTACTGCTTTGCAAAAAATAGGTTTTACCCCAAATAGGTGAAATTAGATCATCTCCCACGGCACACTAGTGTGCCGCGGCACAGTGGTTGAAAAACACTGTGAGTACGGCTTTAATCACAAGAGTGTGTGCATATGACATGATGTAGATTGTAGACAGACGGTGTTGATGGCGAGCTGACACCTAAAATGATGACTTTTTCACGCTGATAGCGAGCTAATACATCAACTTTGATTGCTAGCTACATTAGCTTCAATTATCGAGCAAGCTATTAGCCTTTCCATCGTGAGGGAGAATACAGACAAACACGAACCTCGTTATGATATTCGTCCATCCTGTCCTCTTCGGCAGTTCAAATGTAAGTGAAATAATTCGCTGTTAGGAGAAAAAAAAGAGGATATAAGCTGGGAGAAAAGAAGAGTATTGCAAACAGTCAACGAGACGGCGGTGAAGCAGGACAAATACTCAGTACTGCCATCTAGTGGAGAACATCATTAAGTGTCGTTTCAACCTCCCTTTCACTCTTTACGACACGTATGTCAAGACTCTGCTGTTAAACGAATATAATTTGTATTTACTGGTATTGGTGTTGTCTTCATGTGTCGCCACAGTCAGAGACAAAAGTCTTTAGCGAGCTTGTCGAACATTTACTGAGGCGCAAGTCCCGGTCGGTTTGCGCATGCGTGTTGCCAGTGTCTCGAATCAATAGACATGTTCTAGACGCAGCATTGGCTGCTGTGACGCGAGAAATTGGGCCGCCATCTTGAAGTGGTGATGAGGAGCCGGCGAGCAGCCTAAACTGACAGTTGACAGGTAGAAAACAAAGATGCTAAACTGTATTATGATGATAGTATATCTGATAGTATATATCTGTATCATGAATCAATTTAAGTGGACCCCAAATTAAACAAGTTGAAAAACTTATTCGGGTGTTACCATTTAGTGGTCAATTGTACGGAATATGTACTTCAATGTGCAACCTGCTAATAAAAGTCTCAATCAATCAATCAAAATGACAGTTGACGGGTAGAAAACAAAGATGCTAAACTGACAGTTGACAGGTAGAAAACAAAGATGCTAAACTGACAGTTGACGGGTAGAAAACAAAGATGCTAAACTGACAGTTGACGGGTAGAAAACAAAGATGCTAAACTGACGGTTGACGGGTAGAAAACAAAGATGCTAAACTGACAGTTGACGGGTAGAAAACAAAGATGCTAAACTGACAGTTGACGGGTAGAAAACAAAGATGCTAAACTGACAGTTGACGGGTAGAAAACAAAGATGCTAAACTGACAGTTGACGGGTAGAAAACAAAGATGCTAAACTGACAGTTGACGGGTAGAAAACAAAGATGCTAAACTGACAGTTGACGGGTAGAAAACAAAGATGCTAAACTGACAGTTGACGGGTAGAAAACAAAGATGCTAAACTGACAGTTGACGGGTAGAAAACAAAAATGCTAAACTGACAGTTGACGGGTTGAAAACAAAGATGCTAAACTGACAGTTGACGGGTAGAAAACAAAGATGCTAAACTGACAGTTGACTGGTAGAAAACAAAGATGCTAAACTGACAGTTGACGGGTAGAAAACAAAGATGCTAAACTGACAGTTGACTGGTAGAAAACAAAGATGCTAAACTGACAGTTGACGGGTAGAAAACAAAGATGCTAAACTGACAGTTGACGGGTAGAAAACAAAGATGCTAAACTGACAGTTGACGGGTAGAAAACAAAGATGCTAAACTGACAGTTGACGGGTAGAAAACAAAGATGCTAAACTGACAGTTGACGGGTAGAAATCAAAGATGCTAAACTGACAGTTGACGGGTAGAAATCAAAGATGCTAAACTGACAGTTGACGGGTAGAAAACAAAGATGCTAAACTGACAGTTGACGGGTAGAAAACAAAGATGCTAAACTGACAGTTGACGGGTAGAAAACAAAGATGCTAAACTGACAGTTGACGGGTAGAAAACAAAGATGCTAAACTGACAGTTGACGGGTAGAAAACAAAGATGCTAAACTGACAGTTGACGGGTAGAAAACAAAGATGCTAAACTGACAGTTGACGGGTAGAAAACAAAGATGCTAAACTGACAGTTGACGGGTAGAAAACAAAGATGCTAAACTGGCAGTTGACGGGTAGAAAACAAAGATGCTAAACTGACAGTTGACGGGTAGAAAACAAAGATGCTAAACTGGCAGTTGACGGGTAGAAAACAAAGATGCTAAACTGACAGTTGACAGGTAGAAAACAAAGATGCTAAACTGAAAGTAGACGGGTAGAAAACAAAGATGCTAAACTGACAGTTGACGGGTAGAAAACAAAGATGCTAAACTGGCAGTTGACGGGTAGAAAACAAAGATGCTAAACTGACAGTTGACAGGTAGAAAACAAAGATGCTGAACTGACAGTTGACAGGTAGAAAACAAAGATGCTAAACTGACAGTTGACGGGTAGAAAACAAAGATGCTAAACTGACAGTTGACGGGTAGAAAACAAAGATGCTAAACTGACAGTTGACGGGTAGAAAACAAAGATGCTAAACTGACAGTTGACGGGTAGAAAACAAAGATGCTAAACTGGCAGTTGACGGGTAGAAAACAAAGATGCTAAACTGGCAGTTGACGGGTAGAAAACAAAGATGCTAAACTGACAGTTGACAGGTAGAAAACAAAGATGCTAAACTGACAGTTGACAGGTAGAAAACAAAGATGCTAAACTGACAGTTGACGGGTAGAAAACAAAGATGCTAAACTGACAGTTGACTGGTAGAAAACAAAGATGCTAAACTGACAGTTGACGGGTAGAAAACAAAGATGCTAAACTGACAGTTGACGGGTAGAAAACAAAGATGCTAAACTGACAGTTGACGGGTAGAAAACAAAGATGCTAAACTGACAGTTGACGGGTAGAAAACAAAGATGCTAAACTGACAGTTGACGGGTAGAAATCAAAGATGCTAAACTGACAGTTGACGGGTAGAAATCAAAGATGCTAAACTGACAGTTGACGGGTAGAAAACAAAGATGCTAAACTGACAGTTGACGGGTAGAAAACAAAGATGCTAAACTGACAGTTGACGGGTAGAAAACAAAGATGCTAAACTGACAGTTGACGGGTAGAAAACAAAGATGCTAAACTGACAGTTGACGGGTAGAAAACAAAGATGCTAAACTGGCAGTTGACGGGTAGAAAACAAAGATGCTAAACTGACAGTTGACGGGTAGAAAACAAAGATGCTAAACTGGCAGTTGACGGGTAGAAAACAAAGATGCTAAACTGGCAGTTGACGGGTAGAAAACAAAGATGCTAAACTGACAGTTGACAGGTAGAAAACAAAGATGCTAAACTGACAGTTGACAGGTAGAAAACAAAGATGCTAAACTGACAGTTGACAGGTAGAAAACAAAGATGCTAAACTGACAGTTGACAGGTAGAAAACAAAGATGCTAAATTGACAGTTGACAGGTAGAAAACAAAGATGCTAAACTGACAGTTGACGGGTAGAAAACAAAGATGCTAAACTGACAGTTGACGGGTAGAAAACAAAGATGCTAAACTGGCAGTTGACGGGTAGAAAACAAAGATGCTAAACTGACAGTTGACAGGTAGAAAACAAAGATGCTAAACTGACAGTTGACAGGTAGAAAACAAAGATGCTAAACTGAAAGTAGACGGGTAGAAAACAAAGATGCTAAACTGACAGTTGACGGGTAGAAAACAAAGATGCTAAACTGGCAGTTGACGGGTAGAAAACAAAGATGCTAAACTGACAGTTGACAGGTAGAAAACAAAGATGCTGAACTGACAGTTGACAGGTAGAAAACAAAGATGCTAAACTGACAGTTGACAGGTAGAAAACAAAGATGCTAAACTGACAGTTGACAGGTAGAAAACAAAGATGCTAAACTGACAGTTGACAGGTAGAAAACAAAGATGCTAAACTGACAGTTGACGGGTAGAAAACAAAGATGCTAAACTGACAGTTGACGGGTAGAAAACAAAGATGCTAAACTGACAGTTGACGGGTAGAAAACAAAGATGCTAAACTGACAGTTGACGGGTAGAAAACAAAGATGCTAAACTGACAGTTGACGGGTAGAAAACAAAGATGCTAAACTGGCAGTTGACGGGTAGAAAACAAAGATGCTAAACTGACAGTTGACGGGTAGAAAACAAAGATGCTAAACTGACAGTTGACGGGTAGAAAACAAAGATGCTAAACTGACAGTTGACGGGTAGAAAACAAAGATGCTAAACTGACAGTTGACGGGTAGAAAACAAAAATGCTAAACTGACAGTTGACGGGTTGAAAACAAAGATGCTAAACTGACAGTTGACGGGTAGAAAACAAAGATGCTAAACTGACAGTTGACTGGTAGAAAACAAAGATGCTAAACTGACAGTTGACGGGTAGAAGACAAAGATGCTAAACTGACAGTTGACGGGTAGAAAACAAAGATGCTAAACTGACAGTTGACTGGTAGAAAACAAAGATGCTAAACTGACAGTTGACGGGTAGAAAACAAAGATGCTAAACTGACAGTTGACGGGTAGAAAACAAAGATGCTAAACTGACAGTTGACGGGTAGAAAACAAAGATGCTAAACTGACAGTTGACGGGTAGAAAACAAAGATGCTAAACTGACAGTTGACGGGTAGAAATCAAAGATGCTAAACTGACAGTTGACGGGTAGAAATCAAAGATGCTAAACTGACAGTTGACGGGTAGAAAACAAAGATGCTAAACTGACAGTTGACGGGTAGAAAACAAAGATGCTAAACTGACAGTTGACGGGTAGAAAACAAAGATGCTAAACTGACAGTTGACGGGTAGAAAACAAAGATGCTAAACTGACAGTTGACGGGTAGAAAACAAAGATGCTAAACTGACAGTTGACGGGTAGAAAACAAAGATGCTAAACTGGCAGTTGACGGGTAGAAAACAAAGATGCTAAACTGACAGTTGACGGGTAGAAAACAAAGATGCTAAACTGGCAGTTGACGGGTAGAAAACAAAGATGCTAAACTGACAGTTGACAGGTAGAAAACAAAGATGCTAAACTGAAAGTAGACGGGTAGAAAACAAAGATGCTAAACTGACAGTTGACGGGTAGAAAACAAAGATGCTAAACTGGCAGTTGACGGGTAGAAAACAAAGATGCTAAACTGACAGTTGACAGGTAGAAAACAAAGATGCTGAACTGACAGTTGACAGGTAGAAAACAAAGATGCTAAACTGACAGTTGACGGGTAGAAAACAAAGATGCTAAACTGACAGTTGACGGGTAGAAATCAAAGATGCTAAACTGACAGTTGACGGGTAGAAATCAAAGATGCTAAACTGACAGTTGACGGGTAGAAAACAAAGATGCTAAACTGACAGTTGACGGGTAGAAAACAAAGATGCTAAACTGACAGTTGACGGGTAGAAAACAAAGATGCTAAACTGACAGTTGACGGGTAGAAAACAAAGATGCTAAACTGACAGTTGACGGGTAGAAAACAAAGATGCTAAACTGGCAGTTGACGGGTAGAAAACAAAGATGCTAAACTGACAGTTGACAGGTAGAAAACAAAGATGCTAAACTGAAAGTAGACGGGTAGAAAACAAAGATGCTAAACTGACAGTTGACGGGTAGAAAACAAAGATGCTAAACTGGCAGTTGACGGGTAGAAAACAAAGATGCTAAACTGACAGTTGACAGGTAGAAAACAAAGATGCTGAACTGACAGTTGACAGGTAGAAAACAAAGATGCTAAACTGACAGTTGACAGGTAGAAAACAAAGATGCTAAACTGACAGTTGACAGGTAGAAAACAAAGATGCTAAACTGACAGTTGACGGGTAGAAAACAAAGATGCTAAACTGACAGTTGACGGGTAGAAAACAAAGATGCTAAACTGGCAGTTGACGGGTAGAAAACAAAGATGCTAAACTGGCAGTTGACGGGTAGAAAACAAAGATGCTAAACTGACAGTTGACAGGTAGAAAACAAAGATGCTAAACTGACAGTTGACAGGTAGAAAACAAAGATGCTAAACTGACAGTTGACAGGTAGAAAACAAAGATGCTAAACTGACAGTTGACAGGTAGAAAACAAAGATGCTAAATTGACAGTTGACAGGTAGAAAACAAAGATGCTAAACTGACAGTTGACGGGTAGAAAACAAAGATGCTAAACTGACAGTTGACGGGTAGAAAACAAAGATGCTAAACTGGCAGTTGACGGGTAGAAAACAAAGATGCTAAACTGACAGTTGACAGGTAGAAAACAAAGATGCTAAACTGACAGTTGACAGGTAGAAAACAAAGATGCTAAACTGAAAGTAGACGGGTAGAAAACAAAGATGCTAAACTGACAGTTGACGGGTAGAAAACAAAGATGCTAAACTGGCAGTTGACGGGTAGAAAACAAAGATGCTAAACTGACAGTTGACAGGTAGAAAACAAAGATGCTGAACTGACAGTTGACAGGTAGAAAACAAAGATGCTAAACTGACAGTTGACAGGTAGAAAACAAAGATGCTAAACTGACAGTTGACAGGTAGAAAACAAAGATGCTAAATTGACAGTTGACAGGTAGAAAACAAAGATGCTAAACTGACAGTTGACGGGTAGAAAACAAAGATGCTAAACTGGCAGTTGACGGGTAGAAAACAAAGATGCTAAACTGGCAGTTGACGGGTAGAAAACAAAGATGCTAAACTGACAGTTGACGGGTAGAAAACAAAGATGCTAAACTGACAGTTGACAGGTAGAAAACAAAGATGCTAAACTGACAGTTGACAGGTAGAAAACAAAGATGCTAAACTGACAGTTGACAGGTAGAAAACAAAGATGCTAAATTGACAGTTGACAGGTAGAAAACAAAGATGCTAAACTGACAGTTGACAGGTAGAAAACAAAGATGCTAAACTGACAGTTGACGGGTAGAAAACAAAGATGCTAAACTGACAGTTGACAGGTAGAAAACAAAGATGGCACGAATATAATTTCTTATGGGAATATTTGTCTCACAAAATGAGTTTCACATAATGAGCTCGTCTAGGAATGAAATGAACTTGTATTGCAAAGTACCACTGTGTAATGAGCACTCATTTTGATTTGACCTACATAGAGCTCAATAAAAACAAACCACCTACCTCCGTAAACATCCGTGCCTCTCGACCAAACATCAGGCGGAAGGGGGATTACCTGGTCCATACCTGTACACAGGTGTTATGGGCATACACGATCTCCCTGAGCTTGTCCTCCCACTTCTCCTGTTGGCCCCTGATGGTCTTCCCAATAGCCACTTCAAGGGTTTGGTTCGTCCTCTCATCAAGCCCATTGGTCTGGGGGTGGTATGCTGACCAAACCCCATGTTCAATGCCCAACTCCTTGAAAGCTACCTCAGCCTATACACGAAAAAGGAGTCTGTTACTTGTGTTTTGAGGAATGTGTGTGTCTGCTAAAAATATGGCCAGTTTAAACGTGCAGTTGTAGAAAAAGAAAGTTACCTCTTTCTTGAATTCAGTGCCCTGGTCAGTGAGGATAACTTCAGGCAAACCATGAGTAAGGAAAATCATCAATCAATCAATGTTTATTTATATAGCCCTAAATCACAAGTGTCTCAAAGGGCTGTACAAGCCACAACGACATCCTCGGTACAGAGCCCACATACGGGCGAGGAAAAACTCACCCCAGTGGGATGTCGGTGAATGACTATGAGAAACCTTGGAGAGGACCGCATATGTGGGTAACCCCCCCCTCTAGGGGAGACCGAAAGCAATGGATGTCGAGTGGGTCTGACATAACATTGTGAAAGTCCAACACATCAGCGAAAGTCCAGTCCACAGCGGGGCCAACAGGAAACCATCCCGAGCGGAGACGGGTCAGCAGCGCAGAGATGTCCCCAACCGATGCACAGGCTAGTGGTCCACCCGGGGTCCCGACTCTGGACAGCCAGCACTTCATCTATGGCCACCGGACCTATGCAACTCCCCCTCGCAAGGGACAGGGGAGAAGAGGAGAGAAGAAAAGAAACGGCAGATCAACTGGTCTAAAAAAGGGGGGTCTATTTAAAGGCTAGATTATACAAATGAGTTTTAAGATGGGACTTAAATGCTTCTACTGAGGTAGCATCTCTAACTGTTACCGGGAGGGCATTCCAGAGTACTGGAGCCCGAATAGAAAACGCTCTATAGCCCGCAGACTTTTTTTGGGCTCTGGGAACCACTAATAAGCCGGAGTTCTTTGAACGCAGATTTCTTGTCGGGACATATGGTAGAATACAATCGGCGAGATAGCTTGGAGCTAAACCGTGTAGTATTTTATTAGCATTAAAAAAAGCGGTTATTCATCCTCTACTCAAAAGACCTAACCTCGATCCTGACCTCATGGTAAACTACCGACCGGTCTCCCACCTTCCGTTTATCTCGAAAATCCTCGAAAAAATTGTTGCACAGCAGCTAAATGAACACTTAGTGTCTAACAATCTCTGTGAACCTTTTCAATCCGGTTTCAGGGCAAATCACTCTACGGAGACAGCCCTCACAAAAATGACTAATGATCTATTGCTAACGATGGATTCTGATGCGTCATCTATGTTGCTGCTTCTTGATCTTAGCGCCGCTTTCGATACCGTCGATCATAATATTTTATTAGAGCGTATCAAAACACGTATTGGTATGTCAGACTTAGCCTTGTTTTGGTTTAACTCTTATCTTACTGACAGGATGCAGTGTGTCTCCCATAACAATGTGACCTCGGACTATGTCAAGGTAACATGCGGAGTCCCCCAGGGTTCGGTTCTTGGCCCTGCACTCTTTAGTATTTACATGCTGCCGCTAGGTGACATCATACGCAAGTACGGTGTTAGCTTTCATTGTTATGCTGATGACACTCAACTCTACATGCCCCTAAAGCTGACCAACACGCCGGATTGTAGTCAGCTGGAGGCGTGTCTTAATGACATTAAACAATGGATGTCCGCTAACTTTTTGCAACTCAACGCTAAGAAAACGGAAATGCTGATTATCGGTCCTGCTCGACACCGACATCTATTTAATAATACCACCTTAAAATTTGACAACCAAACAATTACACAAGGCGACTCGGTAAAGAATCTGGGTATTATCTTCGACCCAACTCTCTCGTTTGAGTCACACATTAAGAGTGTTACTAAAACGGCCTTCTTTCATCTCCGTAATATCGCTAAAATCCGTTCCATTTTGTCCACTAGCGACGCTGAGATTATTATTCATGCGTTCGTTACGTCTCGTCCTGATTACTGTAACGTATTATTTTGGGGTCTCCCTATGTCTAGCATTAAAAGATTACAGTTGGTACAAAATGCGGCTGCTAGACTTTTGACAAAAACAAGAAAGTTTGATCATATTACGCCTATACTGTATATACCTTTATATACATATATATACACCTATACTGGCTCACCTGCACGGGCTTCCTGTGCACTTAAGATGCGACTTTAAGGTTTTACTACTTACGTATAAAATACTACACGGTCTAGCTCCATCCTATCTTGCTGATTGTATTGTACCATATGTCCCGGCAAGAAATCTGCGTTCAAAGAACTCCAGCTTATTAGTGATTCCCAGAGCCCAAAAAAAGTCTGCGGGCTATAGAGCGTTTTCTATTGGGGCTCCAGTACTCTGGAATGCCCTCCCGGTAACAGTTAGAGATGCTACCTCAGTAGAAGCATTTAAGTCCCATCTTAAAACTCATTTGTATACTCTAGCCTTTAAATAGACCCCCCTTTTTTAGACCAGTTGATCTGCCGTTTTCTTTTCTCCTTTGCCCCCTCGCCGGGTTATTCCGGTTTTATTATTATAAAGTTTTATTTGAAATAGGGACGGATACAAAAACATAGACATCTGAAACAGTTATCCGATGCACGCATCACAGTGTTTGTAGCCAAAGCTAATTTACAACACTTGTCCCCAACAACAACAACAACACAGATCCAACATCATTAAAATAGGAAAATAAAAAATAGAATGAGTTGATAATAATGATAATAATAATAACACAGACAAAGTGCAGACTAGATAAAAACCAATTAGTAAAAATGAGTAAAAACTAAACATGGGAACACGATTTTTGCTCAACTAGCCATAATTTTGTTTGTTTTTTGAAAGTGACAAGTGCAGGTATACTTTTCAAAGTGTCCGGTAAAGAGTTCCATAGTTGTGGTCCTTTTATTGAAAAGGCAGTCTGGGCAAAAGATGTTCTACGGAATGGAACACAACAGTTGCCTTTTGACACTGCTTGGGTGGTAGATCTGCTACCACTTTGCAGTCTTGTAATTGCCTTGCAGAGCAATTGGGGAGCAGAGATATCCAAGCATTTAAAAACCAGTTTGACTGTGTGTAACAAAATAAAATTGGTAAAACTTAAAATAATGTATTTGGTTCAAATTTGGCAATGATGATATCGTATACTCTTCTTGTGTAGAACTTTCAAGGTGCGGTTATAAAGACACTCAATGGTCTTGATTGATGACTGGTGTGCCTGGGATCATGTGGTTAAGCCATAAGATATGTGTGACAGAATCATTGCATTCATAAAAGTAAAAGCACAGCTAAGAGTTAAGCAGTGTCTTATAATCTTAAAACAGCCTAGGTTTGCCTTCAGGGTTTTACACATTTTCTTAATGTGACTTTTAAAATTCAGCTGATAGTCTATGATTATGCCCAAATATTTGACTTCAGGTACTTGTTCAATGACCTCCTCATTAATTTTTATATTCAGGTTTGTTTGAGGTAGCTTTTTTATGGAGAAGCAGACAGAGTTAGTCTTTTTAGTGTTTAGGGTTAAACAGGATGACTCCAGCCAAGATGCTATTTTGTCTAATTGAGCATTTAACTTCTCAGCAACTAGAGTACAGGTCTTACCTGATGTATATACCACTGTGTCATCCGCATACATCTGTAAATCTATATCTGTGCATACATCTGGTAGGTCATTGATGTATAGACTGAATAGTATAGGTCCCAAGACACTACCCTGAGGTATCCCTGTTTCTATTTTGCGGAAGGAAGATCTCACATTATTAATGGTGACACATTGTTCACGGCCCTTTAGATATGACTCAAACCAGGACAATGACTGTTTAGATAAATTGAATTTAGTTAGTTTTGAAATTAAAATGTCATGATTGACTGTATCAAATGCTTTTTTTAAGTCTAGAAATACTGCACCAACCACCTGTCCTTTGTCAAGAGAATGTTTGATCCTTTCAGTTCAAAAACAAGTGGCAGATTCTGTAGAATGGTTACGTCTGAATCCCAATTGTAGGGGAGTCAAATAGTGTTTTGTCTCAAGGTGGTGCATTAGTTGTTCCGAAACAATCTTCTCCAGGACTTTAGATAAAACTGGAAGAAGGCTGATAGGTCTATAGTTAGATGTCATTCCAGCATCACCAGATTTTAAAAGTGGTATTACCTGTGCAGTTTTCCATCCATCTGGGAATTGCCCAGTTTTAATGGAAATATTAATAAGATGGGTAAGAGGCTGTATAAGGATGCCGCTATATTTTTGAAGAAAAGCTGTGTCTAGGTTATAAATATCCTTTGAGTATGTGGTGTTTAGGTCATGTATGACATTTAGGACAGTTGTCTGACTAACCTCCTTGAGCTGAAATGAGCTGTCTTGTTCATTAGGTAGTAGACTTCGAGTTTTGCTGGGAATGTAAAACATACATCAGGGAGAAAAATTGCATTTTTTACCGTTAAAAGACTACACTATGTTCAAATAAAAAATATCCGGATAATCTTTACAAATAATTTTAATTTCCTTTGCTGCCCAGAGAAGCTAAACATTGTATAAACGTTATGGATAGGTTCTTTTTTTTTCTTTTTTTTTCATTTATTCATTTATTTCAGGCAATGCCATAAAAAAGTACAAGGTAGACAACCATACTTGCCAACCCTCCCGTTTTTAGCGGGAGAATCCCGGTATTCAGCACCTCTCCCGACAACCTCCCGGCAGAGATTTTCTCCCGACAAATCCCGGAGCTGGAAGCCACGCCCCCTCCAGCTCAATGCAGACCTGAGACTGAGTGGGGACAGCCTGTTCTCACGTCCGCTTTCCCACAATATAAACAGCTTGCCTGCCCAATGACGTCATAACATCTAGGGCTTTTAGAGAGTAGAGTGCACAACTGCGCACACAACAAGGAGACGAAGCAGAAGAACGAGGAAATTACAGACATGGCGACGCCGTCGACGAGCAAGATGAAGAAATACGCTTGCAAGTTCCAAAACGAATTGAAACAAGAATTTCAGTTCATCCAGGACAGTTGGAAGGGGAAGGTGTATGTTGCCTGTACATTTTGTAGAACAGACTTCTCCATTGAACACGGTGGCCGAAATGATATACTCATCATGAAAGGAGAAGTTAAACAGGACAATACTGCCATCTAATGGATAGCCACCGGAACACTGAAATTCAAGTATTTCTTTTATTTATATAAAATAAATAAATATATATATATATAGCTAGAATTCACTGAAAGTCAAGTATTTCATACATATATATATATATATATGAAATACTCGAGTTGGTGAATTCTAGCTGTAAATAACCACGCCCCCCGCCCCCGACCAAGCCCCCCCCACCCACCCCCTACCCCCCACATCCCGATATTGGAGGTCTCAAGGTTGGCAAGTATGTAGACAACGCATAATATGTATAAATATAAAGCAAAAGATAATGTACATTAATGCAAAGGGTAATGTACAGTAGGTAAGCATGATTTTCTTAATTTCCTCGATAAGAAAAAAAACATTTTTACCGTTAAAAACTACTTTTTTTTTTTTTTTAAAGCCTCTTGTGCTGCAATATCCAGATAATATTTACGAATCAACATTTTTTATTTTGGTTTCCTTTTCCTGCCCAGAAAAGCCAAAAATGGTAGAAACGTTATGGATGGGTTCATTTAAAGAACAATTTTATTTTTTTTTCATTTATTCCAGGAAATGTCACAAAAAAGTACAAGGTAGACAACACATAGGAGATGAGTAAGCCCTGTACAACATTACAACACCTGTGTGTGTGTGTGTGTGTGTGTGTGTGTGTGTGTGTGTGTGGAACAGGAATTTCAGCAGGTGTTGGACGGATTGTCTCAACACGAGCGGAAAAAAGTGGAGGATCATCTCTTACGCGAAATCGAAAAGGCCAGACTCATAGAACGTCAAGATGCCAACGAGCAGATTCATCTTCGCGACCAGCAGATTTATGAATTAAAAAAAGAGCTTTTCAAAGAAAAATGTAAGGAAGGTAGATTCTACCATCTAACATTATAGTATTGTTTTTTTAATTGAAGCCATCTCTTGCAGTAAAATCCCTGGAGAAAAACCAAAACCAAAAAGGTATGAAAAGTCAACATCAGCTCTTTGAGTAGCCTGACAATGAAGTGTTTCATTTGTAACTTGTATTTCTGTGTCTTACCAAACACAACTTGGAAAGCCGCCTGTGAGGACGAGCAGGACAATTCCGGTTTAGGAACCAGCCGGGGCCCCGCTGATAAGATGCCGGCGGCCAAAAGGGCCAAAAGGGGTCCAACTAAGGTAGCAGCAGGATTAACACACACAACTCTACTTAGACGCATACACATCATGTTATCAGTGATCATGTTATTATTGGATGATGGTACCAGACATAGTGATGACGTCATTGATCATTTGGAGCACTGAGTGTTTCCTGTGTCCTGCAGAGGAAGAAGGAGCAGCAGGGCGAGGAGCAGCAGTAATCATCTCTGCTGACATCACAGAGGAGAAGGAAGGAAGGACCTCCAATATTTCTAATACACGTTTACTAAATATTTGTTCCTGTATAAATTTTGGACGGATTGTCTCAACACGAGCGGAAAAAAGTGGAGGATCATCTCTTACGCGAAATCGAAAAGGCCAGAGTCATAGAACGTCAAGATGCCAACGAGCAGATTCATCGCTCCCAAGAAGAGACTCGTCTCGCCCAAGAGCAGTTTCATCTCTCCCAAGAAGAGACTCGTCTCGCCCAAGAGCAGTTTCATCTCTCCCAAGAAGAGACTCGTCTCGCCCAAGAGCAGTTTCATCACTCCCAAGAAGAGACTCGTCTCGCCCAAGAGCAGTTTCATCTCTCCCAAGAAGAGACTCGTCTCGCCCAAGAGCAGTTTCATCACTCCCAAGAAGAGACTCGTCTCGCCCAAGAGCAGTTTCATCTCTCCCAAGAAGAGACTCGTCTCGCCCAAGAGCAGTTTCATCTCTCCCAAGAAGAGACTCGTCTCGCCCAAGAGCAGTTTCATCACTCCCAAGAGACTCGTCTCGCCCAAGAGCAGTTTCATCGCTCCCAAGAAGACTCGTCTCGCCCAAGAGCAGTTTCATCGCTCCCAAGAAGAGACTCGTCTCGCCCACGAGCAGTTTCATCGCTCCCAAGAAGAGACTCGTCTCGCCCAAGAGCAGTTTCATCGCTCCCAAGAAGACTCGTCTCGCCCAAGAGCAGTTTCATCGCTCCCAAGAAGAGACTCGTCTCGCCCAAGAGCAGTTTCATCGCTCCCAAGAAGACTCGTCTCGCCCAAGAGCAGTTTCATCGCTCCCAAGAAGAGACTCGTCTCGCCCACGAGCAGTTTCATCGCTCCCAAGAAGAGACTCGTCTCGCCCAAGAGCAGTTTCATCGCTCCCAAGAAGAGACTCGTCTCGCCCAAGAGCAGTTTCATCGCTCCCAAGAAGACTCGTCTCGCCCAAGAGCAGTTTCATCGCTCCCAAGAAGAGACTCGTCTCGCCCAAGAGCAGTTTCATCGCTCCCAAGAAGACTCGTCTCACCCAAGAGCAGCTTCATCGCTCCCAAGAAGAGACTCGTCTCGCCCAAGAGCAGTTTCATCGCTCCCAAGAAGAGACTCGTCTCGCCCAAGAGCAGTTTCATCGCTCCCAAGAAGACTCGTCTCACCCAAGAGCAGCTTCATCGCTCCCAAGAAGACTCGTCTCGCCCAAGAGCAGTTTCATCGCTCCCAAGAAGAGACTCGTCTCGCCCAAGAGCAGTTTCATCGCTCCCAAGAAGACTCGTCTCGCCCAAGAGCAGCTTCATCTCGGCGAACAGCAGATTAATGAATTAAAAGAAGAGCTTGTCCAAGATAAATGTAAGGAAGGTAGATTCTACCATCTAACATTATAATATTGTTTTTTTAATTGAAGCCATCTCTTGCAGTAAAATCCCCGGAGAAAAACCAAAACCAAAAAGGTATGAAAAGTCAACATCAGCTCTTTGAGTAGCCTGACAATGAAGTGTTTCATTTGTAACTTGTATTTCTGTGTCTTACCAAACACAACTTGGAAAGCCGCCTGTGAGGACGAGCAGGACGATTCCGGTTTAGGAACCAGCCGGGGCCCCGCTGATAAGATGCCGGCGGCCAAAAGGGCCAAAAGGGGTCCAACTAAGGTAGCAGCAGGATTAACACACACAACTCTACTGACGCATACACATCATGGTATCATTGATCATGTTATTATTGGATGATGGTACCAGACATAGTGATGACGTCATTGATCATAGTGATGACGTCATTGATCATAGTGATGACGTCATTGATCATAGTGATGACGTCATTGATCATTTGGAGTACTGAGTGTTTCCTGTGTCCTGCAGAGGAAGAAGGAGCAGCAGGGCGATGAGGAGCAGCAGGGCGATGAGGAGCAGCAGGGCGAGGAGCAGCAGGGCGATGAGGAGCAGCAGGGCGATGAGGAGCAGCAGGGCGATGAGGAGCAGCAGGGCGATGAGGAGCAGCAGGGCGATGAGGAGCAGCAGGGCGATGAGGAGCAGCAGGGCGATGAGGAGCAGCAGGGCGATGAGGAGCAGCAGGGCGAGGAGCAGCAGGGCGATGAGGAGCAGGCTGAGGAGCAGCAGGGCGAGGAGCAGCAGTAATCATCTCTGCTGACATCACAGAGGAGAAGGAAGGAAGGACCTTCAATATTTCAATACACGTTTACTAAATATTTGTTCCAGTATAAATGTTCACTGTTAATATAGTTTTTTAGTTAGTATTTTTGTAATGGCTGATAGTTATTTATTCACTTGAAATAAAAGGTTCAGGCTGACCTGAGTTATTTTCAGTGTGGTAACATGCTGCCCTCTAGTGGCAGGAGTATAGATTTTGATTTTTTTTTTTTGGATTTTTATTAGTTGCCTCAACAACCCACTAGTCTTCCTGGGGTCCACAATTCAATACAATTACAAGTGAAAGCATATAATTATAACTACACAATACAGAAAAAAATAAAAGCATCAATAAAAAAACAAGCAAACTATTTACAGTCACAGAATAATAATTACCATAAAAATATAGCTACACAATATAAAACAAAACAAATCATCAACGAGCAAAGTAATTTAAAGACTCGGATAAAATATTACTCTCTTTTTAAAAACCTGTTTACTTTCAATGCTGGTGAGAATTCAAGGCAGGTTATTCCAGAGCGATAAAGATCTATAAATAAAAGATTTCCGTAAAGCATTCTTCCTGGGACGAGGGAGTACAAAATGCCCCTCGTTGGACGCCCTGGTATTGTGATTATGTATAGTGCTACTGTGAACTATTTGAGAAAAGCAGTTTTACTAGCGGTTACTGATTTGAGCCATAAAAGAGTATTAGCTGACAACCTGTTCTGCACTGTTAGCCAGGAAAGAGAAGCATGCATTTGGTTCACGTTGGTTCTTAGTGAACAACCAAGAACCAGCCTTGCTGTCCTATTCTGGACAATCTGGAGCTTACTGATCTCACCACTTGCAGCAGACGCCCAGACTGTAGAACAATAGTCAAGATGACACAAGACTAAACTCTTAACAATTTGACAAAGAGGTGGATCAACAAAAGCAGCACATTTCCTGGAAATACCAACAGCCTTCCCATCTTTGTAACTATATCACTGATATGATTTGACCAGGATAGAGTGCAGTCCAGCATCACTCCAAGGAGCTTGGCACTTCTGACCTGTTGAACTGTTGAAATACCTAGCCTCAAATCCAACTTTGGGTCACAAGATAACCCTTGCCTAGTCCCCAATGTAATACTTTTTGTTTTTGCGGTGTTAAGGACAAGTGTGTTACATACTGTCCAGTCATGCACAGCTTTTAGTTCCTCACTCAATACTACATTAAGTACACTGCATGATGGTGCAGCATGATATCAATCAATGTTTATTTATATAGCCCTAAATCACAAAAGTCTCAAAGGGCTGCACAAGTCACAACGACATCCTCGGCACAGAGCCCACACAAGGGACACCGATGTGAATGAGTATGAGAAACCTTGGGGAGGATCGCATATGTGGGTAACCCCCCCTCTAAGTACAGTCCCTAGTGAATCCAACATAACAGTGAGAGTCCAGTCCATAGTGGGGCCAGCAGAAGACCATCCCGAGCGGAGACAGGTTAGTAGTGCAGAGACGTCCTCCTATCAACAACGTCACTTCCCTATCTCTCCCGAAAGTCCCGCCCCCCAGCCAAAGTCATTGGCTAACACCCCGTCGCCAGCAGCTACAACATACATCATCTCCTCCACAACATACTGCCCCGACAACTTCACCAACTCCAAATAATGACTGCATTTACAACTCCAAAACGCGCTTCTCTCTCCGCCCTCCATTGTTGTTTACTTCAGTGTCGCACACTAAACAAGTTGGAAAACTTATTGCGGTGTTAGCATTGACTGTATAATGCAGTGGTTCTCAAACTTTTTTTGTCATCCCCCACTTTGGACAAGGGGGAGTTTTCAAGCCCCACCTGCCCCCATCGCCCCAACAGAACGCTAATGCCAAGCTTAAGATTTTCAAATTTATTGAACATCAAGTAACATCAAGTTGTATACATTCAAACTCAATAACATCAAGATCAATAATAAATAAAATAATTGTGCAGCTGTGGTATAACTTGCATCAAGTTCAATAATAAATAAAATAACTTGCATCAAGTTCAATAATAAATCAAAAAAAGTGTTATAACTTGCATCAAGTTCAATAATACATTTAAAAAAGTGTTATAACTTGCATCAAGTTCAATATTAAATCAAATAAAAGTGTTATAACTTGCATCAAGTTCAATATTAAATCAAAAAAAGTGTTATAACTTGCATCAAGTTCAATAATACATTTAAAAAAGTGTTATAACTTGCATCAAGTTCAATATTAAATCAAATAAAAGTGTTATAACTTGCATCAAGTTCAATAATAAATACAATTTTTTATTTGTCATTTATTCAGGATGGACTAATTTTAGAATTAACAAATGAAACAAAGTTAAACAAAATCTTCCCTGCATTATCAGACTCACGATCTAGAGATATATACGGGTTGGACACTATCTTCCTAAAAACGTATAAGGATAGTCTTATTGCTCCTATAACAACAATTGATAAATAAATCAATAACGGAAAACACTTTCCCTACCACGTTGAGAAACTGCTACTATAATTCAATCCATAAAGCAGGAAATAAACAAGATGTCAACAAGTACAGACCAATTGGCCTTCTCCCCGTTATATCAAAAGGAATAGAAAATTTGAAGTTAAAAAGTGGCTTGGAGCAATCAAAGATGCTCACACGGTCACTAAGAGGGGCATTATGTTGACACATCAACTTAATGTGTACTATATTTATCCATGAGAGCATTTTTGTTGTAAAATTGTGAGGTATGGCTTTTAAAATCTTGGTTGTTTTTACAAATGATGACAGATGTGAACAAGAGCATGTATTGTCTTTGGGTGATGATGTAAATAAGGTGTGCTTGTATTGTATATTAAGTATGTGTCCATGAAGGGGCATTTTGTGACTTTTCTTCAATTGGATTACATGCTATAGTATGATTAATTATTGATGAATTATTATGAATGTATATATATATTATTTAGTATGATATTAGTGTCATCATTTTATTGCACGTATCCCTTTAATTTAGGCAGCCAGGGACTGCAGATGGAAAGTAGCTATTTAGATATAATCTGGTACAGAACATATCTGTTTCTGAACTTAATGTTTCTGTGCATTGTCCTAGCTCTGGACAATCCACTACAATGTAATATTGCCTGACAAAAAGTGATTCCACGTCAAATTTTGATATTTACACATCGCATATTTACACACGCGCATTTGACTACAATACCCTTATGAGCATTACATATATCAACATCAAGTACCTACAGTACGGTTTACTTGTTGAAATACCCTCTTAGAGCAAATATCTACCCAAATGGCCACTTTGTTGCTGCCTAAAATGTATTTCTAGTAATATTTGGACACATCTTATATGAGCGGTCGCACCCTCTTTCGCTCCCGATCGGGAATCCAAACAACTGCTCGGATTATCCCACACTTCCTCCTTTTTCTACTGTGGATCACGGATTTATATTTTAAACCTCCTCGGATACTCTACCCTCTTGAAAATGAGAGTCGAGAACGCGAAATGGACATACACAGTGACTTTTATCTCCACGACAATATATCGGCGAAGCACCTTGGCTTTGGAGCTAACGTGTTAGCATCGTGCTTGTCTGCACATCGAGGCAGAAGAAACATGCCCCTGACTGGAAGGATAGACAGAAAGTCAATAATACTACTATTACTTCTACTATCAGGAGACACTGAACTCAACCCTGGACCTGCAACAACACGGTTAATGTTGTCCCGACTGGCGAAGACTAGCAATGCTACTGCTAGCGTCGCCATCGAAGCTAACTCGGCTACCGGCTCGTCTCAGCTCAAGCTCACCTGTGCTCCTGCGGTCGGCGGCTCGGCGGAGGACTTCGCCCCGTTCATCGACACGGTCGGAGGCTCGGCGGCGGCGGTGGAGGACGACCCGGTCACCAGAGAAGGCAGCGACTCAGCGGCGGTGAACGACGCGGCGGCTGCGGTGGACGGCGACCCAGACATCGGTGATTGCGGGGAACTGCACGAGATGGCGGGGGTCCACGCGACCTCTCCCCGGTCCCGGACGGCCGAGGACGCGGCATACACAGGATTTAGAGGCGCCTTTACACAAACATTTTCGTTATTCTCTTTCTCTTTGTCTTCAAAAAAGCCCGCCAAAAGGAAACCCAACCCATCCCCCAGCAACCCTACCTGGCCTCCTCCTCCCTCTCCCTCCCCTCCCCCTTCTTCTTCTTCTTCTATGGAGTTTATTGGCGGTTGGCAAACCAACAAAGGTGCATTACCGCCACCTACTGGACTGGAGTGTGGGACTGTAAATTGGGATTCAAAATAAATACAAATAATAATTAACAAAATAAATAATAAGAAAAATAAAGAAAATAAAAAATAAAATAAAGAAATAAAGAAACAAAACAACTAAATAGGGAACTTAAATCCTCTCCATTAGGCCTGTGTCTATCAGATATGCCATAAGATGCTTGAGCATAGCTTCTGCCTCTGCTCCTAGCAGGTTCCCAACACTTAATATCATCCTGGATTCCTCTGCCGCTGCTGTTAGCGTCCTCCTTTCCTCCTCATACCCTCTACATTCTAACAACACATGCTGGACACTTTCATCCTGCCCACATTGGTCACATCTGCCATCAGGGTGTTTTCCTATCCTGTGTGGTGAACTATTCAGTCCTGTGTGCCCTATCCTAAGTCGTGTGATCACTGCTTCTTCCCTCCGGCTCCTGCCCCTCCTCCTTCCCAACCCAACGTGTTTCTGTATGTTGTAAAGGTGTCTTCCCGTGTCTTGGATGTCCCAATATTCTTGCCACACTTTACCCACATGTTTCTTGATTATTGATTTACCTTCTTCCCTACATAACGGTATGTCCATATCTACAGTGTGTGATCTGAGTGATTGTTTGGCCAGAATATCCACTCCCTCATTCCCTTCTATCCCTACATGGGCAGGAACCCAGATGAAGCAAACAGCTAATCCCCTCTTATTCATTCTGTGCAGTTGATTATGTATTTTGAAAATGAGATCTTGCCTACATGACTTCATGGTTTTGATGCTTGTAAGTGCTGCCCAACTGTCTGATGCTATTAGTGTATTTTTATGGTTATTTCCTTCTATCCATTCCAACCCTAAAATGATAGCTGCAAGCTCAACTGTGTATACTGATAGATGGTCTGTGGCTCCCCTCCCCCTTCACCTGGAGGACGATCAATATGCCCCTCTCTCTCTCTCCTCTCTCTCCTTGCTCTTCAACTGCAACAGCAATAATAACCAACAATTTTTCTGGTCAGTACCACAACACAGCGGACTCTGATGCTCTTTTTGGTTCCAGTGGACTACACATCATCCACCTTAATGTGAACAGCCTCTCTGGAGCCAAACTCGACCAAATCAGAGAAATGTTCCTCAACACGAAGGTAAAAATCTTGTGTTTCTCTGAAACCAAATTTGATCAAAGTATTTCTGACTCAGAGATAGAAATACAAAACTTTTCGGTTATCAGAAAGGATAGGAATAAACACGGTGGGGGCGTTTGTATGTATATTCACCAGGATATTAAATACATAACTCGCACTGATCTTAACCACAATGACCTGGAATCTGTGTGGGCGGAAATCAAATTTAAAAATGCTAAGCCGGTACTAATAGGGACAGTTTATAGACCCCCTAATCAGAGTGATTTCTATGGGGCTTTGGAAGAATGCTTGGCGGGGACAGACAACATGGAGAAAATTATAACTGGGGATCTGAACACAGATATTCAACGCAAAGATGCGCCTGTCTTCAGATCCTTCAGCAAGTTTTGTAATCTGCACGGTCTTTCCCAGCTAATAGCGCTACCCACAAGGGTGTGTGATTCCACCCAATCAACCATAGATCTCATTCTCACTTCAGACCGGCCTAAAATAAAAAATAGTGGGGTCATGATCTGTGGTCTTAGCGACCACTATCTAACCTTCTGCACCCGTAAAATAGCTAAACCTAAAGCCAATGGCCACATAACAGCCCAATCCAGATCCCTCAAAAAATACTCCAATGACAATTTCAATTTAAAATTAGATGAGTGGGACTGGTGCCCTGTGCTCGCGAGCAACCTGGTTGATGTCGCTTGGGATCGCTTCAAAACGGCGTTCCTAAAGATACTAAATGACATGGCTCCCGTGAAAACAGTCAGGATCAAAGCCCGCTCGGAACCATGGATGAATCCGGACCTATTAGCTGCCATAAAAGTCAGAGACAGGAAATACTCTGAATACCAAAAATGTAAAACAGAAGTAGATAAACAACCCAATAATATCAACCTCAAATTACTCCTTTCAACTCTCAAAAAGCAATGCAATAAATCAAGAAATAAGTCAACCAACCTGACTAAATCCTTAAAAAAAAATTACATTAACGACAAAATAGAGGAAAACACGAATAAGCCAGATGAGCTCTGGAAAATTCTCAACAACCAGCTTTCTGGTTGCAGCCAGAAACTTAAAACAAGACTCACCAACATCAGCATCAAGGAGGGTGACTCCCTCATTACAGACAAAATGGAGGTAGCTAGCAGACTTAACGCCTTTTTCACCAGCATAGCTGCAACTCTTGTCAACAAGCTGTCCCACCACTCTGGTCGCTTTGGTGTAGAACACATTAAAGCCTTCTACAGAAAGCTAGGAGTATCCAACGATGATTTCAAATTAGAAATGGTCACAGCTGATGAGGTGTTTAAAAAATTGAGCGCGCTCCACCCTAACAAGGCCACCGGCCTTGATAATATTCCCTCCAGATTCCTCAGGGACTCTGCCTCCATCATTGCCCCGATCATCACGCACATAATAAACCTATCAATTACACAAGGCCAAGTACCAAAAGATTTTAAGATAGCAAGAGTAACTCCCCTCTTTAAAAAAGGAAGCAAATTGGAACCTGGCAACTACCGACCTGTTTCTATTCTCAGCTCCATTTCGAAAGTAATGGAGAAAATAGTTTATGAACAGGTCGATAGTTACCTTGCCACTAATAAACTCATGTACAAATTCCAATCCGGCTTCAGAACTAACCACTCCACTGACACATGCCTTCTCTATCTGACCGACCACATCAAACATGAGGTGGACGCGGGCAAATACTGCGGCATGGTCATGCTGGACCTTCAGAAGGCCTTTGACACCGTTAACCACGCTATACTGTTGGATAAGCTCAGAGCAATCGGATTTAACAAAACCTCTTGGAGCTGGATGCAGTCTTACTTGGAGGGGAGGGAGCAGGTGGCAGAGGTGAACGGCACCGTGTCCCCCCCCCCTCTCGGTGAGCTGTGGAGTCCCCCAAGGCAGTATATTGGGACCTTTACTGTTCCTAATATACATAAACGACATGTCATCGGCATGCGACTGTGACTTGTTTTTGTTTGCGGATGACTCTGCCCTGCTGGTATCCGGCAAGGACAAGTCACAGGTGGAGAAAATCCTCAGTGCTGAGCTCTGTAGAACTTGCACCTGGCTCGCTGACAACAAGCTATCCATCCACTTGGGTAAAACAGAATCCATCCTGTTTGGGTCCCACATCAAACTTAAGAGAGTCAATCACTTCACCATAAAAGTAGGTGACAGTGTCATCACCAGGAAAGATGAGGTCACCTACCTAGGTTCCATTCTAGAGGCTAACCTTTCCTGTGATAAAATGGCAACCAAGGTAATCAAAAAGGCTAACCAACGAACGAGATTTCTCTACAGAATTTCCTCTCTGGTCAACAAAAGCACCTTGAGGATTCTGGCGGGAACTCTCGTTCAACCCTTTTTCGATTACGCATGCACCTCCTGGTACCCTAGCACCTCCAAAACCCTCAAATCTAAACTCCAAACATCTCAGAACAAGCTAGTCAGGTTACTTCTAGACCTCCACCCCAGATCCCACCTCACTCCTACCCACTTCTCTAAAGTGGGCTGGCTCAAGGTGGAGGACAGAGTTAAACAACTTGCACTGAGCCTAGTCTATAAAATCCGCTACACCTCCCTGATACCGAAGTACATGTCAAACTACTTCCTTAACGTAAATGACCGCCATAACCACAACACCAGGGGGTGCTCCACTAACCACGTTAAACCCAGATTCCGAACTAACAAAGGTCTTAACTCATTCTCTTTCTATGCCACATCAATGTGGAATGCGCTCCCAACAGGTATAAAAGAAAGGGCATCTCTATCCTCCTTCAAAACCGCAATAAAAGTTCACCTCCAGGCAGCTACAACCCTAAACTAACACCCTCCCCGGATTGCTAATAATCAAATGTAAACAATCAAATGCAGATTCTTTTTCTTATGCCTTCTGATCTCTCTCTCTCTCTCTCTCTATGTCCACTACTTGATGTCCATATCCCCCCCTCCCTCCACACCCCTGATTGTAAATAATGTAAATAATTCAATGTGATTATCTTGTGTGATGACTGTATTATGATGATAGTATATATGATAGTATATATCTGTATCATGAATCAATTTAAGTGGACCCCGACTTAAACAAGTTGAAAAACTTATTGGGGTGTTACCATTTAGTGGTCAATTGTACGGAATATGTACTTCACTGTGCAACCTACTAATAAAAGTCTCAATCAATCAATCTCTGCATATCCTACGCGGCCAAGTTGGTAGAGTGGCCGTGCCAGCAATCGGAGTGTTGCTGGTTACTGGGGTTCAATCCCCACCTTCTACCATCCTAGTCACGTCCGTTGTGTCCTTGGGCAAGACACTTCACCCTTGCTCCTGATGGCTGCTGGTTAGCGCCTTGCATGGCAGCTCCCCCCATCAGTGTGAATGTGGAAATAGTGTCAAAGCGCTTTGAGTACCTTGAAGGTAGAAAAGCGCTATACAAGTATAACCCATTTATCATTTATTACTCTTTTTAGCATTACATATACTGTATATAAATCAAGTACCTACTGTACTAGAAATACCCTTTTTAGAGCAAATACCTACCCATATAATTTATATACAATTTAATAAATCAGAAACGGATGACATAGTGCTGTATTTTACTTCAGCTCTTTTTTTCAACCAAAAATGCTTTGCTCTGATTAGGGCAGGGGTCGGCAACCTTTATCACTCAAAGAGCCATTTTGACGAGTTGCACAAATTAAAGAAAACAATGGGAGCCACAAAACTAGTTTGAAATTTAAAATGAAACAACACTGCATACAAAGCTTTTTTTTGCTTTGTGCTATGTTTAAACCAGGGGTCTCAGACACACCTTAATCCAGGGGTGGGCAATTAATTTTTACCGGGGGCCGCGTGAGCAACCCGAGCACTGCTTGAGGGCCACATCCACAATATTTCAATTCAATTTTGCTCAATATTATTTTTGATATATACCGTAAGATAAATAATAATAATAATAATAATTAATAATAATAGTAATACTTCAACATAGTGTGTGTAACAGCATTCCATGACTAATATAAATAAATTAACATTAATAATAAATGACAGTAAAATAAGCACACGTATGACTGAGGAGTCATAGTGTAACTTTGTGTGGTGTTTGAGTTGTCCGACTTTTTGTGTGGCCATAAACGCACCAGTGGCTTAGTGGTATGCGTGTTGGTGACACATGACAAGTTGCTTTTGGCCTGGTTTGTACGGCAGAAAATGACTAGTTTTTCCAGATAGAAGTGTTTTATTCATGTTTTTGGTGTGGTTATGTCCGAATATAAACAGTTTTGCTCAATAAAGTGATGGATATAATTCCTGTCCTCGAAGCATCTCGATAGACGTTACAATAATTGAACGGTGTTCAATTGAACGGTGTTGACGAACACCGTTAGGGCCGCTTGTTGTCACTGTCACTCAAAGTTGCATTGCAAAATGACATAGAATAAATATGTTTATTTTGTTTAGAATTCAGATGGGATTTGATTTGGTGCGCGGCATATATTTGTTCCGCGCAGCGGACGCTTGAGCAGTGCGCAATTGCGCAGGCGCGCACCTTAGAGGGAACGTTGCTTGGCAGTCCATGTCTTGTTGGAAACACGCCATTCCTCATCAACTTTTCTCTTTTTAGCGTCTCGGGTGTAAAGCGTGCATCACTTGTCGCTGCATGTGCACCTTCACTCGCAGGTTACACGCGGACACACGCCCATAAATAATACTTTTCAAAATAAAAGCAGCACAGTTGTATTGCGCGCACGACAGATGTTTTTTCAACTTTATTTTGTAATTTGCGATTGCAGCTGTTCACATTCGCTCACAATCACGCACACGCATACGTCCACACGGAAGTAATACAAATAACGATTTTCAAAACAAAAGCAGCACCGTTGTATTGCACACTCGACATAGATACTTTTTTAAATTTATTTTGTAATTTATAATTGGCCTCACGCGGGCCGGACAGGGACGCACAAAGGGCCGGATGTGGCCCGCGGGCCGCAGAATGCCCAGGTCTGCCTTAATCTGACAATTTAATGTAAGTGCGGCCCGCGAGTTTTAAATGAATGGCGCTTGACAGCGTCATATTTGCCCATACTATGGCGTCACATTAGTACCAAAAATCCAAGTGCATAAAAACTGTTCTCGCACGCTGATTCTCCACTTCGTGCGCCCGCGTGGTGCCTTTGTGCGCGCGCGCCGTCTCGGTCTGTGTGCTGTCATGTTTCATTTTGGTACTTTGGGGGCGGGCATGCTTAGACGGCCCCTTCTTTCTGATTGGCTCTGAGCATTTTTCATATGAGCCAATCAGAAGTATAGCAGGGCGGGTCATCGTCAATATGTATCAAGATTTACGGAGGAAGAAGCGGATCCAAAAATGTTGGCTGAAAAAGAGGTAAGTTGAGGGACACACTTATTTACATTATTGAACTGCTTTGGAGTGATTGTAAGGGTTTACTGACTTGTTAGAAGAATGGAGGCTCCACTGCTATCTTAGTTGAAAACATTAAATGCACTGCACATGAGTGTAATAAAAAAAGCACCTGGACTTGCTAGTTCACACAGCATCCCTGCTGTTAGCCATTCATGGGTGTTGTTTTATTACTTTTCTTCTCATCATAGTCCTCCGCCCTGAGATCGGTAGGTTGTGAGTTCAAACCCCGGCCGGGTCATACCAAAGACTATAAAAATGGGACCCATTACCTCCCTGCTTGGCACTCAGCATCAAGGGTTGGAATTGGGGGTTAAATCACCAAAAAATGATTCCCGGGCGCGGCTACGCTGCTGCCCACTGCTCCCCTCACCTCCCAGGGGGTGATCAAGGGGATGGGTCAAATGCAGAGGACACATTTCACCACACCTAGTGTGTGTGTGTGACAATCATTGGTACTTTAACTTAACTTTAACTAATACTTGTCAAGTATCCCGTTTTGGCCAGAAACATCCTGTATTTTACACCTCTTTCCTAGCCTGACTAGCCAGCCCATCTCTTTTGCATTCTGTTCCATTGCATTACGACATTTGAATGTAAATGAAAAATCATGTATGTTTTATTTATTTTATTTTAGTAACACTGGTATGTTTTATTTGTTGACCTTCAAATTAAATGTGCTGTGACATGACATGTCATCGGTCTTACACATTTTGGTTATATACTGTACTTCTGTATTCTATAGTAACCAATTTGCATCTTCCTTTTCTAAACAGAAATGCTGGCAGGGATGGAGAGGAGGTTTTCTGAGGGGGGCATTGATGGCAAAGTACCAAAGTACTCACTTTGAAAAATACAACTTCAAGTAGGTTGCAAAAAAAAGGCAGATGAAGTGAAACTATAGCAATGCTTTTCTTGACACTCTCTCATGCACACAGATACTCATGTTATGAGAAGCATATTGTTTCAAAAATATTAACATTAATTGTTGTTATTTTAAACCTCTTTCAGATTACATTGCTCAAATTCAAAAACCACTTTACTACACAATTATTAGGCCCAATGTGCAGGATTATTCTATTAGTATTAGTTATTTTTTATGTTTTATCATATCTTAGCTTATTTTTATGTTTTATCATATCTTAGCCTATTTTATATGGTCTTATTATTTTCATATTTCAGTTTTTATTGTATTTTATTTTATTGTATAGTTTTTCATATTGTAGTTTATTTTTATGTTTGATTATTTCATATTATTTTTGGACTTTTACCTGATGTGTATTTTAATTATTTTTAATCCATTTATTTTATCATCTAGTGTTTCCTCAAAGAACCCTCTGGATCTCCACGTCCAGAGGCTTCCTGTGATTGGCTATTGTCATTGTGTTGTTATTATTATTGTTGTTGTTGTTTATTTTTATGTACATGTTTGACTGTCTTCATGGGGTGTGGGTGTTATTTCTCATTTTGTTTTTAACTATGTAAAGCACTTTGAGCTGCATTTTAAATGTATGAAAAGTGCTTTATAAATAGAAATGTATTATTATTATTAGTAGTAGTAATAGTACCCTTACAATCACTCCAAAGCAGTTCAATAACGTAAATAAGTGTGTCCCTCAACTTACCTCTTTTTTAGCCAACATTTTTTGATCCACTTCTTCCTCCATAAATCTTGATACATATTGACGATGACCCGCCCTGCTATACTTCTGATTGGCTCACATGAAAAACGCTCAGAGCCAATCAGAAAGAAGGGGCCGTCTAAGCATGCCCGCCCCCAAAGTACCAAAATGAAACATGACAGCGTACAGACCGAGACGGCGCGTGCGCACAAAGGCACCACGCGCGCACAAAAGGGTGTCGCGCGCGCACGAAGTGAAGAGTCAGCGCGCGATAACAGTTTTTATGCGCTTGGATTTTTGGTACTAATGTGGCGTCATACAACCCTCCCAATTATTCCGGGAGACACCCGAAATTTAGGGCGTGATGGCACTGCCTTAAGCGCCCTCTACAGTCTGTTCGAACAGCGTACCTGCTCAGCCACATGTTGAAAGCAAATCTTGCTTGCACCCGTAAGTGACAGCAAGGCATACTTGTTCAACAGCCACACAGATTACACTGACGGTAGCCGTATAAAACAACTTTAACACTGTTACGTTACAAATATGCGCCACACTGTGAACCCGCACCAAAAAAGAATGACAAGCACAATTCTGGAGAACATCCGCACCGTAACACAACATAAACACAACAGAACGAATACCCAGAATCCCATGCAGCCCTAACTCTCCCGGTCTACACTATACACCAGTGGTTCTCAAATGGGGGTACTTGAAGGTATGGCAAGGGGTACGTGAGATTTTTTAAAAATATTCTAAAAATAGCACCAATTCAAAAATCCTTTATAAATACATTTATTGAATAATACTTCAACAAAATATGAATGTAAGTTCATAAACTGAACATCCAATCAAGTAGGCTATTCCATTCATTACCATAAAGCCAGAGTTTCCCCCATGCCATGATGGTTTGAACCTCACTAAAATGTCTGTCAAAAAGAACTGTGAAAAGTAATGCAACAATGCAATATTCAATGTTGACAGCTAGATTTTTTGTGGACATGTTCCATAAATATTGATGTTAAAGATGTATTTTTTTGTGAAGAAATGTTTAGAATTAAGTTCATGAATCCAGATGGATCTCTATTACAATCCCCAAAGAGGGCACTTTAAGTTGATTACTTCCATGTGTAGAAATCTTTATTTATAATTGAATCACTTGTTTATTTTTCAACAAGTTTGTAGTTATTTTTATATCTTTTTTTCCAAATAGTTCAAGAAAGACCACTACAAATGAGCAATATTTTGCCCTGTTATACAATGTAATAAATCAGAAACTGATGACATAGTGCTGTATTTTACTTCTTTATCTCAACCAAAAATGCTTTGCTCTGATTAGGGGGTACTTGAATTAAAAAAATGTTCACAGGGGTACATCACTGAAAAAATGTTGAGAACCACTGTTATACAATATATGCCTTGAGCTCTTATTTTGAAGGCGCCACTTGTAGTGGAGCGGAGGTCTTTTAAAAAAACAAACAATAAAGTGCAGGTCCTCGTGTAAAACTGGATCCTCCGTGTTTGTTATTTTATACTTTCATACAGTATAGGCGACTTCTCTAAACCCTCGGTTACATTATTTATTATTATCATTGTAAAAGAGTGATCTATGTTTGTCTGTTGCCATCTCCTGGTGAATGTTAGCTAAATGTTTATTGTGAGCGAACACGTGGTGCTGAATTTCCCCCAGGGATCAATAAAGTACTTCTATTCTTTTCTATTTAGTGGTCAATTGTACGGAATATGTACTGTACTGTGCAATCTACTAATAAAAGTTTCAATCAATCAATCAAAAAAGCTCAAACTTACGTCGGCAAGGTCCATTCTGCTATCTGGATATACGGTAAGTAAACGATGGTGGCGTCTCAGTCTGCCGTGTGATCTGCTTTAAAGAGTGTTTATACAGTCACATTCAAGACATTAAAGACACTTCAAGTTCAAATGATGAAAGAAGTAACGGACTACCATACTTGCCAACCGTGAGACCTCAGATTTCTGGAGTTGTGAGGGAGGGGCGGGGGAGTGACACGTGATAACGTGCCACACGTGTTGCTGGTGTCACGCCAAATGTCTTCCCGCCCTACAAAAACCATTCCCCCCATTTACTTCCGTGGTCATGTTTCCTCTTACGTCATTGACAGCGATCGATAGCACTTCGGCTTTGACTGCCCGTCGCTGGAAGGATACTTTGTCTTTGACAGCTGCTGGAATCTGAAGAAATCGATTATTGTTGTTTTTTTTGTACAGGCGCAAAACAAGACAGTCGCGTGCCGGTTAAGGACCACCGGCAACATTGTGACTTTATTGGACGCGGCCCCGGAAGTAGGTTTTTGTAGGGGGGGGAAGAAATTTGGCGTGACACTGGCATCAAATTCTAAAGTTAATGATTATTTGCAACAAAAAAAAATGTTTATCAGTTTGAACATCAAAGATGTTGTCTTTGTAGCATATTCAACTGAATATGGCTTGAAAATGATTTGCAAATCATTGTATTCCGTTTATATTTACATCCAGGGGCGTCACTAGCTTTTAAGGACAGGGGGGTTTAGCCCCCAGGAGATGCACAGTGTAGATCAGGGGTGTCCAAACTTCTTCCACTGAGAGCCACACATGGAAAAATGTAAGCATACGGGGGCCATTTTCATATTTTGCCATTTTCAAACCATAACAAAATATATAGATTTTTTTTTTAACCTTTAGGGCTTCCGGGGACCAGTCAAGGGTCAAGGGTCTCAGTCAAATTATTTTTATTTTTTTTTACAGTATCTCTATATCAACTTCAGGTTGATATCAAGTAAAAAAAAAAAAACAGGTTTTATGCTTTTTCTGTCAAAGACAACTTAGTTTTTTATAGTAAAACTGAAATATGCAGTATTTAGTCATTAGAACCCTAAAAGATCAATAATGCAGGACACTATTAATTAGAATTCTTTAATATTGTTGAGTAATCAGTGAAAAGTTAAATAAAATCCCACTAAATATATTTGGGATCCAAAAGGTCTCCCACTCATAAAGTGATACACTTTTATTAGTTTTTTTTTTTTTTTACTTTTCACACTTAAATTACGAGATCAACTTCAGATATATCTGTCGATTTTACGTTTGAACTATTATTTTGTTTGTTTTATGCTCTTTTGTCAAATAAAACTTTGATGTTTTTATATGGCAACCACACAATATATGCAATATTTTTTCCACATAAAACATTTTAAAGTGACATTTTTTAAGTAATAATTCATTGTAACATAGATTTTTTGTCTTTTTTTTTTTTTTTTTCCGAGCAATGGCAAAAAAATAAAAAATAAACAAAGACAAAAGAAGAAAAAAACAGCCTGCATGGCAACTTTGTGTCAACATTGCAACGTTTTCTTGTTACATTTCACCTCATTCCACTTTTTTAAAATGTTTGTATTATTTTTGCAATATTATCAATTTAGCAATTTTTGCAGAATGTGTGTGATTAGCATCATTTGGTAAAATGACTGTTTTGTTGTTGTAATTTTCGAACACACCACCAGGGTGTGCACATCAGTTATTACCACTCTCTCATGCAGTGCGTATGTCAAACTGCTGTCCTCCTGAAGTCTTTATTAAAGCCAAGTTATTCCTGCAGCTCGGCATGGTTCTTCCTACTGGTAACCACAAACAACAACACACAGGATGCGAGCGAACGTAGCGCACGAGCACAAAACTTCACAAACGGCTAACAAAGACTTAGAAATTATTCATTGTTATTATTATTACTTCAGTGGGTTTATTTTCAATCTGTGTTCAGTACAACAACAAACAGTGACATTTTGTTTACAGCATCAACAAGAAACAATTACTTGCATGATCCTTCAAGATACACTGAAACACAATGAAAGTCATGGCATTAGCCTCTGTTATTCATTCACAACATTGATTGATTGATTGATTTTGATTGAAACTTTTATTAGTAGATTGCACAGTACAGTACATATTCCGTACAATTGACCACTAAATGGTAACACCCCAATAACATATATATATATATATATATATCAAATAAAACAAATGGCTTATCGATAAGCCATTTCTTATTTATTTATTTATTACAACTTCAAAATAGGCCTAACAACGCCAATGGTTGTAATTCTGTAGCACTTTGAGATTTGGAATCAAATGATAAGTAGATTGTATTCACTTGTCATGTGTTGTAGATAGGATGCATTCACTTGTCATTGTACGTTTCATTACCACATAGCGCCATAGCGTGGCGTGCACCTTCCGCATCTCCACCTTCATTTTTGCTTGTCCTCTTCTGCTGTCCTCAGACGCTCAGCAAACTTGTGTGGGCTCCAAGTGATGGTCAAGATACCTGGAAAATGTAAGCTGCAAGTTAGTCTCCATGAAATGTAGCTAAGCTACGGGGGAAGCTATCTCCGGAGAATTGTCGCAAACTACACGGCAAAAGTAGCGAGCATCAACACTACATCTATGTATGTAGTTAAACAATAACAATATATACAGGACTCTATTGGAAGGTGGACAGGGTGAATAAGAGCTTCCACAGAGGCACAATGACAATAACCTGGCCAAAGAAAAAGAGCAAAACGTTTGGCTGACAAAAGAGACATTAACAAAAATCCACCTTTACATGAACAGAAACCAATTTAAACAAGTTTTGTTAGTATCTGTCTAATAATCATAAAAAATGTAGAAAAGTCAACAATGTGATATAAAACACTATATACAAGGCAAATATTATGACCTACATTCCAGACTATTTACGGGTAGTGCTTCTTTTTCTCATCCCAGCCAAAGTGCCGTCGGTCTCCCAGCCGTTCTATCCTACGGATTCTTCATGCATCACTCCAAGCAACCTTTGTAAGTTTTACACTACAACTAAAACTATTCTTGCTTACTAAAGCGTCTGTAGGAGTGTTTTCTTGCACATTTCTACGTGCTATGGTAATGTAATGACGCTGGTGTCGCTAGCATTAGCTGATATACCAACACGTTTACAGGTCACTGTATTAGTATTCATTCTATGCGTATCGTTTCAGTTCCATGTCACCGTGGAGTTATGGAGTCTGTTTAGCTGATCGGAGAGCTAGCTTGCGCAGCTGGCGGGTCCATGGCGGGGACTTGTATTTTGTTTGATCAGCCGTTTTACTGCCGTGTTCTGTTTGGAAACACTAAAGATATGTAAATAACCCTTTACTAGATCTGGTGGATATCTGCGTTGCGGCTAATGTATGGACCAGGGGTCACCAACGCGGTGCCCGCGGCCACCAGGTTGCCCGTAAGGACCAGATGAGTCGCCCGCTGGCCTGTTCTAAAAATCGTATCTTTTTTTATTTATTTTTTAATTTTTAATTTTTTAATTTTTTTAAATTTTTTTTAAATCAACATTGAAAAAACACAAGATACACTTTCAACCAGTGCATCAACCCAAAAAACCTCCCCCCCATGCACACTCATCCACACCCACTCACACAAAAGGGGTTATTTCTTTCTGCTACCAATATTCTGGTTCCCACAACATAGACAACACATCTGCAAGGGCCACAGTCCCTGAAGCACACATGATTGTATGTGCTGCTGGTCCACTAACATTTTCATTCATTACTATTTTTTATGTAATTATTTTTATATTGTTTTACTTTCTTTTTTATCCAAGAAAATGTTTTTTATTTATGTATCTTATTTTTATTTATTTATTTTTTAAATGACCTTATCTTCACCAGACCAGGTTGTCAATGAAATTAGATTTGTTTAAAGGGTTTTTAA
This sequence comes from Entelurus aequoreus, assembly GCF_033978785.1. Taxonomy (NCBI): domain Eukaryota; kingdom Metazoa; phylum Chordata; class Actinopteri; order Syngnathiformes; family Syngnathidae; genus Entelurus; species Entelurus aequoreus. The sequence continues at coordinate 1,816,162 of NC_084731.1, forward strand.
AAGCAGGCCCAGTCCAGATAATGTCCAAGTCGGACTCAGCAACACACACCTTCATTCATGTACACAGAAAAAAATTAGGGAACACAACAACAGATGTCATATAATCTATAAACATAATTATACTTTCAAAATAAGCCTTTGAGGACTTCCCATCTTTTTTTAAATGTTTTTTGGCATCATTATCGTTTTCAACCATGTAAATTTCTAAAGTTAGAAAATACTGAATAAATGTTTTAAAGAAAGTAATACTAAGTGAATATCTGTTTTTGGCCTTAAAAATAAACCTTTTACCGAGTACTATAATTAAATTGACTAAATCATGATTGTCAATGAACTCTCCTAAAATAACAGAAACCACATTAAGCTTCATAAACAAACCAATCCTTAAACACATTTTTTCAACTTCCACCCAAAAGGAAGACACAATATGACAATACCAAAACAAATGCAGGGTGGATTCAGACTCCTGACAACAAAATGGGCAATCATCTGACTCTGTCATATTCCATCATTTTAACATTTTCCCCGTGGGTAAGAAGTTATAAATAATTTTAATATGAAAATAACAATTTTGCACATCGATAGTAGTTTTATAGATTAGTTTGAATATGGCATCCCATGGCAACGGGCAGTCAAAAAAGTCCTCCCATTTTCCATATGTGTTGTATGGGGCAGCCTTCAAAGATTTCTTTATTAAATAAGAATTATATATTTTTCTATTTATTTTAGTTCCTTTTTGCCAACTAGAATTTTTACAAACTAATAATTTAGCAGTTCCATAATTAATTATTTGTTTCCATCTTTTCCCAATGACTCCAGTTAGTTGATGAAATGAAAAGCTTGAGCAAGCATCACCATACATAGTTGTAAATTCATCATACTTCATCATTTTACCATTCTCATTGATAATATCATTGACAAACATGATTCCTCTTTCAAACATATTTTTCCAAAAGAAAGGCTTTCCATCTATTACAATATTAGAGCTCATCCATATTATCTGCTGCCAAATATCGTCTCTTTTTTCTGGCACATCAAATTGAAAACACCACCATGAGTGGATTGTTTCTTCGCCATGTTTCCCAGCAGACTCTACATAAGGAAAATGGGAGGGGATCACTTGTAAAAAAGGATACAATTTATTTTGATACAGTACATGTTTTTTGTCCAACAGGACACTTGTGTACCACTCAGTGGTAGGATTTCCCTTTCCATAATTGCATAATTTTGTCCAGCTTTCTTAGTCGATTATCATAATTTACTGAGCCTAGATCTTCCAGATTCTCTGGGACAACAACACCAAGTATGTTAACTGGTCCATCTGTCCACAAAACAGGCACTTTGCATTCCATTCGAGAGGACGTTCCCTGTAGATTTCCGATCCTTAACATTTTACATTTATCACAATTAAGCTTAAGGCCAGATTGCTGTGAAAATATGTCCAAAAGATTAAGAAGGTTCCGCAAACAATGAGGAAAAATCTTATCTTTGTGAATCAGCCTTTTCTGACATGAACTTCATCAAGAACAAACACAGAACACGCCTCACTGATGCACATCTGCAAGACTCACTCAGAGTTGCAGTGTCAAGTTACACACCAGAGTACAACACACTAGTTAACAGCATGCAATGCCAGGCTTCCCACTAACTGACAAAGAAACAGATAACAGATTTGGTGTCCAGTTCAAAGTGTGACAGGATTTATTTTAACATTTGAGAGTTGACTTTTGTATTTTACATGAGTTATTATTTGTACAAACATGGTGCAAAGTAATTCATGATTTGTTAAAAAATGTTAGTGGCTAGCTAGTTAAAATGGGATATTGTGATTTCACAAGACTGTCTTAGAAGTCATCATTTGAAAATGTTCAATTTGAAAAATGTGCACTTAGAGAACATATAAAAATAAAGTGTTGCATATTGATATTTATCTGTTTCTATATATATTTATTGTGAGAAATCATTAAGATGATCAGTGTTTCCACAAAGATAAATATCATTAATTATTATTAATAACAGAGTTAAAGGTAAATTGAGCAAATTGGCTATTTCTGGCAATTTATTTAAGTGTGTGTCAAACTGGTAGCCCTTCGCATTAATCAGTACCCAAGAAGTAGCTCTTGCTTTCAAAAAGGTTGCTGACCCCTGGACTATAACAACGTCAAAAGGAGCAAATGTTTGTCATGTAATGCTAAAACATGTCGCATATTAAAAATGCGGGGGGGGGGGGGGGGGGGGCATTTTTTCACTTCATGAAAAAAAACACGTCATTTTGACAGTGTCTAAAGACAACATAAGCTTTGTGTTATAAGTGACTGTGAGTGTATTATTATTATTTTGAGTTGTTGGACTCAAAAGCCAAGTTGATTTTGACTGTAGTTGTAAAGATCCAGCAGCTGAAAATCAAACATTTGCTGAGTAGGCAAATAGTGAGAGCATTCCTGACTTGGTCTTTAGAGTTGTTTTCCAGTCCATTCAGTGACTTGCACTTACATCTCCATATTTATTGTCAAATGTGCAGACTTTGAGCATTTTGTAATCTTCTGAATTTGGAAGAATATACCTGGACATAATGAGGTTTTTTTTAATTGCAGCAATGATATTTACAAGGTGAAACTAATAGTGTTCCCTCGCTACAACACGCTTCACTTTACACGGCCTCGCTGTTACACCCATCTTTTTTGTGTGTGTATTTGTTTACGCTTTTTTTCTTACAGCACATGATTGCGCATGGTGTTCTGCATCCTGATTGGCAAAGGGACTGTAGACCATCAATCAATCTTCTTATGCCATGTGTCCTGCACACTGCAGAATGCCTTGTCTTACAGTCCGCTTATTTGGGACTTTTGTTTTACTGTCAACTACATTTAGGACTTTTGTCCGCCTGCATTTGAAATGTCTGAGAAGACGGTAGAGGACACTTTATAAAACCAAGTCCAGTAGCTTGTCCTGGTGTTATTTCACAGCACATCTATTACAGCATAGCTTGCTAACATTGAACCAAAGAATGGCTTATTGTACTTGCACCAGACATTAATGCGTAGGAAACAACAACAAATATACATATCATATTTACATAGAAGTTTCCCAGATCTAGCAATGACATACCTGTGTCCTTCTCGCTTTACAATTTAATTCCTGTAGTTGTGTTCCATGGAGTGAAGGACAACTCCCTTCCTTATAGCTTATGCATGTCATGTGATGTCATATTAGCATGAAGGACATCAAACATGTCCTACTTGCAAATTAGGACGTAAAGTAAAGTAGATTGCTGAAAGATGCTCATGATCATACAATATTACATCATTGGTAACATATTGCTATCATAGTCTTAAAAGACTACTAAGCGAGAGAGCCTTCATATTGCACCACACATTTTCAACGGGAGACAGGTCTGGACTACAGGCAGGCCAGTCTAGTACCCGCACTCTTTTACTATGAAGCCACGCTGTTGTAACACTGGCTTGGCATTGTCTTGCTGAAATAAGCAGGGGCGTCCATGATAACGTTGCTTGGATGGCAACATATGTTGCTATAAAAGCTGTATGTACCTTTCAGCATTAATGGTGCCTTCACAGATGTGTAACTTACCCATGTCTTGGCCACTAATACACCCCCATACCATCACAGGTATAAAAGATAGGTTTAGTCAGGTTCTCCAAAAACAACCTGGACTGGGGTAAATTATGGTTGGATTGAGTTGTTTTATATGTGATCATTTGTCTGTGTGTTTGTTGAATATTTGTGATTTCTTGTTTTTAACATTAGGGGATTGTTGATAGAATTTTGGTGGTTTGGAGTGTAGAAGCACAGACGATGTGAGACGAAAATTTTCTTTTAACCTCTTCATCCTCTGTCGTTGCTGGCAGAGGATGCTTCTTTCTGCAAGTGCATCAGAATTAGCCAGAGTTGGACAAAGATAAATTTAAGGCAAGGGTTGCTAACTGGTGGCACATTTGGCCCATATAAAATTGATACGTCTGTGAAAGTGCGAGACACCTGTCTATGTGGAAACTGCAGCGGTCCCTAGTCCTTGTGACTCAGCGTGTAAAAAAGCCTCATATTAGGTGACCATTCAGTGACTCCGGTAAAGGAGATCAACTGAGCCATGTTGTCACAAATCTGTTTAATGGCTGCAGAATAGACAGGTGGCGTCTCGGGCTCCATATGGTAGAGCTTTGGTGAAACTTGGTGAAACTGTATGGGACTGACCAGACACGATGTCTGTAGGATGCTGGGTGATTCCTGGTGGTCCTATGGCGCCTTAGAGGCCAGTGATCCGTGTTGGTCAGTTTGATAACGCAGGTGCTGCTCCAATGAAACGGGTTAATCGCCGTTTTATGAGCAATGATGGAACCTGGTTTTTGTGATATGAGACGGCCGATTCCACAAAAGCACGCGTGCATTAGTTGTTTATATTGGTCCGGACCAGGGGGGCGTGGTTTGTGGGATAAAAATGTGTGTGTTTTTTAAATTTATATATATATATATCTGCGTATTTTAATAACTTTTGTGTAGCACCTGGTTTCTTATCTGGTTTAATCCCCCCCTTCCTTCCCCCCCCTCGCAACCTCCCCTCACGCTTTTTTCACAGCCCCGCTATCTGTAAAAGTCTGGAAATTGTCTAAAATGTGTGTGCGTGTGAGAAAGTAGACAAAGTTTATGTACAGAAAACATATGAGTGAATGATTTATCCATTTAATTATCTTATTCCGCTCTCGGAGGTTGGATCGCGGGGGCAGCAGCCTAAGCAGGGAAGTCCAGAATACCCTCCTTAAACTTGACTATTTGTCCATCTAAGAGTGAATGATAAATGTTGTTCTTATTATTAAGGTTCTGATATGATACAGCTGTGCTTCTGGATGAGAAAAATAGTTGTCTATTGCATTTACTTTTAACTGTGCTGGTAAATTCTCTGTGTGTGAGTGACTGTGTGACGCATATAAAAAAAAAAAAAAAAAAAAAAAAAGCTGGGAGACATTTTGAGATAAGAGTGTGTGCGTGTGACGAGGCTGTGTGAGTGACAGCTGCGTGAGGCATTGGTTCGAAGAGGAGTGACACTGATAGCATTGAGCTAGGTTAGCATTGTGTTAGCATAGCATTGAGCTAGGTTAGCATTGAGCTAGGATAGCATTGAGCTAGGTTAGCATTGTGTTAGCAAAAGTTTGCTTACTGAGGCATAGTAAGGCTAGGTTAGCATCTAGCTTGGCATTACTAAGTGTGGTTGAACAGTTATTCTCGGTCTGTAGAGTGTGCTAGTAGTAGGTGCTTGCTAAGTCCAGTAAAATAATAGATATATGGAAAATTACACGTTTAAATATCAATCAATAAATACGGATTGTGGGACATTGAAACATTGTTTAATTCATCATTCATTTATATGTCTAGTATACTTTTTTTTTGGTACAGCCTTGTTGCTTATCTGATCCATCCAGTTTCTGTGTGGAAGTTGAGACAAACACACACGCACGAACATCATAGATTAGGACACATTGTAACTTTGGAATTAATAGTTATACAACAAATAAATTAATAATATTGAATTTAAATTTGAGAAAGATAAATTGATTATACATTGACATTTTAATTTTTTTTAGGAATAAACACACAATAAAATAAAAGTTAAATTTATATTCTAATACATCTAAGGGCATCTGTGAAACATAGAGTCTGAAGAAGTACAGATAAGAGCCACTCAGCGCCATTGTCAAAACAAAACGTAGAGAAGCGTTAAACAAATTCTAATCAGAAGGAAGACAGACCAAAATATGAGAACTTAAGTAAACAGACAGCAAGTAAACCAGAAATAATAATGTAAATAAATAACAAAGAAAGCAAATTTTTATGTGACATTGGTGCATGTAGAATTACAAATAGAGAATAAAACTAAATGGAAATAACTGTCTGCAAGATGAGCATGACGTCATGAATTGTGCTCGGGTTAGTAATAGATAGATAGATAGACAGATAAAACGTTATTGATTCCTTCAGGAGAGTTCCCTTTGGAAGAAGAACTAAAAAGTAAACAGTAACTAATAAGGGTATAAATGGAAACAAAATAGATTCTATTAAAAGAGAAACTAGGCATTAACGACCATGATATAAAAAAGTATTGCACTGTTATTGTTTTGCATTCCCTGTCATCCTAGCCCCCCAAAGAGGAGTTGTACAGTGTAATGATGTATGAGACAAAGGATTTTTTATAGGCTAAACCAGTAGTTCTCAAAGGAGGGTATGGTGTTTCCGCTCGGACAAAAAAGGGAGGTACTTGAAGGTATGCCAAGGGGTACCTGAGATTTTAAATATTTTAAAATAGCGACAATTCAAAATCCTTTATAAATATAATTATAGAAGAATAATTCTTCAACAAAATAAATATTTAGAATTAAGTTCACGAGCCCAGATGGATCTCTATTGCAATATCCAAAGAAGGTTGATGATTGATTATATGTATAGAAATCTTTATTATAATTTAATCACTATTTAATTTTTAAAACGTTTTAGTTATTCTTATTTTTTTGTTTGTCCAAATAAGTCAAGTAAGACCACAACAAATGAGCAATATGGTGCACTGTTATATAATTTAATAAATCAGAAAATAATGACATTATGCTGTATTTTATTTCTTTAATTTACTGGAAAAAAAAGGTTGAAAACCACTGCCCTAAATCATATCTAAAGCTAAAATTATTTTATAAGACTGATTATTTTGGATTCGTAAATAGTATGCTGTTGATTGTGGTTAGCTGCAAGTTTGTTTATTTGTTTGTTTAGTTATTTGAGTGAAAGGGGAAGAAATCAATAGGAATAATTACATGCAAAATGGAATAAAACTATGAGTGCGATAGATAATGAATGAATAGATGAAATAAGTTTATTTTGGTCATGTAATCAACCATCAACCAATTTGTGTGAGCAGTTTAACAGTAAATTAGACATATTAACAATCATACACATTTACACACAGAAAAGAAAAGAAAAAAGAATGACCGAAAAAAAAAAAGAATAGGCGGAAGCCAAAGCTTATATTGGCCTATGATATACAATTACTGAACATTAAATTACCTGGAACATCAACGTTAAAAGATGAAAGTAATTGTTACTATATTGCATAATGTTAAAAAACTTTACTTTTCAAGGGTCTCTTAAACCATAACAAAAAACTACATGTGTTCAGCTCATCACTGAGGATGGTACATCATTTAACTCCTAAAACTGAAATACATTTGTGTTTTTATTTTATTTTACTTGACCTATTTCAAAAATCAATATCCCCCATAAATAATAGTTTTCTCCTCATAATGTAAACAAGCTAAGAATACAAACTGGAAGGCTGTTGTTCTTTACTTGGAAACATAATTGCCATTGTTTTAAAATTAAATTATCTGAACATTTAACACATTATGACTTAAAAAATGGATTGACATGATCATAATAATAATGCTTTGTGTAATATTGAAATGAGCCTTTTAATTTTAAGTATTGGGTCTATAATTCTTCTATAAACATTTCCCCAAACTTCAAAACAATATTACATATGGAAAAATAAATGAATAAAATAACATGTGCAGACATTTCTTATTCAGCATGTGTTTAACTTTATACCGAATAGCAATGGATTTGGATATTTTTCTTTAATATGTTCAATATGTGGCTTCCAACATATTAATGATCAATTACTATTCTCAAGAATGTAGTTGATATACTCTGTCAATTTCCACTTGATTTAACTTTAATTTTTGTTTCACAATTTGACTTTGCACCCTGGGCAGGTCGCCACCTCATCACAGGGCCAACACAGATAGATAGACAGACAACATTCACACACTAGGGCAAATTTAGTCTTATTAATTACTACATATTGAGATCTATTACTTAAAATAACTACTTAACCACTGTTGTGAAATACCTTTCTAATTTATGGGAGTATTGGGATAGGATTGAGGAAGATGTCTGCTGTGGTGGTGGTTAGTTTTGAAATTAATTTAATAAAAGTAACTTTAAAGTGCAGTCTGACATTTTAGTTTGGAGTAATTTATATTTTTATTTACACATTTCAGTACACCATACTTCTGGATGTTGAGCTAGAAGAGGATAATGGCATGACAGAATAAAGTTAGAATTAAAGTTGGGGTGCCAGTGATTGTCACACACACACTGGGTGTGGTGGAATTTGTCCTCTGCATTTGGCCCATCCCCCGTGATTGCCCTGGGAGGTGGGGGAATCATGTTTGGTGATTTGGCTCCCAAATTTTTTGTAGTCTTTGGTGTGACTCGACCGGGGTTTTGAACTTGCGACCTGCCGATCTCAGGGCGGACACTCTAACCACTAGGCCACTGAGATGAAGTAGGCAAACCAAATCTCAACAGCTTTCAGTTAGCTATAGATTTTGAGAGTATAATGCGAATAACTATAACTTTACAACTGTTTGCTGTGAATAGTGTTGAATAATAATTACAAATAACAGCCTACATTAATAATTAGAATAAGAGCCGATATGTAAAGTTAAAAAAAAAAAAAAAAAAAAAAAAGAGAAGTGTGATTAGGGCTGGCGCTTAGAGCATGGCCTTGTATGTTTGTTGTGAATAGGTTAGATAACCAGTCGGAGACAGACAAGGCAAGGACAAGACTCAAAGTGCTTCACAGACAACAAAGGGAAATGAAAGAAAATAAAAGCAAAATTAAAATGCAGACAATAAAAATAAATACAGTGCGGACGTTAAAAGTTAAAAGATTAAAAGATTTAGCTGAAAGATAAGGAGAAACGTGAATAAAAACATTCCTTTGTTTTGGAGAGTATCACGCACAGCGGGAGGTCAGAGTGCAAGCATGACAGCTTGCTCGCGCCTACTGATAGACAAATGATAGTTTAAATTAACTTATACATAATCTTTAAGTGAATTAAAAGGGTACTTAAATACACATGAAGTAGTACGTATAATCTTTGAATTAAGGTTATTGATTAGCAATTAATGGGATAGTTAAGACTGTAATTTAAAAAAAAAACGTGATATGCAAAATTGAACTAACCGAGAGGATATGAAAACGATGGGTGTACATGTTTTGAGTTCCAAATTCTGGAGGAAAAAACCTCAACAAAACGTAAAACCATTCAAACGGACTTGGGTGGTAGCCACGGTTGTGCTAGGTCAAGCGAGGGTGGAAAGGATGTGCAGCCGGGGGACTGCCAGCTTCTCTGAACAAGACAAGCTCCAAGGTGTAGCCAGAACATGCTCACAAAAAATACAGGTGTGACAGCAGGACAAACAGCAGGATACAAACAGACCCCTGCTGGACATAAGTGTCAACGGACAATGTTCAACACAATCTTTGAAGCATTCCTTTGTGGTCAACCTGCACACACCTTGTAATGACCTGCTTACGAACTGTGCCCTGACAATTCAATACTGCACAGAAGGAACTTCCTGATGTTGCCTGACAGCACGACATCAGCGGACAACTAATAGGGACGCCTCCCAGGAACGAGTGGAAGACGGGGACTGCTCCAACTGTCCTAGCACTAGCTGACTGAGGTGCGTCCGTGTGTCCTGCCACCCAAACCGCCAAAGTGTATGATCACCAATTAGATGACTCATAATAGGAGCCTTTTGACTCTTATATATGGTAGGACTCAAGGTATGGCCGCTCATGTGAACTATCCTTACAACAATTAGAATGGTATAAGATGGACAACTAATGACCCACATTGTTCCCTCTGTCCTGCCTACGAAACCAAAAATTTAGGTCAAATTATAAAAACAGGGCGTAGCTGCCGCTGATTGAACCGATACGCTAATACCACATTTTCAATTATTTCGGTTGTCTGTTAAAAACATAGCTATTGGTTGCAATTTGGACACTCTTGCTGTAGGCTACAAAGAGCTAGCAGGTACACAACAGCTGAGCTAAAATAAAATTTAAGCATATCAAAAAATTATAGTTGCTTATTACATACACAAAGTCGCAGAGAGACAGAAGTCTGTAGAAAGTATTCAGTAACAAACGTGTCCGCATTATTAAACTTTCTACCACAGGAAACATACTGAACAAATCCAGCAGTTACTGTCAGACTCTAATCCGGACTACCTTGTCTATCAGAGACATGGTTAAAACCCACAACACCTTTCGTTCTAATTAATGTCCCGGGGTACAAGATTACAGAAAAGACAGATCGAGTGACAAAGGGGGGAGGAATTATGATTTATGAAAGGGAAAACATTAAAAGTAGATCAATTTGAGTATGTTGCAATTAAAATCACATGTTCCTCAGAAATGTATTTCAAGGTAATTGTAGTATACCGACCGACCACAGCTAAAGACATTTTTCTTGATTCATTTTCAGACATCCTCAAACAGCATAGTATGAAAGAAGTAACGTCATGGAGGACGTTAATCTGGACTGGTTAAATAAGACGCGTAGAAAGAAACTTAAGGATATTATAAACGGCTTCTACATGATACAAAGGATAAGCAGCCCTACTAGAATTACAATTGGATGACAAAAAATAAAGAGATCATCTGTAAATACACGAATACAAAACCAGAAAGAAGAGTGCTAAAATAAAAATACCATTGGATTAATAAAACAATTTGGATTCTAATAAAGACATCGGGACTCAGCTCTCAAAAGAGCAATTATAACAGGTCTAAATACAGATCGTATGTTTTAAAAGTTTGGAAGAACAAGGTAACAATGTTTATGCGGAAGTCTAAGGCTGACTTTCATTTAGAATTAATCAAAGCTGCAAAAGGGAACAATAGAGAGTTATGGAAAACCAGATACAAACTTACGGAAAGAGAGCAAACAAGAAACAACACTATAACATTAAATATCAATGGCGCTACTATCGCAGACAGTCTGGACATAAGTAATAATTTCAATGAACATTTCATCCAGTCTGTACAAACCCTGAATAAAAATCCCTCAAAATCAGTGCAAATAATTGTCATTTATTCAGGATGGACTCATTTTAGAAGTAACAAATGAAACAAAGTTAAACAAAATCTTCACTGCATTATCAGACTCACGATCTAGAGATATATATATGGGTTGGACACTATCTTCCTAAAAACATATAAGGATTGTATTATTGCTCGTATAACAACGATTGATAAATAAATCAATAACGGAAAAGACTTTCCCTACCACGTGGAGAAACTGCTACTATGATTAAATCCATAAAGCAGGAAATAAAGAAGACCAGAACATGTACAGACCAATTAGCCTTCTCCACGTTATATCCAAAGGAATAGAAAATTTGAAATTAAAAAGTGGCTTTGGAGCAATCAAGGCTGCTCACACGGTCACTAAGAGGGGCATTATGTTGACACATCAATTTAATGAGTATTATATTTATCCATGAGAGCATTTTTGTTGTAAATTGTGAGGTATGGCTGTTAAAAGCTTGGTTGTTTTTACGAATGATGACAGATGTGAACAAGAGCATGTATTGTCTTTGTGTGATGATGTAAATAAGGTGTGGTTGTATTGTATGGTAAGTATGTGTGCATGAAGGGGCATTTGGTGACTTTTCTTATAATTGAATACATGCTACAGTATGATTATTTTTGATTAATTATTGATTATTATGAATGTATATATTTATTATGATTAATTAGTGTCATAATTTTATTGCTTGATTTGTGGATCCCTTTAATTTAGGTAGCCAGGGACTACAGATGGAAAGTAGCTATTTAGATATAATCTAGTACAGAACATATCTGTTTCTGAACTTAATGTTTCTGTCCATTGTCCCATCATAGATAAACTAAATTAAATACAACTATTTAGTGAATTGTTGTGGCCACAATAATTCACTGGGTGTTGTAAAATATCAAAGTACTATTGCAAAAGCGAACAGTGACCTCAAACATGACATGTCCTCCGGGTTATGAAAAAAAATTTCAGTTTTCATCTTACCGATCCCGTTTCTCTTCAGGCAGACAACGCTTGCACGCGCGCATCTAATAAAAGGTAAGCTATTTTGCTTATTGTGTAAAAGTTGTCTGTCTGAAGAGAAACGGGATCGGTAAGATGAAAACTGAAATTTTTTTTCATAAAAGATAGGTTTAGTCAGGTTCTCCAAAAACAACCTGGACTGGGGTAAATTATGGTTGGATTGAGTTGTTTTATATGTGATCATTTGTCTGTGTGTTTGTTGAAAACTTGTGATTTCTTGTTTTTAACATCAGGGGATTGTTGATAGAATTTTGGTGGTTTGGAGTGTAGAAGCACAGACGATGTGAGACGAAAATTTTCTTTTAACCTCTTCATCCTCTGTCGTTGCTGGCAGAGGATGCTTCTTTCTGCAAGTGCATCAGAATTAGCCAGAGTTGGACAAAGATAAATTTAAGGCAAGGGTTGCTAACTGGTGGCACATTTGGCCCATATAAAATTGATACGTCTGTGAAAGTGCGAGACACCTGTCTATGTGGAAACTGCAGCGGTCCCTAGTCCTTGTGACTCAGCGTGTAAAAAAGCCTCATATTAGGTGACCATTCAGTGACTCCGGTAAAGGAGATCAACTGAGCCAAGTTGTCACGAATCTGTTTAATGGCTGCAGAATAGACAGGTGGCGTCTCGGGCTCCATATGGTAGAGCTTTGGTGAAACTTGGTGAAACTGTATGGGACTGACCAGACACGATGTCTGTAGGATGCTGGGTGATTCCTGGTGGTCCTATGGCGCCTTAGAGGCCAGTGATCCGTGTTGGTCAGTTTGATAACGCAGGTGCTGCTCCAATGAAACGGGTTAATCGCCGTTTTATGAGCAATGATGGAACCTGGTTTTTGTGATATGAGACGGCCGATTCCACAAAAGCACGCGTGCATTAGTTGTTTATATTGGTCCGGACCAGGGGGGAGTGGTTTGTGGGATAAAAATGTGTGTGTTTTTAAAATTTATATATATATATATCTGCGTATTTTAATAACTTTTGTGTAGCACCTGGTTTCTTGTCTGGTTTAATCCCCCCCTTCCTTTCCCCCCCCTCTTGCAACCTCCCCTCACGCTTTTTTCACAGCCCCGCTATCTGTAAAAGTCTGGAAATTGTCTAAAATGTGTGTGCGTGTGAGAAAGTAGACAAAGTTTATGTACAGAAAACATATGAGTGAATGATTTATCCATTTAATTATCTTATTCCGCTCTCAGAGGTTGGATCGCGGGGGCAGCAGCCTAAGCAGGGAAGCCCAGATTACCCTCCTTAAACTTGACTATTTGTCCATCTAAGAGTGAATGATAAATGTTGTTCTTATTATTAAGGTTCTGATATGATACAGCTGTGCTTCTGGATGAGAAAATTAGTTGTCTATTGCATTTACTTTTAACTGTGCTGGTAAATTCTCTGTGTGTGAGTGACTGTGTGACGCATATAGTCTCAGCTGGGAGACATTTTGAGATAAGAGTGTGTGCGTGTGACGAGGCTGTGTGAGTGACAGCTGCGTGAGGCATTGGTTCGAAGAGGAGTGACACTGATAGCATTGAGCTAGGTTAGCATTGTGTTAGCATAGCATTGAGCTAGGTTAGCATTGAGCTAGGATAGCATTGAGCTAGGTTAGCATTGTGTTAGCAAAAGTTTGCTTACTGAGGCATAGTAAGGCTAAGTTAGCATCTAGCTTGGCATTACTAAGTGTGGTTGAACAGTTATTCTCGGTCTGTAGAGTGTGCTAGTAGTAGGTGCTTGCTAAGTCCAGTAAAATAATAGATATATGGAAAATTACACGTTTAAATATCAATCAATAAATACGGATTGTGGGACATTGAAACATTGTTTAATTCATCATTCATTTATATGTCTAGTATACTTTTTTTTTGGTACAGCCTTGTTGCTTATCTGATCCATCCAGTTTCTGTGTGGAAGTTGAGACAAACACACACGCACGAACATCATAGATTAGGACACATTGTAACTTTGAATTAATAGTTATACAACAAATAAATTAATAATATTGAATTTAAATTTGAGAAAGATAAATTGATTATACATTGACATTTTAATTTTTTTTTAGGAATAAACACACAATAAAATAAAAGTTAAATTTATATTCTAATACATCTAAGGGCATCTGTGAAACATAGAGTCTGAAGAAGTACAGATAAGAGCCACTCAGCGCCATTGTCAAAACAAAACGTAGAGAAGCGTTAAACAAATTCTAATCAGGAGGAAGACAGACCAAAATATGAGAACTTAAGTAAACAGACAGCAAGTAAACCAGAAATAATAATGTAAATAAATAACAAAGAAAGCACATTTTTATGTGACATTGGTGCATGTAGAATTACAAATAGAGAATAAAACTAAATGGAAATAACTGTCTGCAAGATGAGCATGACGTCATGAATTGTGCTCGGGTTAGTAATAGATAGATAGATAGACAGATAAAACGTTATTGATTCCTTCAGGAGAGTTCCCTTTGGAAGAAGAACTAAAAAGTAAACAGTAACTAATAAGGGTATAAATGGAAACAAAATAGATTCTATTAAAAGAGAAACTAGGCATTAACGACCATGATATAAAAAAGTATTGCACTGTTATTGTTTTGCATTCCCTGTCATCCTAGCCCCCCCAAAGAGGAGTTGTACAGTCTAATGATGTATGAGACAAAGGATTTTTTATAGGCTAAACCAGTAGTTCTCAAAGGAGGGTATGGTGTTTCCGCTCGGACAAAAAAGGGAGGTACTTGAAGGTATGCCAAGGGGTACCTGAGATTTTAAATATTTTAAAATAGCGACAATTCAAAATCCTTTATAAATATAATTATAGAAGAATAATTCTTCAACAAAATAAATATTTAGAATTAAGTTCACGAGCCCAGATGGATCTCTATTGCAATATCCAAAGAAGGTTGATGATTGATTATATGTATAGAAATCTTTATTATAATTTAATCACTATTTAATTTTTAAAACGTTTTAGTTATTCTTATTTTTTTGTTTGTCCAAATAAGTCAAGTAAGACCACAACAAATGAGCAATATGGTGCACTGTTATATAATTTAATAAATCAGAAAATAATGGCATTATGCTGTATTTTATTTTTTTAATTTACTGGAAAAAAAGGTTGAAAACCACTGCCCTAAATCATATCTAAAGCTAAAATTATTTTATAAGACTGATTATTTTGGATTCGTAAATAGTATGCTGTTGATTGTGGTTAGCTGCAAGTTTGTTTATTTGTTTGTTTAGTTATTTGAGTGAAAGGGGAAGAAATCAATAGGAATAATTACATGCAAAATGGAATAAAACTATGAGTGCGATAGATAATGAATGAATAGATGAAATAAGTTTATTTTGGTCATGTAATCAACCATCAACCAATTTGTGTGAGCAGTTTAACAGTAAATTAGACATATTAACAATCATACACATTTACACACAGAAAAGAAAAGAAAAAAGAATGACCGAAAAAAAAAAAGAATAGGCGGAAGCCAAAGCTTATATTGGCCTATGATATACAATTACTGAACATTAAATTACCTGGAACATCAACGTTAAAAGATGAAAGTAATTGTTACTATATTGCATAATGTTAAAAAACTTTACTTTTCAAGGGTCTCTTAAACCATAACAAAAAACTACATGTGTTCAACTCATCACTGAGGATGGTACATCATTTAACTCCTAAAACTGAAATACATTTATGTTTTTATTTTATTTTACTTGACCTATTTCAAAAATCAATATCCCCCGTAAATGATAGTTTTCTCCTCATAATGTAAACAAGCTAAGAATACAAACTGGAAGGCTGTTGTTCTTTACTTGGAAACATAATTGCCATTGTTTTAAAATTAAATTATCTGAACATTTAACACATTATGACTTAAAAAATGGATTGATATGATCATAATAATAATGCTTTGTGTAATATTGAAATGAGCCTTTTAAGTTTAAGTATTGGGTCTATAATTCTTCTATAAACATTTCCCCAATCTTCAAAACAATATTACATATGGAAAAATAAATGAATAATATAACATGTGCAGACATTTCTTATTCAGCATGTGTTTAACTTTATACCGAATAGCAATGGATTTGGATATTTTTCTTTAATATGTTGAATATGTGGCTTCCAACATATTAATGATCAATTACTATTCTCAAGAATGTAGTTCATATACTCTGTCAATTTCCACTTGATTTAACTTTAATTTTTGTTTCACAATTTGACTTTGCACCCTGGGCAGGTCGCCACCTCATCAAAGGGCCAACACAGATAGATAGACAGACAACATTCACACACTAGGGCAAATTTAGTCTTATTAATTACTACATATTGAGATCTATTACTTAAAATAACTACTTAACCACTGTTGTGAAATACCTTTCTAATTTATGGGAGTATTGGGATAGGATTGAGGAAGATGTCTGCTGTGGTGGTGGTTAGTTTTGAAATTAATTTAATAAAAGTAACTTTAAAGTGCAGTCTGACATTTTAGTTTGGAGTAATTTATATTTTTATTTACACATTTCAGTACACCATACTTCTGGATGTTGAGCTAGAAGAGGATAATGGCATGACAGAATAAAGTTAGAATTAAAGTTGGGGTGCCAGTGATTGTCACACACACACTGGGTGTGGTGGAATTTGTCCTCTGCATTTGGCCCATCCCCCGTGATTGCCCCTGGGAGGTGGGGGAATCATGTTTGGTGATTTGGCTCCCAAATTTTTTGTAGTCTTTGGTATGACTCGACCGGGGTTTTGAACTTGCGACCTGCCGATCTCAGGGCGGACACTCTAACCACTAGGCCACTGAGATAAAGGAGGCAAACCAAATCTCAACAGCTTTTACTTAGCTACAGATTTTGAGAGTATAATGCGAATAACTATAACTTTACAACTGTTTTGCTGTGAATAGTGTTGAATAATAATTACAAAAAACAGCCTACATTAATAGAATAAGAGCCGATATGTAAAGTTAAAAATAAAAAATAAAAAAGAGGAGAAGTGTGATTAGGCATGGCGCTTAGAGCATGGCCTTGTGTGTTTGTTATGACCAAGTTGGATAACCAGTCGGAGACGGGCAAGGCAAGGATATGTTTGTGCGGCGTTTTTCATGCAACAAAGAGAAAAGAAACAAAATAAAAGCAAAATTAAAATGCAGACAATACAAATAAACACAGTGCGGACGTTAAAAGTTAAAAGATTAAAAGATTAAAAGATTTAGCTGAAAGATAAGGAGAAACGTGAATAAAAACATTTGTTTGTTTTGGAGAGTATCACGCACAGCAGGAGGTCAGAGTGCAAGCATGACAGCTTGCTCGCGCCTACTGATAGACAAATGATAGTTTAAATTAATTTATACATAATCTTTAAGTGAATTAAAAGGGTACTTAAATACACATGAAGTAGTACGTATAATCTTTGAATTAAGGTTATTGATTAGCAATTAATGGGATAGTTAAGACTGTAATTTTAAAACGTGATATGCAAATTGAACTAACCGAGAGGATATGAAAACGATGGGTGTACATGTTTTGAGTTCCAAATTCTGGAGGAAAAAACCTCAACAAAACGTAAAACCATTCAGACGGACTTGGGTGGTAGCCACGGTTGTGCTAGGTCAAGCGAGGGTGGAAAGGATGTGCAGCCGGGGGACTGCCAACTTCTCTGAACAAGACAAGCTCCAAAGTTGTAGCCAGAACATGCTCACAAAAAATACAGGTGTGACAGCAGGACGAACAGCAGGATACAAACAGACCCCTGCTGGAAATAAATGTCAACGGACAATGTTCAACACAATCTTTGAAGCATTCCTTTGTGGTCAACCTGCACACACCTTGTAATGACCTGCTTACGAACTGTGCCCTGACAATTCAATACCGCACAGAAGGAAATTCCTGATGTTGCCTGACAGCACGACATCAGCGGACAACTAATAGGGACGCCTCCCAGGAATGAGTGGAAGACGGAGACTGCTCCAACTGTCCTAGCGCTGGCTGACTGAGGTGCGTCCGTGTGTCCTGCCACCCAAACCGCCAAAGTGTATGATCACCAATTGGACGACTCATAATAGGAGCCTTTTGACTCTTATATATGGTGGGACTCAAGGTATGGCCGCTCATGTGAACTATCCTTACAACAATTAGAATGGTATAAAATGGACAACTAATGACCCACATTGTTTCCTCTGTCCTGCCTACGAAACCAAAAATTTAGGTCAAATGATAAAACAGGGCGTAGCTGCCGCTGATTGAACCGATACGCTAATACCACATTTTCAATTATTTCGGTTGTCTGTTAAAAACATAGCTATTGGTTGCAATTTGGACACTCCTGCTGTAGGCTACAAAGAGCTAGCAGCTACACAACAGCTGAGCTAAAATAAAATTTAAGCATATCAAAAAATTATAGTTGCTTTTGCAATAGTATTTTGATATTTTACAACACCTAGTGAATTATTGTGGCCACAATAATTCACTAAATAGTTGTATTTAATTTAGTCTATCTATGATGGGAAAATGCACAGAAACATTAAGTTCAGAAACAGATATGTTCTGTACTAGATTATATCTAAATAGCTACTTTCCATCTGTAGTCCCTGGCTACCTAAATTAAGGGGATCCACAAATCAAGCAATAAAATTATGACACTAATTAATCATAATAAATATATACATTCATAATAATCAATAATTAATCAAAAATAATCATACTGTAGCATGTAATCAGATTAAGAGAAATCCTAAAATGCCCCTTCATGGACACATACTTACCATACAATACAAGCACACCTTATTGACATCATCACACAAAGACAATACATGCTCTTGTTCACATCTGTCATCATTCGTAAAAACAACCAAGATTTTAACAGCCATACCTCACAATTTACAACAAAAATGCTCTCATGGATAAATATAATACTCATTAAATTGATGTGTCAACATAATGCCCCTCTTAGTGACCGTGTGAGCAGCCTTGATTGCTCCAAAGCCACTTTTTTTTTTTTTTTTTTTTTCTAATTTTCTATTCCTTTTGTTATAACGTGGAGAAGGCTAATTGGTCTGTACATGTTCTGGTCTTCTTTATTTCCTGCTTTATGGATTTAATCATAGTAGCAGTTTCTCCACGTGGTAGGGAAAGTGTTTTCCGTTATTGATTTATTTATCAATCGTTGTTATACGAGCAATAATACAATCCTTATATGTTTTTAGGAAGATAGTGTCCAACCCATATATATATCTCTAGATCGTGAGTCTGATAATGCAGTGAAGATTTTGTTTAACTTTGTTTCATTTGTTACTTCTAAAATGAGTCCATCCTGAATAAATGACAATTATTTGCACTGATTTTGAGGGATTTTTATTCAGGGTTTGTGCAGACTGGATGAAATGTTCATTGAAATTATTACTTATGTCCAGACTGTCTGCGATAGTAGCGCCATTGATATTTAATGTTATAGTGTTGTTTCTTGTTTGCTCTCTTCCCGTAAGTTTGTATCTGGTTTTCCATAACTCTCTATTGTTCCTTTTTGCAGCTTTGATTAATTCTAAATGAAAGTCAGCCTTAGACTTCCGCATAAACATTGTTACCTTGTTCTTCCAAACTTTTAAAACATACGATCTGTGTTTAGACCTGTTATAATTGCTCTTTTGAGAGCTGAGTCCCGATGTCTTTATTAGAATCCAAATTGTTTTATTAATCCAATGGTATTTTTATTTTAGCACTCTTCTTTCTGGTTTTGTATTCGTGTATTTACAGATGATCTCTTTAATTTTTGTCATCCAATTGTAATTCTAGTAGGGCTGCTTATCCTTTGTATCATGTAGAAGCCGTTTATAATATCCTTAAGTTTCTTTCTACGCGTCTTATTTAACCAGTCCAGATTAACGTCCCCCATGACGTTACTTCTTTCATACTATGCTGTTTGAGGATGTCTGAAAATGAATCAAGAAAAATGTCTTTAGCTGTGGTCGGTCGGTATACTACAATTACCTTGAAATACATTTCTGAGGAACATGTGATTTTAATTTCAACATACTCAAATTGATCTACTTTTAATGTTTTCCCTTTCATAAATCATAATTCCTCCCCCCTTTGTCACTCGATCTGTCTTTTCTGTAATCTTGTCCCCCGGGACATTAATTAGAACGAAAGGTGTTGTGGGTTTTAACCATGTCTCTGATAGACAAGGTAGTCCGGATTAGAGTCTGACAGTAACTGCTGTATTTGTTCAGTATGTTTCCTGTGGTAGAAAGTTTAATAATGCGGACACGTTTGTTACTGAATACTTTCTACAGACTTCTGTCTCTCTGCGACTTTGTGTATGTAATAAGCAACTATAATTTTTTGATATGCTTAAATTTTATTTTAGCTCAGCTGTTGTGTAGCTGCTAGCTCTTTGTAGCCTACAGCAGGAGTGTCCAAATTGCAACCAATAGCTATGTTTTTAACAGACAACCGAAATAATTGAAAATGTGGTATTAGCGTATCGGTTCAATCAGCGGCAGCTACGCCCTGTTTTATCATTTGACCTAAATTTTTGGTTTCGTAGGCAGGACAGAGGAAACAATGTGGGTCATTAGTTGTCCATTTTATACCATTCTAATTGTTGTAAGGATAGTTCACATGAGCGGCCATACCTTGAGTCCCACCATATATAAGAGTCAAAAGGCTCCTATTATGAGTCGTCCAATTGGTGATCATACACTTTGGCGGTTTGGGTGGCAGGACACACGGACGCACCTCAGTCAGCCAGCGCTAGGACAGTTGGAGCAGTCTCCGTCTTCCACTCATTCCTGGGAGGCGTCCCTATTAGTTGTCCGCTGATGTCGTGCTGTCAGGCAACATCAGGAATTTCCTTCTGTGCGGTATTGAATTGTCAGGGCACAGTTCGTAAGCAGGTCATTACAAGGTGTGTGCAGGTTGACCACAAAGGAATGCTTCAAAGATTGTGTTGAACATTGTCCGTTGACATTTATTTCCAGCAGGGGTCTGTTTGTATCCTGCTGTTCGTCCTGCTGTCACACCTGTATTTTTTGTGAGCATGTTCTGGCTACAACTTTGGAGCTTGTCTTGTTCAGAGAAGTTGGCAGTCCCCCGGCTGCACATCCTTTCCACCCTCGCTTGACCTAGCACAACCGTGGCTACCACCCAAGTCCGTCTGAATGGTTTTACGTTTTGTTGAGGTTTTTTCCTCCAGAATTTGGAACTCAAAACATGTACACCCATCGTTTTCATATCCTCTCGGTTAGTTCAATTTGCATATCACGTTTTAAAATTACAGTCTTAACTATCCCATTAATTGCTAATCAATAACCTTAATTCAAAGATTATACGTACTACTTCATGTGTATTTAAGTACCCTTTTAATTCACTTAAAGATTATGTATAAATTAATTTAAACTATCATTTGTCTATCAGTAGGCGCGAGCAAGCTGTCATGCTTGCACTCTGACCTCCTGCTGTGCGTGATACTCTCCAAAACAAACAAATGTTTTTATTCACGTTTCTCCTTATCTTTCAGCTAAATCTTTTAATCTTTTAATCTTTTAACTTTTAACGTCCGCACTGTGTTTATTTGTATTGTCTGCATTTTAATTTTGCTTTTATTTTGTTTCTTTTCTCTTTGTTGCATGAAAAACGCCGCACAAACATATCCTTGCCTTGCCCGTCTCCGACTGGTTATCCAACTTGGTCATAACAAACACACAAGGCCATGCTCTAAGCGCCATGCCTAATCACACTTCTCCTCTTTTTTATTTTTTATTTTTAACTTTACATATCGGCTCTTATTCTATTAATGTAGGCTGTTTTTTGTAATTATTATTCAACACTATTCACAGCAAAACAGTTGTAAAGTTATAGTTATTCGCATTATACTCTCAAAATCTGTAGCTAAGTAAAAGCTGTTGAGATTTGGTTTGCCTCCTTTATCTCAGTGGCCTAGTGGTTAGAGTGTCCGCCCTGAGATCGGCAGGTCGCAAGTTCAAAACCCCGGTCGAGTCATACCAAAGACTACAAAAAATTTGGGAGCCAAATCACCAAACATGATTCCCCCACCTCCCAGGGGCAATCACGGGGGATGGGCCAAATGCAGAGGACAAATTCCACCACACCCAGTGTGTGTGTGACAATCACTGGCACCCCAACTTTAATTCTAACTTTATTCTGTCATGCCATTATCCTCTTCTAGCTCAACATCCAGAAGTATGGTGTACTGAAATGTGTAAATAAAAATATAAATTACTCCAAACTAAAATGTCAGACTGCACTTTAAAGTTACTTTTATTAAATTAATTTCAAAACTAACCACCACCACAGCAGACATCTTCCTCAATCCTATCCCAATACTCCCATAAATTAGAAAGGTATTTCACAACAGTGGTTAAGTAGTTATTTTAAGTAATAGATCTCAATATGTAGTAATTAATAAGACTAAATTTGCCCTAGTGTGTGAATGTTGTCTGTCTATCTATCTGTGTTGGCCCTTTGATGAGGTGGCGACCTGCCCAGGGTGCAAAGTCAAATTGTGAAACAAAAATTAAAGTTAAATCAAGTGGAAATTGACAGAGTATATGAACTACATTCTTGAGAATAGTAATTGATCATTAATATGTTGGAAGCCACATATTCAACATATTAAAGAAAAATATCCAAATCCATTGCTATTCGGTATAAAGTTAAACACATGCTGAATAAGAAATGTCTGCACATGTTATATTATTCATTTATTTTTCCATATGTAATATTGTTTTGAAGATTGGGGAAATGTTTATAGAAGAATTATAGACCCAATACTTAAACTTAAAAGGCTCATTTCAATATTACACAAAGCATTATTATTATGATCATATCAATCCATTTTTTAAGTCATAATGTGTTAAATGTTCAGATAATTTAATTTTAAAACAATGGCAATTATGTTTCCAAGTAAAGAACAACAGCCTTCCAGTTTGTATTCTTAGCTTGTTTACATTATGAGGAGAAAACTATCATTTACGGGGGATATTGATTTTTGAAATAGGTCAAGTAAAATAAAATAAAAACATAAATGTATTTCAGTTTTAGGAGTTAAATGATGTACCATCCTCAGTGATGAGCTGAACACATGTAGTTTTTTGTTATGGTTTAAGAGACCCTTGAAAAGTAAAGTTTTTTAACATTATGCAATATAGTAACAATTACTTTCATCTTTTAACGTTGATGTTCCAGGTAATTTAATGTTCAGTAATTGTATATCATAGGCCAATATAAGCTTTGGCTTCCGCCTATTCTTTTTTTTTTTCGGTCATTCTTTTTTCTTTTCTTTTCTGTGTGTAAATGTGTATGATTGTTAATATGTCTAATTTACTGTTAAACTGCTCACACAAATTGGTTGATGGTTGATTACATGACCAAAATAAACTTATTTCATCTATTCATTCATTATCTATCGCACTCATAGTTTTATTCCATTTTGCATGTAATTATTCCTATTGATTTCTTCCCCTTTCACTCAAATAACTAAACAAACAAATAAACAAACTTGCAGCTAACCACAATCAACAGCATACTATTTACGAATCCAAAATAATCAGTCTTATAAAATAATTTTAGCTTTAGATATGATTTAGGGCAGTGGTTTTCAACCTTTTTTTCCAGTAAATTAAAAAAATAAAATACAGCATAATGCCATTATTTTCTGATTTATTAAATTATATAACAGTGCACCATATTGCTCATTTGTTGTGGTCTTACTTGACTTATTTGGACAAACAAAAAAATAAGAATAACTAAAACGTTTTAAAAATTAAATAGTGATTAAATTATAATAAAGATTTCTATACATATAATCAATCATCAACCTTCTTTGGATATTGCAATAGAGATCCATCTGGGCTCGTGAACTTAATTCTAAATATTTATTTTGTTGAAGAATTATTCTTCTATAATTATATTTATAAAGGATTTTGAATTGTCGCTATTTTAAAATATTTAAAATCTCAGGTACCCCTTGGCATACCTTCAAGTACCTCCCTTTTTTGTCCGAGCGGAAACACCATACCCTCCTTTGAGAACTACTGGTTTAGCCTATAAAAAATCCTTTGTCTCATACATCATTAGACTGTACAACTCCTCTTTGGGGGGGCTAGGATGACAGGGAATGCAAAACAATAACAGTGCAATACTTTTTTATATCATGGTCGTTAATGCCTAGTTTCTCTTTTAATAGAATCTATTTTGTTTCCATTTATACCCTTATTAGTTACTGTTTACTTTTTAGTTCTTCTTCCAAAGGGAACTCTCCTGAAGGAATCAATAACGTTTTATCTGTCTATCTATCTATCTATTACTAACCCGAGCACAATTCATGACGTCATGCTCATCTTGCAGACAGTTATTTCCATTTAGTTTTATTCTCTATTTGTAATTCTACATGCACCAATGTCACATAAAAATGTGCTTTCTTTGTTATTTATTTACATTATTATTTCTGGTTTACTTGCTGTCTGTTTACTTAAGTTCTCATATTTTGGTCTGTCTTCCTCCTGATTAGAATTTGTTTAACGCTTCTCTACGTTTTGTTTTGACAATGGCGCTGAGTGGCTCTTATCTGTACTTCTTCAGACTCTATGTTTCACAGATGCCCTTAGATGTATTAGAATATAAATTTAACTTTTATTTTATTGTGTGTTTATTCCTAAAAAAAAATTAAAATGTCAATGTATAATCAATTTATCTTTCTCAAATTTAAATTCAATATTATTAATTTATTTGTTGTATAACTATTAATTCAAAGTTACAATGTGTCCTAATCTATGATGTTCGTGCGTGTGTGTTTGTCTCAACTTCCACACAGAAACTGGATGGATCAGATAAGCAACAAGGCTGTACCAAAAAAAAAGTATACTAGACATATAAATGAATGATGAATTAAACAATGTTTCAATGTCCCACAATCCGTATTTATTGATTGATATTTAAACGTGTAATTTTGGTACAGCCTTGTTGCTTATCTGATCCATCCAGTTTCTGTGTGGAAGTTGAGACAAACACGAACATCATAGATTAGGACACATTGTAACTTTGAATTAATAGTTATACAACAAATAAATTAATAATATTGAATTTAAATTTGAGAAAGATAAATGGATTATACATTGACATTTTAATTTTTTTAGGAATAAACACACAATAAAATAAAAGTTAAATTTATATTCTAATACATCTAAGGGCATCTGTGAAACATAGAGTCTGAAGAAGTACAGATAAGAGCCACTCAGCGCCATTGTCAAAACAAAACGTAGAGAAGCGTTAAACAAATTCTAATCAGAAGGAAGACAGACCAAAATATGAGAACTTAAGTAAACAGACAGCAAGTAAACCAGAAATAATAATGTAAATAAATAACAAAGAAAGCAAATTTTTATGTGACATTGGTGCATGTAGAATTACAAATAGAGAATAAAACTAAATGGAAATAACTGTCTGCAAGATGAGCATGACGTCATGAATTGTGCTCGGGTTAGTAATAGATAGATAGATAGACAGATAAAACGTTATTGATTCCTTCAGGAGAGTTCCCTTTGGAAGAAGAACTAAAAAGTAAACAGTAACTAATAAGGGTATAAATGGAAACAAAATAGATTCTATTAAAAGAGAAACTAGGCATTAACGACCATGATATAAAAAAGTATTGCACTGTTATTGTTTTGCATTCCCTGTCATCCTAGCCCCCCAAAGAGGAGTTGTACAGTGTAATGATGTATGAGACAAAGGATTTTTTATAGGCTAAACCAGTAGTTCTCAAAGGAGGGTATGGTGTTTCCGCTCGGACAAAAAAGGGAGGTACTTGAAGGTATGCCAAGGGGTACCTGAGATTTTAAATATTTTAAAATAGCGACAATTCAAAATCCTTTATAAATATAATTATAGAAGAATAATTCTTCAACAAAATAAATATTTAGAATTAAGTTCACGAGCCCAGATGGATCTCTATTGCAATATCCAAAGAAGGTTGATGATTGATTATATGTATAGAAATCTTTATTATAATTTAATCACTATTTAATTTTTAAAACGTTTTAGTTATTCTTATTTTTTTGTTTGTCCAAATAAGTCAAGTAAGACCACAACAAATGAGCAATATGGTGCACTGTTATATAATTTAATAAATCAGAAAATAATGACATTATGCTGTATTTTATTTCTTTAATTTACTGGAAAAAAAAGGTTGAAAACCACTGCCCTAAATCATATCTAAAGCTAAAATTATTTTATAAGACTGATTATTTTGGATTCGTAAATAGTATGCTGTTGATTGTGGTTAGCTGCAAGTTTGTTTATTTGTTTGTTTAGTTATTTGAGTGAAAGGGGAAGAAATCAATAGGAATAATTACATGCAAAATGGAATAAAACTATGAGTGCGATAGATAATGAATGAATAGATGAAATAAGTTTATTTTGGTCATGTAATCAACCATCAACCAATTTGTGTGAGCAGTTTAACAGTAAATTAGACATATTAACAATCATACACATTTACACACAGAAAAGAAAAGAAAAAAGAATGACCGAAAAAAAAAAAAGAATAGGCGGAAGCCAAAGCTTATATTGGCCTATGATATACAATTACTGAACATTAAATTACCTGGAACATCAACGTTAAAAGATGAAAGTAATTGTTACTATATTGCATAATGTTAAAAAACTTTACTTTTCAAGGGTCTCTTAAACCATAACAAAAAACTACATGTGTTCAGCTCATCACTGAGGATGGTACATCATTTAACTCCTAAAACTGAAATACATTTGTGTTTTTATTTTATTTTACTTGACCTATTTCAAAAATCAATATCCCCCATAAATGATAGTTTTCTCCTCATAATGTAAACAAGCTAAGAATACAAACTGGAAGGCTGTTCTTTACTTGGAAACATAATTGCCATTGTTTTAAAATTAAATTATCTGAACATTTAACACATTATGACTTAAAAAATGGATTGATATGATCATAATAATAATGCTTTGTGTAATATTGAAATGAGCCTTTTAAGTTTAAGTTGGTGTGACTCGACCGGGGTTTTGAACTTGCGACCTGCCGATCTCAGGGCGGACACTCTAACCACTAGGCCACTGAGATGAAGTAGGCAAACCAAATCTCAACAGCTTTCAGTTAGCTATAGATTTTGAGAGTATAATGCGAATAACTATAACTTTACAACTGTTTGCTGTGAATAGTGTTGAATAATAATTACAAATAACAGCCTACATTAATAATTAGAATAAGAGCCGATATGTAAAGTTAAAAAAAAAAAATAAAAAAAAAAAGAGGAGAAGTGTGATTAGGGCTGGCGCTTAGAGCATGGCCTTGTATGTTTGTTGTGAATAGGTTAGATAACCAGTCGGAGACAGACAAGGCAAGGACAAGACTCAAAGTGCTTCACAGACAACAAAGGGAAATGAAAGAAAATAAAAGCAAAATTAAAATGCAGACAATAAAGATAAACACAGTGCGGACGTTAAAAGTTAAAAGATTAAAAGATTTAGCTGAAAGATAAGGAGAAACGTGAATAAAAACATTCCTTTGTTTTGGAGAGTATCACGCACAGCGGGAGGTCAGAGTGCAAGCATGACAGCTTGCTCGCGCCTACTGATAGACAAATGATAGTTTAAATTAACTTATACATAATCTTTAAGTGAATTAAAAGGGTACTTAAATACACATGAAGTAGTACGTATAATCTTTGAATTAAGGTTATTGATTAGCAATTAATGGGATAGTTAAGACTGTAATTTAAAAAAAAAAACGTGATATGCAAAATTGAACTAACCGAGAGGATATGAAAACGATGGGTGTACATGTTTTGAGTTCCAAATTCTGGAGGAAAAAACCTCAACAAAATGTAAAACCATTCAGACGGACGTGGGTGGTAGCCACGGTTGTGCTAGGTCAAGCGAGGGTGGAAAGGATGTGCAGCCGGGGGACTGCCAACTTCTCTGAACAAGACAAGCTCCAAGGTGTAGCCAGAACATGCTCACAAAAAATACAGGTGTGACAGCAGGACGAACAGCAGGATACAAACAGACCCCTGCTGGACATAAGTGTCAACGGACAATGTTCAACACAATCTTTGAAGCATTCCTTTGTGGTCAACCTGCACACACCTTGTAATGACCTGCTTACGAACTGTGCCCTGACAATTCAATACCGCACAGAAGGAAATTCCTGATGTTGCCTGACAGCACGACATCAGCGGACAACTACTAGGGACGCCTCCCAGGAACGAGTGGAAGACGGGGACTGCTCCAACTGTCCTAGCACTGGCTGACTGAGGTGCGTCCGTGTGTCCTGCCACCCAAACCGCCAAAGTGTATGATCACCAATTAGACGACTCATAATAGGAGCCTTTTGACTCTTATATATGGTAGGACTCAAGGTATGGCCGCTCATGTGAACTATCCTTACAACAATTAGAATGGTATAAGATGGACAACTAATGACCCACATTGTTCCCTCTGTCCTGCCTACGAAACCAAAAATTTAGGTCAAATGATAAAACAGGGCGTAGCTGCCGCTGATTGAACCGATACGCTAATACCACATTTTCAATTATTTCGGTTGTCTGTTAAAAACATAGCTATTGGTTGCAATTTGGACACTCCTGCTGTAGGCTACAAAGAGCTAGCAGCTACACAACAGCTGAGCTAAAATAAAATTTAAGCATATCAAAAAATTATAGTTGCTTATTACATACACAAAGTCGCAGAGAGACAGAAGTCTGTAGAAAGTATTCAGTAACAAACGTGTCCGCATTATTAAACTTTCTACCACAGGAAACATACTGAACAAATCCAGCAGTTACTGTCAGACTCTAATCCGGATTACCTTGTCTATCAGAGACATGGTTAAAACCCACAACACCTTTCGTTCTAATTAATGTCCCGGGGGACAAGATTACAGAAAAGACAGATCGAGTGACAAAGGGGGGAGGAATTATGATTTATGA
This sequence comes from Entelurus aequoreus, assembly GCF_033978785.1. Lineage (NCBI taxonomy): Eukaryota > Metazoa > Chordata > Actinopteri > Syngnathiformes > Syngnathidae > Entelurus > Entelurus aequoreus. The sequence continues at coordinate 1,845,091 of NC_084731.1, forward strand.
AAGGGAAAACATTAAAAGTAGATCAATTTGAGTATGTTGAAATTAAAATCACATGTTCCTCAGAAATGTATTTCAAGGTAATTGTAGTATACCGACCGACCACAGCTAAAGACATTTTTCTTGATTCATTTTCAGACATCCTCAAACAGCATAGTATGACAGAAGTAACGTCATGGGGGACGTTAATCTGGACTGGTTAAATAAGACGCGTAGAAAGAAACTTAAGGATATTATAAACGGCTTCTACAATGATACAAAGGATAAGCAGCCCTACTAGAATTACAATTGGATGACAAAAATTAAAGAGATCATCTGTAAATACACGAATACAAAACCAGAAAGAAGAGTGCTAAAATAAAAATACCATTGGATTAATAAAACAATTTGGATTCTAATAAAGACATCGGGACTCAGCTCTCAAAAGAGCAATTATAACAGGTCTAAATACAGATCGTATGTTTTAAAAGTTTGGAAGAACAAGGTAACAATGTTTATGCGGAAGTCTAAGGCTGACTTTCATTTAGAATTAATCAAAGCTGCAAAAGGGAACAATAGAGAGTTATGGAAAACCAGATACAAACTTACGGGAAGAGAGCAAACAAGAAACAACACTATAACATTAAATATCAATGGCGCTACTATCGCAGACAGTCTGGACATAAGTAATAATTTCAATGAACATTTCATCAGTCTGTACAAACCCTGAATAAAAATCCCTCAAAATCAGTGCAAATAATTGTCATTTATTCAGGATGGACTCATTTTAGAAGTAACAAATGAAACAAAGTTAAACAAAATCTTCACTGCATTATCAGACTCACGATCTAGAGATATATATATGGGTTGGACACTATCTTCCTAAAAACATATAAGGATTGTATTATTGCTCGTATAACAACGATTGATAAATAAATCAATAACGGAAAACACTTTCCCTACCACGTGGAGAAACTGCTACTATGATTAAATCCATAAAGCAGGAAATAAAGAAGACCAGAACATGTACAGACCAATTAGCCTTCTCCACGTTATAACAAAAGGAATAGAAAATTTGAAATAAAAAAAAAAGTGGCTTTGGAGCAATCAAGGCTGCTCACACGGTCACTAAGATGGGCATTATGTTGACACATCAATTTAATGAGTATTATATTTATCCATGAGAGCATTTTTGTTGTAAATTGTGAGGTATGGCTGTTAAAATCTTGGTTGTTTTTACGAATGATGACAGATGTGAACAAGAGCATGTATGGTCTTTGTGTGATGATGTAAATAAGGTGTGGTTGTATTGTATGGTAAGTATGTGTCCATGAAGGGGCATTTGGTGACTTTTCTTATAATTGAATACATGCTACAGTATGATTATTTTTGATTAATTATTGATTATTATGAATGTATATATTTATTATGATTAATTAGTGTCATAATTTTATTGCTTGATTTGTGGATCCCTTTAATTTAGGTAGCCAGGGACTACAGATGGAAAGTAGCTATTTAGATATAATCTGGTACAGAACATATCTGTTTCTGAACTTAATGTTTCTGTGCATTGTCCCATCATAGATAGACTAAATTAAATACAACTATTTAGTGAATTATTGTGGCCACAATAATTCACTAGGTGTTGTGAAATATCAAAGTACTATTGCAAAAGCGAACAGTGACCTCAAACATGACCTGTCCTCCGCCTCTGTTCTTGCTGCACTTGACTATCAGCTGTCTTTTCTTTTTCTTGGATGTTTCTGAAACTACTAATACTACTACTACTATTACTATTACTACGACTAACACTGTCCCTGTGAGAGGGACAGAGGGGGGAGGTGAGTTTGGATTGGGTCAAGTTTGAGCGTGTTGAGGTTTTATTTAATCGATATGATCAATCCGGTGCAAGGATAAAGGAACGTAATGATTTAGATTGACAATTGCAGTGGTTGGCGAAAGCAACCCCAACCTCAAAGGAGGGTGCCAATTCAGTAATTAAATGTTTTGTGAATGATCTAATATCCCGACATGGTTTCCCCAAAAAGATTAGGTCAAACAACGGCACCTATTTTAAGAAAACAGGTTAATCTTCTTCAGTCACAAGATCAGCACTTCTCAGGACCAGCAGCTTCCTAGGAAGGTGGAAAGACCATGAGACCAAAATGGTAAGTTTGCAAAATGTAGAATTTGTGTGCCAGTTCCTCTGTGCAGATTTGAGGATGAAAGCAGCCACTCCAGATTCCCTTGCACTCGCTAAGAGGGGCACGGTCAAAGCCGATCCAGGACCAACACCCGATACCTGACTGGAAGGAACCGAGAGGAGAGACAACACCTTGCCAGCGATGACGAGAACAACTAAGGTTGCCAGCCAATGTGTCCACCGGGACTCCAGCAGCTGTGGAAAGAAGTGTCGGGAGTGCCGAAGCAGCGAGGAGGCCTGAAGCAAGCCGAGGGCCTGGACCAAAGCCCCACGCCCCATACTCTGCCCCAGCCTTCCCCAAAGCCCCCACAGCTCCAACTCTACCTGAGTTTTCCCCAATTTCGGCCAGCACGCACATGCCACTGAACAGTCTGCCCAATGGACTGAACCACACCCCAAGAAGAGACAGAGACAGACTGTTTGAGTGGATCTCTTTCTTCACCAGGGCAGCCAAAAGCCCAACGAGGTGTCGGCAGGCCACCAGCCTGAGGCACCACCGAGCCATCTATACGAGCATTAATCGAACATGGACTCATACGAAATTCAGTTGTGTGTTCAAAATCAATTGATAATTAACAATATTGGTAACTACATTCATTGCAAATGCCGGGAAAAATATTTTTGAAAATGTCTTACAGTCATAAGTCTATATACATTCATCTATTTATGTTCAATGATGTTCATGATCAAAGTATTTGTTTTTCCTTTACTAAATCAAAGGGTAGGCCACTAATTGTGTTCTGTGAGATGGTTTTACTGCAGGCTGGTAACAGCGATCGCTCTGAAGGAGGGTCATGGACGGAATTTTTGCCTCGTATAAAAACATTGAGGTTTTTGCCTCTATCTGCGGTAGATATTTAAGTTAGTGGTCTATATCAGAAATTGTTTTGGTCCAGGGTCTTAAGACCCTGGAAGGAGGGTATGTAGTAGAATTTCTGACCTTTTGACCTATATTTCTTGTCTTTTAAGAATGTCCGCTCATTTTCAATACTCTTGTATTTTGTGCCATTGAATGGACCAGTTGTGGGACAAAAGTGAATATTGAGTCGTGCCAACCTGTCTACAGAATTCGAGTTGTTATGGAACAGATAGGAAAAGCAAAACAAGACATTGACGCATTTGATAAGGAACGATGACGCACAACAGACATATAAATGAATGGCAGAAGACCGGAACTCGGGGGTGATTTTGGCTTGTGTGTGTCTTGTGTGCTCTGGAGTACATTGTGTCTGCTTGCACGGACAACTTAATTCAACCTGCACTTCTGATAATGGGTAAATAAATTTGTTGTACTAAACTACTTTTGTTGCTTGCTTAAGCTTCGGACAATCCACTACACTAACTCCGCTCTTCAAAAGTGACAGCAAACACGCTTTCACCAATTACAGACCAATCTCTCTTTTGCCTCAGTTCTCAAAAATCTTAGAGAAACAATTTAACTCTCGACTTGAATCTTTTCTTGAGAAATGACGGTCGGTATGGCTTTAGGTCCAAACGAACAACCTCAATGGCGATAACTGAAGCCATTGAAGAAATTACTAATGCACTGTAGCATAAAATATATGCAGTTGGTATTTTTATTGATGTAAAGAAAGCCTTTGATACCATTAATCATTCAATTCTATTAGATAAAATGGAAATATATGGAATTAGGGGGCTGGCTGTTGACTGGTTAAAAAGTTATATGACAGGGAGGGTACAGTTTGTAAAAATGGGTCAATTGTTATCTGATACTCTTGGCATTGCTTGTGGTGTCCCCCAAGGGTCCGTGTTGGGGCCAAAACTGTTTAATGTACTGTATATATTAATGATATGTTTAATACATCCAAAGTACTGAAATGTATACTATTTGCAGACGACACAAATATATTCTACAGTAGTGATGACTATAATGATTAAAGTTAAAGATTAAAGATTAAAGTACCAATGATTGTCACACACACACTAGATGTGGTGAAATTTGTCCTCTGCATTTGGCCCATCCCCCGTGATTGCCCCTGGGAGGTGGGGGAATCATGTTTGGTGATTTGGCTCCCAAATTTTTTGTAGTCTTTGGTGTGACTCGACCGGGGTTTTGAACTTGCGACCTGCCGATCTCAGGGCGGACACTCTAACCACTAGGCCACTGAGATGAAGTAGGCAAACCAAATCTCAACAGCTTTCAGTTAGCTATAGATTTTGAGAGTATAATGCGAATAACTATAACTTTACAACTGTTTGCTGTGAATAGTGTTGAATAATAATTACAAATAACAGCCTACATTAATAATTAGAATAAGAGCCGATATGTAAAGTTAAAAAAAAAAAAAAAAAAAAAAAAAAAAAAAAAAAAGAAAAAAAGAGGAGAAGTGTGATTAGGGCTGGCGCTTAGAGCATGGCCTTGTATGTTTGTTGTGAATAGGTTAGATAACCAGTCGGAGACAGACAAGGCAAGGACAAGACTCAAAGTGCTTCACAGACAACAAAGGGAAATGAAAGAAAATAAAAGCAAAATTAAAATGCAGACAATAAAAATAAACACAGTGCGGACGTTAAAAGTTAAAAGATTAAAAGATTTAGCTGAAAGATAAGGAGAAACGTGAATAAAAACATTCCTTTGTTTTGGAGAGTATCACGCACAGCGGGAGGTCAGAGTGCAAGCATGACAGCTTGCTCGCGCCTACTGATAGACAAATGATAGTTTAAATTAACTTATACATAATCTTTAAGTGAATTAAAAGGGTACTTAAATACACATGAAGTAGTACGTATAATCTTTGAATTGAGGTTATTGATTAGCAATTAATGGGATAGTTAAGACTGTAATTTTAAAAAAAAACGTGATATGCAAAATTGAACTAACCGAGAGGATATGAAAACGATGGGTGTACATGTTTTGAGTTCCAAATTCTGGAGGAAAAAACCTCAACAAAACGTAAAACCATTCAGACGGACTTGGGTGGTAGCCACGGTTGTGCTAGGTCAAGCGAGGGTGGAAAGGATGTGCAGCCGGGGGACTGCCAACTTCTCTGAACAAGACAAGCTCCAAAGTTGTAGCCAGAACATGCTCACAAAAAATACAGGTGTGACAGCAGGACGAACAGCAGGATACAAACAGACCCCTGCTGGACATAAGTGTCAACGGACAATGTTCAACACAATCTTTGAAGCATTCCTTTGTGGTCAACCTGCACACACCTTGTAATGACCTGCTTACGAACTGTGCCCTGACAATTCAATACCGCACAGAAGGAAATTCCTGATGTTGCCTGACAGCACGACATCAGAGGACAACTAATAGGGACGCATCCCAGGAATGAGTGGAAGACGGGGACTGCTCCAACTGTCCTAGCACTGGCTGACGGAGGTGCGTCCGTGTGTCCTGCCACCCAAACCGCCAAAGTGTATGATCACCAATTAGACGACTCATAATAGGAGCCTTTTGACTCTTATATATGGTAGGACTCAAGGTATGGCCGCTCATGTGAACTATCCTTACAACAATTAGAATGGTATAAGATGGACAACTAATGACCCACATTGTTCCCTCTGTCCTGCCTACGAAACCAAAAATTTAGGTCAAATGATAAAACAGGGCGTAGCTGCCGCTGATTGAACCGATACGCTAATACCACATTTTCAATTATTTCGGTTGTCTGTTAAAAACATAGCTATTGGTTGCAATTTGGACACTCCTGCTGTAGGCTACAAAGAGCTAGCAGCTACACAACAGCTGAGCTAAAATAAAATTTAAGCATATCAAAAAATTATAGTTGCTTATTACATACACAAAGTCGCAGAGAGACAGAAGTCTGTAGAAAGTATTCAGTAACAAACGTGTCCGCATTATTAAACTTTCTACCACAGGAAACATACTGAACAAATCCAGCAGTTACTGTCAGACTCTAATCCGGATTACCTTGTCTATCAGAGACATGGTTAAAACCCACAACACCTTTCGTTCTAATTAATGTCCCGGGGGACAAGATTACAGAAAAGACAGATCGAGTGACAAAGGGGGGAGGAATTATGATTTATGAAAGGGAAAACATTAAAAGTAGATCAATTTGAGTATGTTGAAATTAAAATCACATGTTCCTCAGAAATGTATTTCAAGGTAATTGTAGTATACCGACTGACCACAGCTAAAGACATTTTTCTTCATTCATTTTCAGACATCCTCAAACAGCATAGTATGAAAGAAGTAACGTCATGGGGGACGTTAATCTGGACTGGTTAAATAAGACGCGTAGAAAGAAACTTAAGGATATTATAAACGGCTTCTACATGATACAAAGGATAAGCAGCCCTACTAGAATTACAATTGGATGACAAAAATTAAAGAGATCATCTGTAAATACACGAATACAAAACCAGAAAGAAGAGTGCTAAAATAAAAATACCATTGGATTAATAAAACAATTTGGATTCTAATAAAGACATGAGGACTCAGCTCTCAAAAGAGCAATTATAACAGGTCTAAATACAGATCGTATGTTTTAAAAGTTTGGAAGAACAAGGTAACAATGTTTATGCGGAAGTCTAAGGCTGACTTTCATTTAGAATTAATCAAAGCTGCAAAAGGGAACAATAGAGAGTTATGGAAAACCAGATACAAACTTACGGGAAGAGAGCAAACAAGAAACAACACTATAACATTAAATATCAATGGCGCTACTATCGCAGACAGTCTGGACATAAGTAATAATTTCAATGAACATTTCATCCAGTCTGTACAAACCCTGAATAAAAATCCCTCAAAATCAGTGCAAATAATTGTCATTCATTCAGGATGGACTCATTTTAGAAGTAACAAATGAAACAAAGTTAAACAAAATCTTCACTGCATTATCAGACTCACGATCTAGAGATATATATATGGGTTGGACACTATCTTCCTAAAAACATATAAGGACTGTATTATTGCTCGTATAACAACGATTGATAAATAAATCAATAACGGAAAACACTTTCCCTACCACGTGGAGAAACTGCTACTATGATTAAATCCATAAAGCAGGAAATAAAGAAGACCAGAACATGTACAGACCAATTAGCCTTCTCCACGTTATAACAAAAAGAATAGAAAATTTGAAATAAAAAAAAAGTGGCTTTGGAGCAATCAAGGCTGCTCACACGGTCACTAAGATGGGCATTATGTTGACACATCAATTTAATGAGTATTATATTTATCCATGAGAGCATTTTTGTTGTAAATTGTGAGGTATGGCTGTTAAAATCTTGGTTGTTTTTACGAATGATGACAGATGTGAACAAGAGCATGTATGGTCTTTGTGTGATGATGTAAATAAGGTGTGGTTGTATTGTATGGTAAGTATGTGTCCATGAAGGGGCATTTGGTGACTTTTCTTATAATTGAATACATGCTACAGTATGATTATTTTTGATTAATTATTGATTATTATGAATGTATATATTTATTATGATTAATTAGTGTCATAATTTTATTGCTTGATTTGTGGATCCCCTTAATTTAGGTAGCCAGGGACTACAGATGGAAAGTAGCTATTTAGATATAATTTGGTACAGAACATATCTGTTTCTGAACTTAATGTTTCTGTGCATTGTCCCATCATAGATAGACTAAATTAAATACAACTATTTAGTGAATTGTTGTGGCCACAATAATTCACTAGGTGTTGTAAAATATCAAAGTACTATTGCCTCCCCAGCAAGCAAGTGTCCAACTAAAGAACAGGTTTGCCCCACTGTTGATGGACAATGGATCCCCCTCTGATTGCCTGAATAACCCACCATCACCACGCAGAAGGGTAAGACCTGCTAACTTTACACCACAGAGAAAGCTAACGAGAGCTCCTGAAAATCTGATTGTGGGGGACTTTTCTGTAAAAGATATGAAAAGCAATAATAACACCAAAGTACTCTGCTTTCCGAAGGATATGGTATCTGACATGGAAAAAAGAATCCTGGAAATTGTCGCTGCACACCCAAATGTGAAAAATATCATCCTGCACATTGGTTTTAATGACATTGTAAAACAACAATCAAGAGAGCTGAAAGAGCACTTCAATAAACTCTTTGAAACAGTCAGCGCTGTGAATGCTGACGTTTTTATCAGTGGTCCTCTACCCCCAATCAGGAGAGGAGCTGAGAGATTCAGTAGACTTTACTCGCTGAATGAGTGGCTATCAAGTGCACTTCTTGCTCGTTCAATGCATTTTATTGACAATTTTAGCTTTTTCTGGGACCGCAGGCATCTTTTTAAGGCAGACGGACTTTGCCTGAATAAGATGGGAGTAAAGCTATTCATGAACAACATGTTTCACTTCCTGCATCTTGCATCTATCATCACTGCCAAGGACAAGAGACAAGAGGAGCCACCGAGGAAGGAAGACACAACACAGCCTATCAGGAACGTCGAAGAAGGACCGCCACTGCAAAAGGAGAACGTCGACCATGAGATACACCAGAGCAAAGAGGAGAGGTGTCTATCCTCCTCTACCGCCCCTCCCTCCATTCTGAATGCATGTGAAGATCCCTCCCCCACATCCCCCAAGCCATCCACGTCTCCATCTTTCTCCCTCCCTCAAGTAGACCTTTCTCCCCCCTTCTCCCCCTTGGAGTTCCGGGAGCTACCCCCACTCACAGCTGATAGTCAAGTGCAGCAAGAACAGAGGCGGAGGGCAGGTCATGTTTGAGGTCAATGTTTGCTTTTTCAATAGTAATTTGATATTTTTACATCACCTAGTGAACTATTTAATTTAGACTTTAAAAAATAGGACAATGCACAGAACCATTTAATTCAAAGACAGACCATGATTTTAACAGCCAACCTTTATAATTTACATTAGACCCAAATTGTTTAATTAATCAAAGGTATTATTATTTTTAGCACTTTTCTTTCTGGAAAAAACCTTAGTCGTTCTCGTCATCACTGGACAGGTGGTCTCTCTCCTCTTCAGAATCCTCCCCGTCCGGCATCGGGTACATGTCTGGGATCCTGCGTGGTTCATTAGTAAAAACAACCATCTGCCTCTCTACTCTCCTGACTAACAATGACTTCAAAACTGGACCACAACAACAGAGTAGAAATCCCATCATCATAATACAACCAAGGGCTGCCACTCCTAGCCTTACTACACCCTGTCTCCATCCTCCCATTAAATTCTCAAACCAACTCGACCAACTTGGAGCAATATCTTTTCCTGCATTTTCCTTCACCTCTGACCTGAGAGTCCTGAGCTTCCTCATAGCGTTGGTAAATGCCCCCTCTGGAGCTGTGTGCCCTGGAATATATGTGCAGCAATATTCACCAATGAGTGCACAAACTCCACCTTTCTCAGCCAACAACCAGTCCAGCGCTTGTCTGTTCTGCCACGCCACCGCACTGTTTGCACTCACTTGCTCACCTAGGGAACTTAATGCATCCTCAGTGTAATTAATGAAACGCTGCTGATTATAATAAATGTAATTGATCCATTCCGTGTTTTTATTTGCAGTTATCCATGGCAAAATAGACTCAAATCCTGATCTAATCTCATGTCTGGCCTTGTACTTATCTGGAATACCTCTAGGCTGACCTATGGCATCTAAATACACCCTATCATCTGGAGCAAATTGTCTCTTCACCCTGTTTCCAGTGCTGTTGTTACCACTATCTGCAGGCAGTATTACTACTTCCTGCACTATCTGCACCCTGGCACATCTCCCTGCCCAACCTACAGGAAGAACAGGAAACAGTTGTTGCTCCCCACACCACCAGTAATGATCAGCCAGAGCCAACGTCTGCTCATGATAAAGACAAAAAGGCACAAAGACTGGTTCTATTGAGGCCCCCTTGACTTGAGTAGCCCCTCTGAAGATTGGCTTAGTACAATTTCCATCTACTCTCCACAAAAAGTTGCATCTCGCATCTTCCACTCTTCCCACATGCACATTTCCAGTTTTTTCAAAACATTCAAACAACCCTACCGCTATCAGAGGCATCCCCCTTGGCATACCCATTTCAGCGCTAGTCATGCTTATTCTTTCGTCTGTCTCCTTACACTGGTTTGTTTTTGATGTACCGTTTCCTTTGTGTCTTCCATAATACCTATATCTGGGCGTCCCTATTAACAGTAAACACTCTGCGTTGCACAATGGTCGGACCCTCCCTCTCTGTCTGGCAGCCTCTTCAGCACACCTCTTCCAGCTATAAATCGTGTTTGTCACAAACAAACGTTCAACTTTGGCCTTGGTACATATGTAGCAGTCCGTTTTACCATTAACCTGACCAGCATATTGAACCCACTTATACCAACCATTTTCCCCTGGTCTAGTCGCTATCCCTATCTTCTCTCTGGCCTTGCTGCTTGCATCCTCAGGGGAAGTGAATAACTGGGAACTCTGCTGTATCGGTGTCGTGACCACCATGTCCAGAACTAGGAGGCAAAAGAGGATCATCCCCCCCTTCCAGGGCATCTTGTCCCTGGATGTCATCACTTTCCCTCTTTTCCTCTGCAAGGAAGCCCTCTGGAGCTTTTACGCAGTGGTTTAAATGATACCACGTGGGAGAGCCTTTTACCTGTACTGCTGTGGGCGTAGCTCTCACGACCTCGTATGGTCCTTCTCGCCGAGGGATGTTCCACTTCCTCCTGAATACTTTCACGTATACCAGGTCTCCTGGTCTCACGGACAGCGGACCGTCCTCTTGTTCTACCTCTACCTGTAGGGAATTGAAACGTGCAGAGATACTCCTGTGTATGTTAGTCATTTGTTTCACATAAGATTTCATGTCATTTGTCAATACATCAAGTGAGGGACCCTTGGTGGTTTTGTGCACAGGTGATGGCATCGGCCGGCCAGTTAATGCCTCATGCGGTGTGATTTTTAGATCCCTGTGTGCACTACTTCTGTAAGCCATAAGCGCTAGTGGCAATGCATCTACCCAGTTTAACCCTGTGCACATGCAGATTTTAAGCAACTTGTTTTTTAGGACACCATTCACTCTCTCAACCACACTCTGTCCCTGTGGATTGTACACACATCCAAACCGCTGTTTAATCCCCAGTTTTTGCAGCATACACTTTACAGTCTTGTCCACAAACTCTTTCCCATTATCTGAACTTATCCTGATTGGGATACCGAATCTTGGAACAATTTCCTGACACAAAAACTTAGCCACAGTCTCTGCATTTTTGTGTTTAGAGGGCATGGCTTCAACCCATCTGCTGAATCTGTCAATTACCACCAGCATGTACCTTTTGCCTTGCACTGGTCTTATCATGTCTACATAGTCCATGACCAAGTGCATAAATGGTCCTTCAGGTGTTGGAATGTGTCCAGCGGGAGGCATTGCACCTCTTCGAATGTTACTCTTTAGGCATATTTCGCATCGACCAATCACGCCATCAACATACTGCTGTAATTTTGGGGCCCAAAAGTTCCACTTGCGGATTTTTCTCAACACTTCACCTCTTGACTCATGGCTTACCCCATGAGCCTCATTGATCAGCAAGGGTAAAAGTTCACTGGGAGCTACAAAGAATCCCTGATGGTTCCTCCACAGTCCTTCCCCGTCTTTAGATGCTCCTCTCTGAAGCCAGAGCTGGTGTTCTGCTTCAGGTGCTCCTTCTTGTAGCAGCATCAAATCTTTACTGGTCATTTTTTCCTCTAAGTCCACAGCATGATTCATCATGATGGATTTGTGACTCACTGAAGCTGCTCGTTTTGCTGCTTCATCTGCTGCTGCATTTCCTTTGGTTATCCATGAATCACCCTTCTGATGTGCAGCACATTTTATGATGGCTAAAGTCTTTGGCTTCATCATTGCTATCAACAACTTCATGATCTGGTCCCGGTGTTGGATGGGGGAGCCGTCAGTTTTTCTGAAGCCCCTCCCCTTCCACGCTGCACCAAACACATGACACACCCCATGTGCATACGCTGAATCAGTATACACATTCGCATTTCTGTCCTCCGCATAATCACATGCACTCGTCAACGCCTTTAGTTCTGCCAGCTGGCTTGAACATGGCTGCACACATTCTTGCATCTTCACAATCCCAGCTTCACCATTCTTCCATTCAATTACTGCAAACCCCGCTCTTAGGGCCTCCCCGTCTCTGTAGCAGGAGCCATCCACGAACAATGTCATGTCGTCTGACTCCAAAGGGGTGGCGCTCAGGTCAGATCGCAGTTTGGCATATCTTTCTGACTCAGCCACACAGTCATGTGGTTCTCCCTCAAACGGGAGTGAGATGCTATCTGCAGGATTTTTTACTCTACAGGTGTGCATCGTCACATCTGGATACTCAAGTAGTCGATGGTATTCAGTCAACCTCTGTGCGGTTAAAACAAATTTCCCTCTTTCAATCAAGTTTATCAGTTTGTGATGTGACAAAATTTCTATTCGATACCCCATCGTGAGGGATGATGCCTTTTCATACAGTAGGTGAGCAGCAGCCAGGTGTCGATAACACTCTGGCAACCCGAGCTCCACTGGTGTTAGCGCAACAGAGTAATAGGCTATTGGCTGAGCACAAGACCCTACACCTGTTTTCTGGCCTAACATTCCTACTGCATGACCCTGACGACATGACACAAACAGCTGGAACGGTTTCTCATAGTCTGGCAGAGTCAAAACCGGTGCTTGTTGTAGCAGTGTTTTTATAGTTTCAAATGCAATGTGCCCCTCTGAAGTCCAAATTAGTTTACTTCTCAAGTTTTCAGCTCCTTTTTCTCTTATCATGTTTCTCAGGGGCTGGACGATAGCAGAATACTTATCGACCCACTCAGAACTGTACCCAGTCATTCCCAAAAATGTCATCATTTCTTTCACAGTGGTAGGCCGAGGAGCTTTTGACACAGCCTCCAACTGTGCGGGGGAAACTGCTCGCGTCCCCTCTTTGATTAACCTACCCAAATACTCTACCTGATCCATACAGTACTGGAGCTTTTTCAGAGAAGCCTTGTGGCCTTTCTCAGCAAGCATATTTAGCAGGATCATAGAGTCATTGTGGCAGGTTTCCAAGTCTGGCGCACACAAAATGATGTCATCCACATATTGGATAACTGTACTGGTGATTTTGCCAGTCAAGTCAGCCATGTCTTCTTTTAACACTTTGTTGAAAACATGAGGGCTGTGTTTGAACCCCTGAGGGAGACGTGTGTACGTATAGGACTGATTTCTATACGTAAATGCGAACAAATGCCTACTAGCTGGACTTAGCGGCACACTGAAAAATGCAGAACACAAATCGATTACTGTGAACCACTTAGCCTCGGATGGAACATTTGTCAACAATGTGTGTGGATTTGGAACATTAGCTGGACAGTCCTCAATCACCTCGTTCAATGCGCGCAAATCATGTACCAACCGATGTTTACTTTTATCTGCTTTTAGCACTGGTAAAATTGGTGTGTTACTGCATGGGTTCGACTCAACCAACAATACTCCAGCCTTCAACAGACCTGTTATGGTTTCCTTAATTCCCTCCTCAGCCTCAGGTTTAAGAGGATATTGGTGTTTCCAAGGTGGTCTACACCCTGGTTTTAACTTGAAATCCACGGGTTGAGCTGATTTAATCATCCCCACATCAGTATCATGTTTTGCCCATAATTTGTTTGGCACTGCCTCCAACATTTCTTTTTTCAGGTCTGAGTGCTGAACATGGCACTCCAGTTGATGTGGAAGCCGAACTGCTTGCGGCTGAGCCCAGCCCGATGCAGAAATGGATATTTTGACAAATGATTTATCTTCACTTATCCAAATATCCTTATTTTCAGTGGTGATGTAATTAACACTTTTCGCCTCAAGGACCATTGGCCCCAAATGCTTTTGTTCATAGCCTGCATTCACTAACAAAGTTACATGCGGAAGACTGTTTTTGATTTTAAACTCTTTGGCTAAATATGTATTTTCGACTATCTCCATGGCCGCTCCCTGTTTCCCTAATATTATGGAAGCTGATTGGACCTCGATTTTTTCGGGCTGTTTTTTAGTCCATTGGTCTGGTTGAGCTTCAGATCCGTTTTTGAAAAACTGAAGTGTACAATGTAGTGGGCATGTTGGAGGCTCGGCCTTTGGCAAGTTTGTTTTGATAAAGTTCATCCACACATTTGCCGGATTTAGGAAAGTCTCACTCAGCTCTCCAAGCCAAAACACCGTCTCTTCCTCTTCTCTCAACATCATTTGGAAGTGTCCTGTTTCCACACTTATCCCAGCCGGGGTGCACTGGATATCGCATTGTAATTTGCACATTGCGTCTCTTCCAAGGAGATTCACAGGCGTTTGGTCAGATATTAGCACAGGCAGTTCAATTGTTTTTCCTTGAAACTGTAGGGAGACTGGCTCAGAAATTGGTATCAGCTGCTTAGTCCCTGAGAATCCAACTATTCGAACATATTGTCCGGATCTTGGGAGGTTTTTTGAGTCAGCCTGGCCCACACAGGTGTATGTAGCACCCGTATCCGCCATCATCTCTACCGGCTTTCCCGCTAGTTGAACCTGCAGCATTGGTTCCTCATCAGGGCGTGATGTAACAGCCAGCTGACGACCTCCCTCTGGATCCCCAAGGCCCCCCTAGTAGCCAGTAGGTGGCCCCTGCCAAGGGTTTACCGGCCCCTGCCAAGGGTTTTCCGGCATCTGGCTACCTCTGCCCCTCACGCTCAGCCCCTGCATGTTTTGTTCGAACCTGGGCATCATCATCTGACCAGGGGGAAATCTGCAGTCCCTGCTTAAGTGACCACTCCTTCCACAGTTGTAGCATCTCATTCTTTCCCACCTGCGATTCTCCATCCTTTCTCCTGTCATTCCTCTGCCTCTCCTCATCCCTGGACCTCCTCCCCAGCCCTGTGGTTGCATATATATTACCTGGGGGGCATTTATTGGTTCAATTGGTGGAGCAGATGGTGTTGGTTCCGCTGGTGTCATAACCGCTTGCATCTTTCTTTTTCCGTCAGTCAGCTGTTGTTGTGTCAGTTTTCTTACAGCTTCCTCATCAGCCTGCTTCTGTTGGGAGATTTTGGTTCTTGTCTTGGTCACAGCATCCACAAGGTAGTGGATTGTCCGAAGCTTAAGCAAGCAACAAAAGTAGTTTAGTACAACAAATTTATTTACCCATTATCAGAAGTGCAGGTTGAATTAAGTTGTCCGTGCAAGCAGACACAATGTACTCCAGAGCACACAAGACACACACCAGCCAAAATCACCCCCGAGTTCCGGTCTTCTGCCATTCATTTATATGTCTGTTGTGCGTCATCGTTCCTTATCAAATGCGTCAATGTCTTGTTTTGCTTTTCCTATCTGTTCCATAACAACTCGAATTCTGTAGACAGGTTGGCACGACTCAATATTCACTTTTGTCCCACAACTGGTCCATTCAATGGCACAAAATACAAGAGTATTGAAAATGAGCGGACATTCTTAAAAGACAAGAAATATAGGTGAAAAGGTCAGAAATTCTACTACATACCCGCCTTCCAGGGTCTTAAGACCCTGGACCAAAACAATTTCTGATATAGACCACTAACTTAAATCTCTACCGCAGATAGAGGCAAAAACCTCAATGTTTTTATACGAGGCAAAAATTCCGTCTATGACCCTCCTTCAGAGCGATCGCTGTTACCAGCCTGCAGTAAAACCATCTCACAGAACACAATTAGTGGCCTACCCTTTGATTTAGTAAAGGAAAAACAAATACTTTGATCATGAACATCATTGAACATAAATAGATGAATGTATATAGACTTGTGACTGTAAGACATTTTCAAAAATATTTTTCCCGGCATTTGCAATGAATGTAGTTACCAATATTGTTAATTATCAATTGATTTTGAACACACAACTGAATTTCGTATGAGTCCATGTTCGATTAGTGCTCGTATAGATGGCTCGGTGGTGCCTCAGGCTGGTGGCCTGCCGACACCTCGTTGGGCTTTTGGCTGCCCTGGTGAAGAAAGAGATCCACTCAAACAGTCTGTCTCTCTTTGGGGTGTGGTTCAGTCCATTGGGCAGACTGTTCAGTGGCCGGTGCGTGCTGGCCGAAATTGGGGAAAACTCAGGTAGAGTTGGAGCTGTGGGGGCTTTGGGGAAGGCTGGGGCAGAGTATGGGGCGTGGGGCTTTGGTCCAGGCCCTCGGCTTGCTTCAGGCCTCCTCGCTGCTTCGGCACTCCCGACACTTCTTTCCACAGCTGCTGGAGTCCCGGTGGACCCATTGGCTGGCAACCTTAGTTGTTCTCGTCATCGCTGGCAAGGTGTTGTCTCTCCTCTCGGTTCCTTCCAGTCAGGTATCGGGTGTTGGTCCTGGATTGGCTTTGACCGTGCCCCTCTTAGCGAGTGCAAGGGAATCTGGAGTGGCTGCTTTCATCCTCAAATCTGCACAGAGGAACTGGCACACAAATTCTACATTTTGCAAACTTACCATTTTGGTCTCATGGTCTTTCCACCTTCCTAGGAAGCTGCTGGTCCTGAGAAGTGCTGATCTTGTGACTGAAGAAGATTAACCTGTTTTCTTAAAATAGGTGCCGTTGTTTGACCTAATCTTTTTGGGGAAACCATGTCGGGATATTAGATCATTCACAAAACATTGAATTACTGAATTGGCACCCTCCTTTGAGGTTGGGGTTGCTTTCGCCAACCACTGCAATTGTCAATCTAAATCATTACGTTCCTTTATCCTTGATCATATCGATTAAATAAAACCTCAACACGCTCAAACTTGACCCAATCCAAACTCACCTCCCCCCTCTGTCCCTCTCACAGGGACAGTGTTAGTCGCAGTAATAGTAATAGTAGTAGTAGTATTAGTATTAGTAGTTTCAGAAACATCCAAGAAAAAGAAAAGGCAGCTGATAGTCAAGTGCAGCAAGAACAGAGGCGGAGGCCAGGTCATGTTTGAGGTCACTGTTCGCTTTTGCAATAGTACTTTGATATTTTACAACACCTAGTGAATTATTGTGGCCACAATAATTCACTAAATAGTTGTATTTAATTTAGTATATCTATGATGGGACAATGCACAGAAACATTAAGTTCAGAAACAGATATGTTCTGTACCAGATTATATCTAAATAGCTACTTTCCATCTGTAGTCCCTGGCTACCTAAATTAAGGGGATCCACAAATCAAGCAATAAAATTATGACACTAATTAATCATAATAAATATATACATTCATATTAATCAAAAATAATCATACTGTAGCATGTATTCAATTATAAGAAAAGTCACCAAATGCCCCTTCATGGACACATACTTACCATACAATACAACCACACCTTATTTACATCATCACACAAAGACCATACATGCTCTTGTTCACATCTGTCATCATTCGTAAAAACAACCAAGATTTTAACAGCCATACCTCACAATTTACAACGAAAATGCTCTCATGGATAAATATAATACTCATTAAATTGATGTGTCAACATAATGCCCATCTTAGTGACCGTCTGAGCAGCCTTGATTACTCCAAAGCCACTTTTTAATTTCAAATTTTCTATTCCTTTTGTTATAACGTGGTGAAGGCTAATTGGTCTGTACATGTTCTGGTCTTCTTTATTTCCTGCTTTATGGATTTAATCATAGTAGCAGTTTCTCCACGTGGTAGGGAAAGTGTTTTCCGTTATTGATTTATTTATCAATCGTTGTTATACGAGCAATAATACAATCCTTATATGTTTTTAGGAAGATAGTGTCCAACCCATATATATATCTCTAGATCGTGAGTCTGATAATGCAGTGAAGATTTTGTTTAACTTTGTTTCATTTGTTACTTCTAAAATGAGTCCATCCTGAATAAATGACAATTATTTGCACTGATTTTGAGGGATTTTTATTCAGGGTTTGTACAGACTGGATGAAATGTTCATTGAAATGATTACTTATGTCCAGACTGTCTGCGATAGTAGCGCCATTGATATTTAATGTTATAGTGTTGTTTCTTGTTTGCTCTCTTTCCGTAAGTTTGTATCTGGTTTTCCATAACTCTCTATTGTTCCCTTTTGCAGCTTTGATTAATTCTAAATGAAAGTCTTGTTCTTCCAAACTTTTAAAACATACGATCTGTATTTAAACCTGTTATAATTTCTCTTTTGAGAGCTGAGTCCGGATGTCTTTATTAGAATCCAAATTGTTTTATTAATCCAATGGTATTTTTATTTTAGCACTCTTCTTTCTGGTTTTGTATTCGTGTATTTACAGATGTTCTCTTTGATTTTTGTCATCCAATTGTAATTCTAGTAGGGCTGCTTATCATTTGTATCATGTAGAAGCCGTTTATAATATCCTTAAGTTTCTTTCTACGCGTCTTATTTAACCAGTCCAGATTAACGTCCCCCATGACGTTACTTCTTTCATTTCACAACAGTGGTTAAGTAGTTATTTTAAGTAATAGATCTCAATATGTAGTAATTAATAAGACTAAATTTGCCCTAGTGTGTGAATGTTGTCTGTCTATCTATCTGTGTTGGCCCTTTGATGAGGTGGCGACCTGTCCAGGGTGCAAAGTCAAATTGTGAAACAAAAATTAAAGTTAAATCAAGTGGAAATTGACAGAGTATATGAACTACATTCTTGAGAATAGTAATTGATCATTAATATGTTGGAAGCCACATATTGAACATATTAAATAAAAATATCCAAATCCATTGCTATTCGGTATAAAGTTAAACACATGCTGAATAAGAAATGTCTGCACATGTTATATTATTCATTTATTTTTCCATATGTAATATTGTTTTGAAGTTTGGGGAAATGTTTATAGAAGAATTATAGACCCAATACTTAAACTTAAAAGGCTCATTTCAATATTACACAAAGCATTATTATTATGATCATATCAATCCATTTTTTAAGTCATAATGTGTTAAATGTTCAGATAATTTAATTTTAAAACAATGGCAATTATGTTTCCAAGTAAAGAACAACAGCCTTCCAGTTTGTATTCTTAGCTTGTTTACATTATGAGGAGAAAACTATCATTTATGGGGGATATTGATTTTTGAAATAGGTCAAGTAAAATAAAATAAAAACACAAATGTATTTCAGTTTTAGGAGTTAAATGATGTACCATCCTCAGTGATGAGCTGAACACATGTAGTTTTTTGTTATGGTTTAAGAGACCCTTGAAAAGTAAAGTTTTTTAACATTATGCAATATAGTAACAATTACTTTCATCTTTTAATGTTGATGTTCCAGGTAATTTAATGTTCAGTAATTGTATATCATAGGCCAATATAAGCTTTGGCTTCCGCCTATTCTTTCTTTTTTTTTTTCCGGTCATTCTTTTTTCTTTTCTTTTCTGTGTGTAAATGTGTATGATTGTTAATATGTCTAATTTACTGTTAAACTGCTCACACAAATTGGTTGATGGTTGATTACATGACCAAAATAAACTTATTTCATCTATTCATTCATTATCTATCGCACTCATAGTTTTATTCCATTTTGCATGTAATTATTCCTATTGATTTCTTCCCCTTTCACTCAAACAACTAAACAAACAAATAAACAAACTTGCAGCTAACCACAATCAACAGCATACTATTTACGAATCCAAAATAATCAGTCTTATAAAATAATTTTAGCTTTAGATATGATTTAGGGCAGTGGTTTTCAACCCTTTTTTTTCCCAGTAAATTAAAGAAATAAAATACAGCATAATGTCATTATTTTCTGATTTATTAAATTATATAACAGTGCACCATATTGCTCATTTGTTGTGGTCTTACTTGACTTATTTGGACAAACAAAAAAATAACAATAACTAAAACGTTTTAAAAATTAAATAGTGATTAAATTATAATAAAGATTTCTATACATATAATCAATCATCAACCTTCTTTGGATATTGCAATAGAAATCCATCTGGGCTCGTGAACTTAATTCTAAATATTTATTTTGTTGAAGAATTATTCTTCTATAATTATATTTATAAAGGATTTTGAATTGTCGCTATTTTAAAATATTTAAAATCTCAGGTACCCCTTGGCATACCTTCAAGTACCTCCCTTTTTTGTCCGAGCGGAAACACCATACCCTCCTTTGAGAACTACTGGTTTAGCCTATAAAAAATCCTTTGTCTCATACATCATTAGACTGTACAACTCCTCTTTGGGGGGCTAGGATGACAGGGAATGCAAAACAATAACAGTGCAATACTTTTTTATATCATGGTCGTTAATGCCTAGTTTCTCTTTTAATAGAATCTATTTTGTTTCCATTTATACCCTTATTAGTTACTGTTTACTTTTTAGTTCTTCTTCCAAAGGGAACTCTCCTGAAGGAATCAATAACGTTTTATCTGTCTATCTATCTATCTATTACTAACCCGAGCACAATTCATGACGTCATGCTCATCTTGCAGACAGTTATTTCCATTTAGTTTTATTCTCTATTTGTAATTCTACATGCACCAATGTCACATAGAAATTTGCTTTCTTTGTTATTTATTTACATTATTATTTCTGGTTTACTTGCTGTCTGTTTACTTAAGTTCTCATATTTTGGTCTGTCTTCCTCCTGATTAGAATTTGTTTAACGCTTCTCTACGTTTTGTTTTGACAATGGCGCTGAGTGGCTCTTATCTGTACTTCTTCAGACTCTATGTTTCACAGATGCCCTTAGATGTATTAGAATATAAATTTAACTTTTATTTTGTGTGTTTATTCCTAAAAAAAATTAAAATGTCAATGTATAATCAATTTATCTTTCTCAAATTTAAATTCAATATTATTAATTTATTTGTTGTATAACTATTAATTCCAAAGTTACAATGTGTCCTAATCTATGATGTTCGTGCGTGTGTGTTTGTCTCAACTTCCACACAGAAACTGGATGGATCAGATAAGCAACAAGGCTGTACCAAAAAAAAAGTATACTAGACATATAAATAATGATGAATTAAACAATGTTTCAATGTCCCACAATCCGTATTTATTGATTGATATTTAAACGTGTAATTTTCCATATATCTATTATTTTACTGGACTTAGCAAGCACCTACTACTAGCACACTCTACAGACCGAGAATAACTGTTCAACCACACTTAGTAATGCCAAGCTAGATGCTAACTTAGCCTTACTATGCCTCAGTAAGCAAGCTAACACAATGCTAACCTAGCTCAATGCTATCCTAGCTCAATGCTAACCTAGCTCAATGCTATGCTAACACAATGCTAACCTAGCTCAATGCTATCAGTGTCACTCCTCTTCGAACCAATGCCTCACGCAGCTGTCACTCACACAGCCTCGTCACACGCACACACTCTTATCTCAAAATGTCTCCCAGCTTTTTTTTTTTTTTTATATGCGTCACACAGTCACTCACACACAG
The DNA here is from genome assembly GCF_033978785.1 of Entelurus aequoreus. Lineage (NCBI taxonomy): Eukaryota > Metazoa > Chordata > Actinopteri > Syngnathiformes > Syngnathidae > Entelurus > Entelurus aequoreus. The sequence goes on from NC_084731.1 coordinate 1,866,549, forward strand.
AGAATTTACCAGCACAGTTAAAAGTAAATGCAATAGACAACTATTTTTCTCATCCAGAAGCACAGCTGTATCATATCAGAACCTTAATAATAAGAACAACATTTATCATTCACTCTTAGATGGACAAATAGTCAAGTTTAAGGAGGGTATTCTGGACTTCCCTGCTTAGGCTGCTGCCCCCGCGATCCAACCTCCGAGAGCGGAATAAGATAATTAAATGGATAAATCATTCACTCATATGTTTTCTGTACATAAACTTTGTCTACTTTCTCACACGCACACACATTTTAGACAATTTCCAGACTTTTACAGATAGCGGGGCTGTGAAAAAAGCGTGAGGGGAGGTTGCGAGGGGGGGGGGAAGGAAGGGGGGGATTAAACCAGACAAGAAACCAGGTGCTACACAAAAGTTATTAAAATACGCAGATATATATATATATAAATTTAAAAAACACACACATTTTTATCCCACAAACCACGCCCCCCTGGTCCGGACCAATATAAACAACTAATGCACGCGTGCTTTTGTGGAATCGGCCGTCTCATATCACAAAAACCAGGTTCCATCATTGCTCATAAAACGGCGATTAACCCGTTTCATTGGAGCAGCACCTGCGTTATCAAACTGACCAACACGGATCACTGGCCTCTAAGGCGCCATAGGACCACCAGGAATCACCCAGCATCCTACAGACATCGTGTCTGGTCAGTCCCATACAGTTTCACCAAGTTTCACCAAAGCTCTACCATATGGAGCCCGAGACGCCACCTGTCTATTCTGCAGCCATTAAACAGATTCGTGACAACTTGGCTCAGTTGATCTCCTTTACCGGAGTCACTGAATGGTCACCTAATATGAGGCTTTTTTACACGCTGAGTCACAAGGACTAGGGACCGCTGCAGTTTCCACATAGACAGGTGTCTCGCACTTTCACAGACGTATCAATTTTATATGGGCCAAATGTGCCACCAGTTAGCAACCCTTGCCTTAAATTTATCTTTGTCCAACTCTGGCTAAATCTGATGCACTTGCAGAAAGAAGCATCCTCTGCCAGCAACGACAGAGGATGAAGAGGTTAAAAGAAAATTTTCGTCTCACATCGTCTGTGCTTCTACACTCCAAACCACCAAAATTCTATCAACAATCCCCTAATGTTAAAAACAAGAAATCACAAATATTCAACAAACACACAGACAAATGATCACATATAAAACAACTCAATCCAACCATAATTTACCCCAGTCCAGGTTGTTTTTGGAGAACCTGACTAAACCTATCTTTTATGAAAAAAAATGTCAGTTTTCATCTTACCGATCCCGTTTCTCTTCAGACAGACAACTTTTACACAATAAGCAAAATAGCTTACCTTTTATTAGATGCGCGCGTGCAAGCGTTGTCTGCCTGAGAGAGAAGCCGGGAGCGGATGTTGACTTGCAGAGTTCTGGACCATCCTAGTTCGTGACGCCAATTTGTGTAGTGGATTGTCCGAAGCTTAAGCAAGCAACAAAAGTAGTTTAGTACAACAAATTTATTTACCCATTATCAGAAGTGCAGGTTGAATTAAGTTGTCCGTGCAAGCAGACACAATGTACTCCAGAGCACACAAGACACACACCAGCCAAAATCACCCCCGAGTTCCGGTCTTCTGCCATTCATTTATATGTCTGTTGTGCGTCATCGTTCCTTATCAAATGCGTCAATGTCTTGTTTTGCTTTTCCTATCTGTTCCATAACAACTCGAATTCTGTAGACAGGTTGGCACGACTCAATATTCACTTTTGTCCCACAACTGGTCCATTCAATGGCACAAAATACAAGAGTATTGAAAATGAGCGGACATTCTTAAAAGACAAGAAATATAGGTGAAAAGGTCAGAAATTCTACTACAGTCCGGAGGACACAACGTTCACAGTTTCCAAAAACAATTTGAATTGTGGACTCGTCAGACCGCAGAACACTTTTCCACTTTGCATTAGTCCATCTTAGATGAGCTCGGGCCCAGCTAAGCCGGCGGCGTTTCTGGGTGTTGTTGATAAATGGCTTTCGCTTTGCATAGTAGAGTTTTAACTTGCACTTACAGATGTAGCGACCAACTGTAGTTACTGACAGTGGTTTTCTGAAGTGTTCCTGAGCCCATGTGGTGATATCCATTACACACTGATGTTGCTTTTTGATGCAGTACCACCTGAGGGATCGAAGGTCACGGGGAGTCAATGTTGGTTTTCAGGCTTGCTGCTTACGTGCAGTGATTTCTCCAGATTCTCTGAACCTTTTGATGATATTACGGAGCGTAGATGGTGAAATCCCTAAATGCCTTGCAATAGCTGCTTGAGAAATGTTGTTCTAAATATATGCATGTATGTATATACATGCATATATTATGTACATATATATATGTATGTACATATATATATGTATGTACATATTATGTATGTACATACATATGTATGTATGTATGTACATACATATGTATGTACATACATACATATGTATGTACATACATACATACATATGTATGTACATACATATGTATGTACATACATACATATGTATGTACGTACATACATATGTATGTACATACATACATACATATGTATGTATGTACATACATACATATGTATGTACGTACATACATATGTATGTACATACATACATACATATGTATGTACATACATACATATGTGTGTTCAGACATGTATGTATGAACACACATACATATGTATGTACACCCTCCGCCACTGTGGTGGATGGTCCGAATCTTAAACAGCAACAAAAGTGAATTTAGTACAAAAGTTTTATTTACCCATAATCAAAAGTACAACGTTGGATTGAATTGCCCATGCAAACAGACAACGTCCTCCAGAGGAGTTGGATGAGATGACAATCATGCGAATCACTCATGGCCTTTATTGTAAAATCTTGACACTTTATTGTAAAATCTTGACACTTTATTGTAAAATCTTGACTCTTAATCGTAAAATCTTGACACTTTATTGTAAAATCTTGACTCTTAATCGTAAAATCTTGACATTTTATTGTAAAATCTTGACACTTTATTGTAAAATCTTGACACTTTATTGTAAAATCTTGACTCTTAATCGTAAAATCTTGACATTTTATTGTAAAATCTTGACACTTTATTGTAAAATCTTGACACTTTATTGTAAAATCTTGACATTTTATTGTAAAATCTTGACTCTTAATCGTAAAATCTTGACATTTTATTGTAAAATCTTGACACTTTATTGTAAAATCTTGACATTTTATTGTAAAATCTTGACTCTTAATCGTAACATCTTGACATTTTATTGTAAAATCTTGACACTTTATTGTAAAATCTTGACTCTTAATCGTAAAATCTTGACATTTTATTGTAAAATCTTGACACTTTATTGTAAAATCTTGACATTTTATTGTAAAATCTTGACACTTTATTGTAAAATCTTGACACTTTATTGTAAAATCTTGACATTTTATTGTAAAATCTTGACTCTTAATCGTAAAATCTTGACATTTTATTGTAAAATCTTGACACTTTATTGTAAAATCTTGACATTTTATTGTAAAATCTTGACTCTTAATCGTAAAATCTTGACATTTTATTGTAAAATCTTGACACTTTATTGTAAAATCTTGACTCTTAATCGTAAAATCTTGACATTTTATTGTAAAATCTTGACACTTTATTGTAAAATCTTGACATTTTATTGTAAAATCTTGACATTTTATCGTAAAATCTTGACATTTTATTGTAAAATCTTGACATTTTACAGTGAACAGTTGGATAGATATTGTGCTTAGAAATCATAAGTCAAGCAGATATTTATTTTTATTTGGACAAAAACAATGTTTAGAAAGCATTTGTTGCAATATTGGTTTAGTTTGGTGTTGATATTGGATACTATACAAGTTTAAAATGTATGCAATTTTTGCAGTATATATTTTTTTTACTGTCAAAATGGAAAAAACAAATACATTGAGTAGGAAAAGATAAAGTAGAGTATTTTGTCGCATGTTATTTCCAGGCGTTCACATGAAATGATCTGGTAAAGTGAGCTGTGTAGTTAGTGGGTTTGTGAAATTGTCACTTGAGAATTAGTCTTTTTTTCCAAGATTGACATAAATAACCTGGAAATCTGAGGGGCAAATCCAACCACATTTAATGCAAATTCAACTGAGTTTCTAACCGGCACTTTCCATAGCTCAGTGCCACCAATAATTGAGCGTGCGGACTACGTCCTTTTTTTAAACATCATTATTAGTGTGGCTTATTAGTGATTCCCAGAGCCCAAAAAAAGTCTGCGGGCTATAGAGCGTTTTCTATTCGGGCTCCAATACTATGGAATGCCCTCCCGATAAAAGTTAGAGATGCTAACTCAGTAAAAGCATTTAAGTCTCATCTTAAAACTCATTTGTATACTCTAGCCTTTAAATAGACTCCCTTTTTAGACCAGTTTTTCTTTTCTACTCTGCTCCCAACCCGGGGTGGACCGCTAGCCTGTCCATCGGATGGGGACATCTCTACGCTGCTGACCCGTCTCCACTCGGGATGGTTCCTGCTGGCCCCACTATGGACTGGACTTTCGCTGATGTGTTGGACTTTCACAATATTATGTCAGACCCACTCCACATCCATTGCTTTCGGTCTCCCCTAGAGGGGGGGGGGGGGTTACCCACATATGCGGTCCACCCCAAGGTTTCTCATAGTCATTCACATCGGTGTCCCTTGTGTGGGCTCTGTGCCGAGGATGTCGTTGTGACTTGTGCAGCCCTTTGAGACTTTTGTGATTTAGGGCTATATAAATAAACATTGATTGATATCATGCTGCACCATCATGCAGTGTACTTAATGTAGTATTGAGTGAGGAACTAAAAGCTGTGCATGACTGGACAGTATGTAACACACTTGTCCTTAACACCTCAAAAACAAAAAGTATTACATTGGGGACTAGGCAAGGGTTATCTTGTGACCCAAAGTTGGATTTGAGGCTAGGTATTTCAACAGTTCAACAGGTCAGAAGTGCCAAGCTCCTTGGAGTGATGCTGGACTGCACTCTATCCTGGTCAAATCATATCAGTGATATAGTTACAAAGATGGGAAGGCTGTTGGTATTTCCAGGAAATGTGCTGCTTTTGTTGATCCACCTCTTTGTCAAATTGTTAAGAGTTTAGTCTTGTGTCATCTTGACTATTGTTCTACAGTCTGGGCGTCTGCTGCAAGTGGTGAGATCAGTAAGCTCCAGATTGTCCAGAATAGGACAGCAAGGCTGGTTCTTGGTTGTTCACTAAGAACCAACGTGAACCAAATGCATGCTTCTCTTTCCTGGCTAACAGTGCAGAACAGGTTGTCAGCTAATACTCTTTTATGGCTCAAATCAGTAACCGCTAGTAAAACTGCTTTTCTCAAATAGTTCACAGTAGCACTATACATAATCACAATACCAGGGCGTCCAATGAGGGGCATTTTGTACTCCCTCGTCCCAGGAAGAATGCTTTACGGAAATCTTTTATTTATAGATCTTTATCGCTCTGGAATAACCTGCCTTGAATTCTCACCAGCATTGAAAGTAAACAGGTTTTTAAAAAGAGTAATATTTTATCCGAGTCTTTAAATTACTTTGCTCGTTGACGATTAGTTTTGTTTTATATTGTGTAGCTATATTTTTATGGTAATTATTATTCTGTGACTGTAAAGTGTTTGCTTGTTTTTTTATTGATGCTTTTATTTTTTTCTGTATTGTGTAGTTATAATTATATGCTTTCACTTGTAATTGTATTGAATTGTGGACCCCAGGAAGACTAGTGGGTTGTTGAGGCAACTAATAAAAATCAACAAAAAAAAAATCAAAATCTATACTCCTGCCACTAGAGGGCAGCATGTTACCACACTGAAAATAACTCAGGTCAGCCTGAACCTTTTATTTCAAGTGAATAAATAACTATCAGCCATTACAAAAATACTAACTAAAAAACTATTTTAACAACAGTGAACATTTATACAGGAACAAATATTTAGTAAACGTGTATTAGAAATATTGGAGGTCCTTCCTTCCTTCTCCTCTGTGATGTCAGCAGAGATGATTACTGCTGCTCCTCGCCCTGCTGCTCCTCAGCCTGCTGCTCCTCGCCCTGCTGCTCCTCGCCCTGCTGCTCCTCAGCCTGCTGCTCCTCAGCCTGCTGCTCCTCAGCCTGCTGCTCCTCAGCCTGCTGCTCCTCAGCCTGCTGCTCCTCGCCCTGCTGCTCCTCAGCCTGCTGCTCCTCAGCCTGCTGCTCCTCGCCCTGCTGCTCCTCAGCCTGCTGCTCCTCGCCCTGCTGCTCCTCGCCCTGCTGCTCCTCAGCCTGCTGCTCCTCAGCCTGCTGCTCCTCAGCCTGCTGCTCCTCGCCCTGCTGCTCCTCATCGTGCTGCTCCTCGCCCTGCTGCTCCTTCTTCCTCTGCAGGACACAGGAAACACTCAGTACTCCAAATGATCAATGACGTCATCACTATGATCAATGACGTCATCACTATGTCTGGTACCATCATCTAGGATACCATGCTCTATTGAAATGATGCCAAAGATAACAGGATCTATTATAAAATGGTACCCTAAAACCATGATCCAATGATAACATGATACCATAAAGATGATCCAATGATAACATGATTAAGATGATACATGACAACATACCATAAAAAGATGATCTATGATACCATAAAAAGATAATCCATGACAACATGATACCAAAAAAAGATGATCCAATGATAGCATGATACCATAAAGATAATCCAATGATAACTTCATTAAGATGATCCATGACTACATACCATAAAAAGATGATGCAATGATAACATGATACCATAAAGATGATCCAAAGATAACATGATTAAGATGATCCATGATACCAGAAAAAGATGATCCAATGGTAACATGATTAAGATGATCCATGACAACATACCATAAAAAGATGATCCATGATAACATGATTAATGATAAAATGATACCATACAATGATAACATGATGTGTATGCGTCAGTAGAGTTGTGTGTGTTAATCCTGCTGCTACCTTAGTTGGACCCCTTTTGGCCCTTTTGGCCGCCGGACTCTTATTAGCGGGGCCCCGGCTGGTTCCTAAACCAGAATCGTCCTGCTGCTGCTCCTTCTTCCTCTGCAGGACACAGGAAACACTCAGTACTCCAAATGATCAATGACGTCATCACTATGATCAATGACGTCATCACTATGTCTGGTACCATCATCCAATAATAACATGATCACTGATAACATGATGTGTATGCGTCTAAGTAGAGTTGTGTGTGTTAATCCTGCTGCTACCTTAGTTGGACCCCTTTTGGCCCTTTTGGCCGCCGGCATCTTATCAGCGGGGCCCCGGCTGGTTCCTAAACTGGAATCGTCCTGCTCGTCCTCACAGGCGGCTTTCCAAGTTGTGTTTGGTAAGACACAGAAATACAAGTTACAAATGAAACACTTCATTGTCAGGCTACTCAAAGAGCTGATGTTGACTTTTCATACCTTTTTGGTTTTGGTTTTTCTCCAGGGATTTTACTGCAAGAGATGGCTTCAATTAAAAAAACAATATTATAATGTTAGATGGTAGAATCTACCTTCCTTACATTTATCTTTGAAAAGCTCTTCTTTTAATTCTTTAATCTGCTGGTCGCGAAGAAGAATCTGCTCTTGGGAGCGATGAATCTGCTCTTGGGAGCGATGAATCTGCTCTTGGGCATTTTGACGTTCTATGAGTCTGGCCTTTTCAATTTCGCGTAAGAGATGATCCTCCACTTTTTTACGCTCGTGTTGAGACAATCCGTCCATCACCTGCTGAAATTCCTGTTCCACACACACACACACACACACACACACACACACACACACACACACACACACACACACACACACACACACACACACACACACACACACACACACACACACACACACACACACACACACACACACACACACAGGTGTTGTAATGTTGTACAGGGCTTACTCATCTCCTATGTGTTGTCTACCTTGTACTTTTTTGTGACATTTCCTGGAATAAATGAAAAAAAAAAAAAAAAAATTAAAAAATGGACCCATCCATAACGTTCCTACCATTTTTGGCTTTTCTGGGCAGGTGTTTTGAGTTAATCAGCTGATTAGTTTGTGGCACCAGGTGTCTTCAAAATTTAACCCTTACACAATATTCTAATTTTGTGACACACGGAATTTTGGATTTTCATTTGTTGCCACTTCAAATCATCAAAATTAAATGAAATAAACATTTGAATGCATCAGTCTGTGTGCAATGAATAAATATAATGTACAAGTTACACCTTTTGAATGCAATTACTGAAATAAATCAAGTTTTTCAAAATATTCTAATTTACTGGCTTTTACCTGTATATGTATGAAATACTTGACTTTCAGTGAATTCTAGCTATATATATATATATATATATATATACATATATATTTATTTATTTTATATAAATAAAAGAAATACTTGAATTTCAGTGTTCCGGTGGCTATCCATTAGATGGCAGTATTGTCCTGTTTAACTTTTCCGTTCTTGATGAGTATATAATTTCGGCCACCGTGTTCAATGGAGAAGTCTGTTCTACAAAATGTACAGGCAACATACACCTTCCCCTTCGAACTGTCCTGGATGATCTGAAATTCTTGTTTCCATTTGTTTTGGGACTTGCAAGCGTATTTCTTCATCTTGCTCGTCGACGGCGTCGCCATGTCTGTAATTTCCTCGTTCTTCTGCTTCGTCTCCTTGTTGTGTGCGCAGTTGTGCACTCTACTCTCTAAAAGCCCTAGATGTTATGACGTCATTGGGCAGGCAAGCTGTTTATATTGTGGGAAAGCGGACGTGAGAACAGGCTGTCCCCACTCAGTCTCAGGTCCGCATTGAGCTGGAGGGGGCGTGGCCTCCAGCTCCGGCTGAATACCGGGATTTGTCGGGAGAAAATCTCTGCCGGGAGGTTGTCGGGAGAGGTGCTGAATACCGGGATTCTCCCGCTAAAAACGGGAGGGTTGGCAAGTATGGTTGTCTACCTTGTACTTTTTTATGGCATTGCCTGAAATAAATGAATAAATGAAAAAAAATAATAATAATAAAATAAAAAGAACCTATCCATAACGTTTATACGATGTTTAGCTTCTCTGGGCAGCAAAGGAAATTAAAATGATTTGTAAAGATTATCCGGATATTTTTTATTTGAACATAGTGTAGTCTTTTAACGGTAAAAAATGCCATTTTTCTCCCTGATGTATGTTTTACATTCCCAGCAAAACTCGAAGTCTACTACCTCCTATCAACAACGTCACTTCCCTATCTCTCCCGAAAGTCCCGCCCCCCAGCCAAAGTCATTGGCTAACACCCCGTCGCCAGCAGTTACAACATACATCATCTCCTCCACAACATACTGCCCCGACAACTTCACCAACTCCAAATAATGACTGCATTTACAACTCCAAAACGCGCTTCTCTCTCCGCCCTCCATTGTTGTTTACTTCAGTGTCGCACACTAAACAAGTTGGAAAACTTATTGCGGTGTTAGCATTGACTGTATAATGCAGTGCTTCTCAAACTTTTTTTGTCATCCCCCACTTTGGACAAGGGGGAGTTTTCAAGCCCCAACAGAACGCTAATGCCAAGCTTAACATTTTCAAATTTATTGAACATCAAGTAACATCAAGTTGTATACATTCAAACTCAATAACATCAAGATCAATAATAAATAAAATAATTGTGCAGCTGTGGTATAACTTGCATCAAGTTCAATAATAAATAAAAAATTGTATTTGTCATTTATTCAGGATGGACTAATTTTAGAATTAACAAATGAAACAAAGTTAAACAAAATCTTCCCTGCATTATGAGACTCACGATCTAGAGATATATACGGGTTGGACACTATCTTCCTAAAAACGTATAAGGATAGTCTTATTGCTCCTATAACAACAATTGATAAATAAATCAATAACGGAAAACACTTTCCCTACCACGTTGAGAAACTGCTACTATAATTCAATCCATAAAGCAGGAAATAAACAAGATGTCAACAAGTACAGACCAATTGGCCTTCTCCCCGTTATATCAAAAGGAATAGAAAATTTGAAGTTAAAAAGTGGCTTGGAGCAATCAAAGATGCTCACACGGTCACTAAGAGGGGCATTATGTTGACACATCAACTTAATGTGTACTATATTTATCCATGAGAGCATTTTTGTTGTAAAATTGTGAGGTATGGCTTTTAAAATCTTGGTTGTTTTTACAAATGATGACAGATGTGAACAAGAGCATGTATTGTCTTTGGGTGATGATGTAAATAAGGTGTGCTTGTATTGTATATTAAGTATGTGTCCATGAAGGGGCATTTTGTGACTTTTCTTCAATTGGATTACATGCTATAGTATGATGAATTATTATGAATGTATATATATATTATTTAGTATGATATTAGTGTCATCATTTTATTGCACGTATCCCTTTAATTTAGGCAGCCAGGGACTGCAGATGGAAAGTAGCTATTTAGATATAATCTGGTACAGAACATATCTGTTTCTGAACTTAATGTTTCTGTGCATTGTCCTAGCTCTGGACAATCCACTACAATGTAATATTGCCTGACAAAAAGTGATTCCACGTCAAATTTTGATATTTACACATCGCATATTTACACACGCGCATTTGACTACAATACCCTTATGAGCATTACATATATCAACATCAAGTACCTACAGTACGGTTTACTTGTTGAAATACCCTTTTTAGAGCAAATATCTACCCAAATGGCCACTTTGTTGCTGCCTAAAATGTATTTCTAGTAATATTTGGACACATCTTATCTCTGCATATCCTACGCGGCCAAGTTGGTAGAGTGGCCGTGCCAGCAATCGGAGTGTTGCTGGTTACTGGGGTTCAATCCCCACCTTCTACCATCCTAGTCACCTCCGTTGTGTCCTTGGGCAAGACACTTCACCCTTGCTCCTGATGGCTGCTGGTTAGCGCCTTGCATGGCAGCTCCCCCCATCAGTGTGAATGTGGAAATAGTGTCAAAGCGCTTTGAGTACCTTGAAGGTAGAAAAGCGCTATACAAGTATAACCCATTTATTACTCTTTTTAGTATTACATATACTGTATATAAATCAAGTACCCACTGTACTAGAAATACCCTTTTTAGAGCAAATACCTACCCATATAATTTATATACAATTTAATAAATCAGAAACGGATGACATAGTGCTGTATTTTACTTCAGCTCTTTTTTTCAACCAAAAATGCTTTGCTCTGATTAGGGCAGGGGTCGGCAACCTTTATCACTCAAAGAGCCATTTTGACGACTTGCACAAATTAAAGAAAACAATGGGAGCCACAAAACTAGTTTGAAATTTAAAATGAAACAACACTGCATACAAAGCTTTTTTTTGCTTTGTGCTATGTTTAAACCAGGGGTCTCAGACACACCTTAATCCAGGGGTGGGCAATTAATTTTTACCGGGGGCCGCGTGAGCAACCCGAGCACTGCTTGAGGGCCACATCCACAATATTTCAATTCAATTTTGCTCAATATTATTTTTGATATATACCGTAAGATAAATAATAATAATAATAATAATAATTAATAATAATAGTAATACTTCAACATAGTGTGTGTAACAGCATTCCATGACTAATATAAATAAATTAACATTAATAATAAATGACAGTAAAATAAGCACACGTATGACTGAGGAGTCATAGTGTAACTTTGTGTGGTGTTTGAGTTGTCCGACTTTTTGTGTGGCCATAAACGCACCAGTGGCTTAGTGGTATGCGTGTTGGTGACACATGACAAGTTGCTTTTGGCCTGGTTTGTACGGCAGAAAATGACTAGTTTTTCCAGATAGAAGTGTTTTATTCATGTTTTTGGTGTGGTTATGTCCGAATATAAACAGTTTTGCTCAATAAAGTGATGGATATAATTCCTGTCCTCGAAGCATCTCGATAGACGTTACAATAATTGAACGGTGTTCAATTGAACGGTGTTGACGAACACCGTTAGGGCCGCTTGTTGTCACTGTCACTCAAAGTTGCATTGCAAAATGACATAGAATAAATATGTTTATTTTGTTTAGAATTCAGATGGGATTTGATTTGGTGCGCGGCATATATTTGCTGCGCGCAGCGGACGCTTGAGCAGTGCGCAATTGCGCAGGCGCGCACCTTAGAGGGAACGTTGCTTGGCAGTCCATGTCTTGTTGGAAACACGCCATTCTTCATCAACTTTTCTCTTTTTAGCGTCTCGGGTGTAAAGCGTGCATCACTTGTCGCTGCATGTGCACCTTCACTCGCAGGTTACACACGCCCATAAATAATACTTTTCAAAATAAAAGCAGCACAGTTGTATTGCGCGCACGACAGATGTTTTTTCAACTTTATTTTGTAATTTGCGATTGCAGCTGTTCACATTCGCTCACAATCACGCACACGCATACGTCCACACGGAAGTAATACAAATAACGATTTTCAAAACAAAAGCAGCACCGTTGTATTGCACACTCGACATAGATACTTTTTTAAATTTATTTTGTAATTTATAATTGGCCTCACGCGGGCCGGACAGGGACGCACAAAGGGCCGGATGTGGCCCGCGGGCCGCAGAATGCCCAGGTCTGCCTTAATCTGACAATTTAATGTAAGTGCGGCCCGCGAGTTTTAAATGAATGGCGCTTGACAGCGTCATATTTGCCCATACTATGGCGTCACATTAGTACCAAAAATCCAAGCGCATAAAAACTGTTCTCGCACGCTGATTCTCCACTTCGTGCGCCCGCGTGGTGCCTTTGTGCGCGCGCGCCGTCTCGGTCTGTGTGCTGTCATGTTTCATTTTGGTACTTTGGGGGCGGGCATGCTTAGACGGCCCCTTCTTTCTGATTGGCTCTGAGCATTTTTCATATGAGCCAATCAGAAGTATAGCAGGGCGGGTCATCGTCAATATGTATCAAGATTTACGGAGGAAGAAGCGGATCCAAAAATGTTGGCTGAAAAAGAGGTAAGTTGAGGGACACACTTATTTACATTATTGAACTGCTTTGGAGTGATTGTAAGGGTTTACTGACTTGTTAGAAGAATGGAGGCTCCACTGCTATCTTAGTTGAAAACATTAAATGCACTGCACATGAGTGTAATAAAAAAAGCACCTGGACTTGCTAGTTCACACAGCATCCCTGCTGTTAGCCATTCATGGGTGTTGTTGTATTACTTTTCTTCTCATCATAGTCCTAATACTTGTCAAGTATCCCGTTTTGGCCAGAAACATCGTGTATTTTACACCTCTTTCCTAGCCTGACTAGCCAGCCCATCTCTTTTGCATTCTGTTCCATTGCATTACGACATTTGAATGTAAATGAAAAATCATGTATGTTTTATTTATTTTATTTTAGTAACACTGGTATGTTTTATTTGTTGACCTTCAAATTAAATGTGCTGTGACATGACATGTCATCGGTCTTACACATTTTGGTTATATACTGTACTTCTGTATTCTATAGTAACCAATTTGCATCTTCCTTTTCTAAACAGAAATGCTGGCAGGGATGGAGAGGAGGTTTTCTGAGGGGGGCATTGATGGCAAAGTACCAAAGTACTCACTTTGAAAAATACAACTTCAAGTAGGTTGCAAAAAAAAGGCAGATGAAGTGAAACTATAGCAATGCTTTTCTTGACACTCTCTCATGCACACAGATACTCATGTTATGAGAAGCATATTGTTTCAAAAATATTAACATTAATTGTTGTTATTTTAAACCTCTTTCAGATTACATTGCTCAAATTCAAAAACCACTTTACTACACAATTATTAGGCCCAATGTGCAGGATTATTCTATTAGTATTAGTTATTTTTTATGTTTTATCATATCTTAGCTTATTTTTATGTTTTATCATATCTTAGCCTATTTTATATGGTCTTATTATTTTCATATTTCAGTTTTTATTGTATTTTATTTTATTGTATAGTTTTTCATATTGTAGTTTATTTTTATGTTTGATTATTTCATATTATTTTTGGACTTTTACCTGATGTGTATTTTAATTATTTTTAATCCATTTATTTTATCATCTAGTGTTTCCTCAAAGAACCCTCTGGATCTCCACGTCCAGAGGCTTCCTGTGATTGGCTATTGTCATTGTGTTGTTATTATTATTATTGTTGTTGTTGTTTATTTTTATGTACATGTTTGACTGTCTTCATGGGGTGTGGGTGTTATTTCTCATTTTGTTTTTATGATAAATAAATGATAAATGGGTTATACTTGTATAGCGCTTTTCTACCTTCAAGGTACTCAAAGCGCTTTGACACTATTTCCACATTTACCCATTCACACACACATTCACACACTGATGGCGGGAGCTGCCATGCAAGGCGCTAACCAGCAGCCATCAGAGGCAAAGGGTGAAGTGTCTTGCCCAAGGACACAACGGACGTGACTAGGAAGGTAGAAGGTGGGAATTGAACCCCAGTAACCAGCAACACTCCGATTGCTGGCACAGCCACTCTACCAACTTCGCCACGCCGTCCACTTTGAGCTGCATTTTAAATGTATGAAAAGTGCTTTATAAATAGAAATGTATTATTATTATTATTAGTAATAGTACCCTTACAATCACTCCAAAGCAGTTCAATAACGTAAATAAGTGTGTCCCTCAACTTACCTCTTTTTCAGTCGACATTTTTTGATCCGCTTCTTCCTCCGTAAATCTTGATACATATTGACGATGACCCGCCCTGCTATACTTCTGATTGGCTCATATGAAAAACGCTCAGAGCCAATCAGAAAGAAGGGGCCGTCTAAGCATGCCCGCCCCCAAAGTACCAAAATGAAACATGACAGCGTACAGACCGAGACGGCACGCGCGCACAAAGGCACCACGCGTGCACAAAAGGGTGTCACGCGCGCACAAAGTGAAGAGTCAGCGCGCGATAACAGTTTTTATGCGCTTGGATTTTTGGTACTAATGTGACGTCATACAACCCTCCCAATATTTCCGGGAGACACCCGAAATTTAGTGCGTGATGACACTGCCTTAAGCGCTAGGGATGTGCGTATCGATCCTGTGGTATCGATATATTGATACTCACACGCTACTCATTTGGCATCACTTTTCTGAAAAAAGTATCGATATAAACCAAAAAAGGGCGTGTGGGGGGTGCAAGCATCACTTTCAGATGTTTTTGATGACTTACTTAACTTCCTATGTGCTGGGACACACCTGTACCTGGCAGAGTATAGAGCTGGCCCAGTCACGTGACAGGAGACAGCCAATGAGCGTGGTCAACGTGCAACACACACACAGCCAGCCGACAGCGTTGTTACTTTTCCTGAACAGCAATCTGAGACTTCAGTAAAGTGTGACGTGTGACGACATATCTCGAGTACACTGAAGGTGTGATGGTGTCAGACATTTTTGTCTGACACAAGTTCATTTTCTCAGGGAACTGTCTTTCGTATGCAGGTTTATAGGACAAGGAAATCCTAGTTTATTGTGATAAGGAAATGATTGACTTTGCTTCAGAGAAGTGTTAGAAGTTTACTTCCACAAAGAGGTTTGAAACATAACATTGTTATGAATAAATGTTTTTTGAAGCTTTTTCTACCAATACTTTTTTTTTGAGGAATAAGAAAAGTGAAAATGTGTATACTTTTGTTTATATTTAATTTATTTTTCATATTTATGTTATTTTAAGTTGACTTTTTTTATATATTGACCATAATGAATGTGGTATAAATGGTGTGTATTTGTCTTGTGATTTGTCTTAAATAATAACAATAGTAATAATATTTTTGACTAACAAAAATTGCCAATAAGAAATTAATGTTAATTTAATTTAGTTATTTTTTTTATCTTTTTCTCCAAATAGTTCAAGAAAGACCACTACAAATGAGCAATATTTTGCCCTGTTATACAATGTAATAAATCAGAAACTGATGACATATTGCTGTATTTTACTTCTTTATCTCAACCAAAAATGCTTTGCTCTGATTAGGGGGTACTTGAATTAAAAAAATGTTCTCACTGAAAAAAGGTTGAGAACCACTGTTATACAATATATGCCTTGAGCTCTTATTTTGAAGGCGCCACTTGTAGTGGAGCGGAGGTCTTTTAAAAAAACAAACAATAAAGTGCAGGTCCTCGTGTAAAACTGGATCCTCCGTGTTTCTTATTTTATACTTTCATACAGTATAGGCGACTTCTCTAAACCCTCGGTTACCTTATTTATTATTATCATTGTAAAAGAGTGATCTATGTTTGTCTGTTGCCATCTCCTGGTGAATGTTAGCTAAATGTTTATTGTGAGCGAACACGTGGTGCTGAATTTCCCCCAGGGATCAATAAAGTACTTCTATTCTTTTCTATTTAGTGGTCAATTGTACGGAATATGTACTGTACTGTGCAATCTACTAATAAAAGTTTCAATCAATCAATCAAAAAAGCTCAAACTTACGTCGGCAAGGTCCATTCTGCTATCTGGATATACGGTAAGTAAACGATGGTGGCGTCTCAGTCTGCCGTGTGATGTGCTTTAAAGAGTGTTTATACAGTCACATTCAAGACATTAAAGACACTTCAAGTTCAAATGATGAAAGAAGTAACGGACTACCATACTTGCCAACCGTGAGACCTCAGATTTCTGGAGTTGTGAGGGAGGGGCGGGGGAGTGACACGTGATAACGTGCCACACGTGTTGCTGGTGTCACGCCAAATGTCTTCCCCCTACAAAAACCTTTCCCCCCATTTACTTCCGTGGTCATGTTTCCTCTTACGTCATTGGCAGCGATCGATAGCACTTCGGCTTTGACTGCCCGTCGCTGGAAGGATACTTTGTCTTTGACAGCTGCTGGAATCTGAAGAAATCGATTATTGTTGTTTTTTTGTACAGGCGCAAAACAGGACAGTCGCGTGCCGGTTAAGGACCCCCGGCAACATTGTGACTTCATTGGACGCGGCCCCGGAAGTAGGTTTTTGAAGGGGGGGGAAGAAATTTGGCGTGACACTGGCATCAAATTCTAAAGTTAATGATTATTTGCAACAAAAAAAAATGTTTATCAGTTTGAACATCAAATATGTTGTCTTTGTAGCATATTCAACTGAATATGGCTTGAAAATGATTTGCAAATCATTGTATTCCGTTTATATTTACATCCAGGGGCGTCACTAGCTTTTAAGGACAGGGGGGTTTAGCCCCCAGGAGATGCACAGTGTAGATCAGGGGTGTCCAAACTTCTTCCACTGAGAGCCACACATGGAAAAATGTAAGCATACGGGGGCCATTTTCATATTTTGCCATTTTCAAACCATAACAAAATATATAGATTTATTTTTTTAACCTTTAGGGCTTCCGGGGACCAGTCAAGGGTCAAGGGTCTCAGTCAAATTATTTTTTTTATTTTTTTTTACAGTATATCTCTATATCAACTTCAGGTTGATATCAAGTAAAAAAAAAACAGGTTTTATGCTTTTTCTGTCAAAGACAACTTTGTTTTTTATAGTAAAACTGAAATATGCAGTATTTAGTCATTAGAACCCTAAAAGATCAATAATGCAGGACACTATTGATTTGAATTCTTTAATATTGTTGAGTAATCACAGTGAAAAGTTAAATAAAATCCCACTAAATATATTTGGGATCCAAAAGGTCTCCCACTCATAAAGTGATACTTTTATTAGTTTTTTTTTTTTTTTAACTTTTCACACTTAAATTACGAGATCAACTTCAGATATATCTGTCGATTTTACGTTTGAACTATTATTTTGTTTGTTTTATGCTCTTTTGTCAAATAAAACTTTGATGTTTTTATATGGCAACCACACAATATTTGCAATATTTTTTCCACATAAAACATTTTAAAGTGACATTTTTTAAGTAATAATTCATTGTAACATAGATTTTTTGTCTTTTTTTTTTTTTTTCTTCCGAGCAATGGCAAAAAAAATAAAAATAAACAAAGACAAAAGAAGAAAAAAACAGCCTGCATGGCAACTTTGTGTCAACATTGCAACGTTTTCTCGTTACATTTCACCTCATTCCACTTTTTTAAAATGTTTGTATTATTTTTGCAATATTATCAATTTAGCAATTTTTGCAGAATGTGTGTGTGTGTGTGGGGGGGAGGGGGGGGTAAACGATTAGCATCATTTGGTAAAATGACTGTTTTGTTGTTGTAATTTTCGAACATACCACCAGGGTGTGCACATCAGTTATTACCACTCTCTCATGCAGTGCGTATGTCAAACTGCTGTCCTCCTGAAGTCTTTATTAAAGCCAAGTTATTCCTGCAGCTCGGCATGGTTCTTCCTACTGGTAACCACAAACAACAACACACAGGATGCGAGCGAACGTAGCGCACGAGCACAAAACTTCACAAACGGCTAACAAAGACTTAGAAATTATTCATTGTTATTATTATTACTTCAGTGGGTTTATTTTCAATCTGTGTTCAGTACAACAACAAACAGTGACATTTTGTCTACAGCATCAACAAGAAACAATTACTTGCATGATCCTTCAAGATACACTGAAACACAATGAAAGTCATGGCATTAGCCTCTGTTATTCATTCACAACATTGATTGATTGATTGATTTTGATTGAAACTTTTATTAGTAGATTGCACAGTACAGTACATATTCCGTACAATTGACCACTAAATGGTAACACCCCAATAACATATATATATATATATATATATATATATATATCAAATAAAACAAATGGCTTATCGATAAGCCATTTCTTATTTATTTATTTATTACAACTCCAAAATAGGCCTAACAACGCCAATGGTTGTAATTCTGTAGCACTTTGAGATTTGGAATCAAATGATAAGTAGATTGTATTCACTTGTCATGTGTTGTAGCTAGGATGCATTCACTTGTCATTGTACGTTTCATTACCACATAGCGCCATAACGTGGCGTGCACCTTCCGCATCTCCACCTTCATTTTTGCTTGTCCTCTTCTGCTGTCCTCAGACGCTCAGCAAACTTGTGTGGGCTCCAAGTGATGGTCAAGATACCTGGAAAATGTAAGCTGCAAGTTAGTCTCCATGAAATGTAGCTAAGCTACGGGGGAAGCTATCTCCGGAGAATTGTCGCAAACTACACGGCAAAAGTAGCGAGCATCAACACTACATCTATGTATGTAGTTAAACAATAACAATATATACAGGACTCTATTGGAAGGTGGACAGGGTGAATAAGAGCTTCCACAGAGGCACAATGACAATAACCTGGCCAAAGAAAAAGAGCAAAACGTTTGGCTGACAAAAGAGACATTAACAAAAATCCACCTTTACATGAACAGAAACCAATTTAAACAAGTTTTGTTAGTATCTGTCTAATAATCATAAAAAATGTAGAAAAGTCAACAATGTGATATAAAACACTTTATACAAGGCAAATATTATGACCTACATTCCAGACTATTTACGGGTAGTGCTTCTTTTTCTCATCCCAACCAAAGTGCCGTCGGTCTCCCAGCCGTTCTATCCTACGGATTCTTCATGCATCACTCCAAGCAACCTTTGTAAGTTTTACACTACAACTAAAACTATTCTTGCTTACTAAAGCGTCTGTAGGAGTGTTTTCTTGCACATTTCTACGTGCTATGGTAATGTAATGACGCTGGTGTCGCTAGCATTAGCTGATATACCAACACGTTTACAGGTCACTTTATTAGTATTCATTCTATGCGTATCGTTTCAGTTCCATGTCACCGTGGAGTTATGGAGTCTGTTTAGCTGATCGGAGAGCTAGCTTGCGCAGCTGGCGGGTCCATGGCGGTGACTTGTATTTTGTTTGATCAGCCGTTTTACTGCCGTGTTCCGTTTGGAAACACTAAAGATATGTAAATAACCCTTTACTAGATCTGGTGGATATCTGCGTTGCGGCTAATGTATGGACCAGGGGTCACCAACGCGGTGCCCGCGGGCACCAGGTCGCCCGTAAGGACCAGATGAGTCGCCCGCTAGCCTGTTCTAAAAATCGTATCTTTTTTATTTTTATTTTTTATTTTTTTTAAATCAACATAGAAAAAACACAAGATACACTTTCAACCAGTGCATCAACCCAAAAAACCTCCCCCCCCCCCATGCACACTCATCCACACCCACTCACACAAAAGGGGTTATTTCTTTCTGCTACCAATATTCTGGTTCCCACAACATAGACAACACATCTGCAAGGGCCACAGTCCCTGAAGCACACATGATTGTATGTGCTTCTGGTCCACTAACATTTTCATTCATTACTATTTTTTATGTAATTATTTTTATATTGTTTTGAGTTTGAGTTTGAGTTTGAGTTTGAGTTTATTTCGAACATGCAAGCATACAACATGATACATCACAATTTCCAGTTTCTTTTCAACATGTTCGAAAAGGAGTAGGAAGAAGCAGAGCTTATTTAATCCTACCCCTTTTCTTTACATAACAGTTGCAAAACTTTTTGTTCACTTCCTGTTCACAATTTTTTCACAATAAACTCCATAAGTAATTACAATAAAAATAAATAAATAAATAATAGTAAGAATTTAATAATAATAATTGGTGAAGTAAGTCATATTTCATATGATGAGATAAGTAAGATTACTTTAAGAATGAATGAATGGATGGATGAAATAAATTGAGAATGTTTGTCATGGTTCTTCTTCATTGTACTTTGTAAACACTAAGTTTGAAGAGTTTCTTGAAGTGGATCATATTAGTACATTGTTTGATTGCTTTGCTTAATCCATTCCATAATTTAATTCCACATATTGATATACTGAAGGTCTTAAGTGTTGTACGTGCAAACAAATGTTTTAAATTACGTTTTTCTCTAAGATTATATTTCTCCTCTTTTTTTGAGAAGAATTGTTGTATATTCTTGGGTAGCAGGTTATAGTTTGCTTTGTGCATAATTTTAGCTGTTTGCAAATTCACTATGTCGTGGAATTTCAGTATTTTTGATTCAATAAATAAAGGATTTGTATGTTCTCTATATCCAACATTATGTATTATTCTAACTGATCTTTTTTGTAACACCGTTAATGAATGAAGTGTACTTTTGTAATTATTTCCCCATATTTCTACACAGTAGCTCAGATATGTAACACTAGTGAGCAGTAGAGAATATGAAGGGATTTTTGGTCTAGAACATGTTTTGCTTTATTCATTATTGACGTGTTTCTTGCAACTTTATGTTGTATATTTTTTACGTGAGATTTCCAGTTCAATTTATCATCAATCATTATACCTAGAAATTTGGTTTCGTTTACTCTTTCAATTTCTATTCCGTCTATTTGTATTTGTGTTTGACTTTCTCTTCTACTATTACCAAATAGCATTATTTTAGTTTTACTAAGATTCAACGACAGTCTGTTTTTGTCAAACCATCTTTTTAATTTGTTAATTTCTTCTGTTATTATTTGTATTATCTCCTGTGTGTTCTCTCCTGAACAAAACGCTGTTGTATCATCCGCAAATAATACTAACTTTAAATCTTTTGTAACTTTACAAATGTCATTTATATAGAGATTGAATAATTTAGGTCCTAGTATTGATCCCTGAGGTACACCACAGGATATATTTAGCGTTGTAGACGTGTGTTCGCCTAGCTTCACGTATTGTTTCCTGTTCGTTAGATAACTTCTTATCCAGTTTAAGACTAACCCTCTGATGCCATATCGTTCTAGTTTTTTGATTAAAATATTGTGATTAATTGTGTCAAATGCTTTAGTTAGATCCATAAAAACCGCTGCTGCACATTTTTTACTATCTATTGCATTGGTAATTTCTTCTGTAATTTCAATTAAAGCCATTGAAGTTGAAACATTAGCTCTGTATCCATATTGGTTCTCTTCGAGTATTCTATTTTTATTCATGAAACTTTCTAATCTGTTATTGAACAGTTTTTCAATGATTTTAGAAAATTGTGGAAGTAGAGAAACAGGTCTATAATTTGTAAATTGATGTTTATCTCCAGTCTTATAAATTGGTGCAACTTTAGCTATTTTCATTTTGTTTGGAAATGTACCTGTTTGAAATGATAGGTTACTAATATACATTAATGGTCCTGAGATCTCTTCAATAACCTTTTTTATCGTTTCCATATCAATTCCGTTACAATCAGTTGAAGTCTTAGATTTACATTTTTTCACGATTGTAACTATTTCCTCCTGTGTCACATTACTGAGGAACATGGAGTTGGGATTTCGCTCTATGGTGTCATTATAGTCCTCAATTGGAACTGGGTCTGGAATCCTTTCTTCCAATTTTGGTCCAATATTTACAAAATAATTATTGAAGCTTTCAACTACTTCCTTTATGTTGTCATTTTTTTTATTTTCATCTAAAAAGTATTGAGGGTAGTCCCTCTTAGTTCCCTTTTTAATAATGCTATTGAGGATGCCCCATGTTGCTCTCATATTATTTTTGTTCCTGTCCAACAATTCACTGTAATATTCATTTTACTTTCTTTTTTATCCAAGAAAATGTTTTTTATTTATGTATCTTATTTTATTTTATTTTTTTTTAAATGACCTTATCTTCACCAGACCAGGTTGTCAATGAAATTAGATTTGTTTAAAGGGTTTTTAAAAGCAGGTCCAGTCCAGATAATGTCCAAGTCGGACTCAGCAACACACACCTTCATTCATGTACACAGAAAAAAATTAGGGAACACAACAGATTGCATATCATTTATAAACAAAATTACATTTTCAAAGTAAGCATTTATGTACAGTCCAGATTATGTCCAGGTCACTCAAATTAGGGAACACAACAACAGATATCATATAATCTATAAACATAATTATACTTTCAAAATAAGCCTTTGAGGACTTCCCATCTTTTTTTTAATGTTTTTTGGCATCATTATCGTTTTCAACCATGTAAATTTCTAAAGTAAAAAAATACTGAATAAATGTTTTAAAGAAAGTAATACTAAGTGAATATCTGTTTTTGGCCTTAAAAATAAACCTTTTACCGAGTACTATAATTAAATTGACTAAATCATGATTGTCAATGAACTCTCCTAAAATAACAGAAACCACATTAAGCTTCATAAACAAACCAATCCTTAAACACATTTTTTCAACTTCCACCCAAAAGGAAGACACAATATGACAATACCAAAACAAATGCAGGGTGGATTCAGACTCCTGACAACAAAATGGGCAATCATCTGACTCTGTCATATTCCATCATTTTAACATTTTCCCCGTGGGTAAGAAGTTATAAATAATTTTAATTTGAAAATAACGATTTTGCACATCGATAGTAGTTTTATAGATTAGTTTGAATATGGCATCCCATGGCAACGGGCAGTCAAAAAAGTCCTCCCATTTTCCATATGTGTTGTATGCGGCAGCCTTCAAAGATTTCTTTATTAAATAAAAATTATATATTTTTCTATTTATTTTAGTTCCTTTTTGCCAACTAGAATTTTTACAAACTAATAATTTAGCAGTTCCATAATTAATTATTTGTTTCCATCTTTTCCCAATGACTCCAGTTAGTTGATGAAATGAAAAGCTTGAGCAAGCATCACCATACATAGTTGTAAATTCATCATACTTCATCATTTTACCATTCTCATTGATAATATCATTGACAAAAATGATTCCTCTTTCAAACATATTTTTCCAAAAGAAAGGCTTTCCATCTATTACAATATTAGAGCTCATCCATATTATCTGCTGCCAAATATCGTCTCTTTTTTCTGGCACATCAAATTGAAAACACCACCATGAGTGGATTGTTTCCTCGCCATGTTTCCCAGCAGACTCTACATAAGGAAAATGGGAGGGGATCACTTGTAAAAAAGGATACAATTTATTTTGATACAGTACATGTTTTTTGTCCAACAGGACACTTGTGTACCACTCAGTGGTAGGATTTCCCTTTCCATAATTGCATAATTTTGTCCAGCTTTCTTAGTCGATTATCATAATTTACTGAGCCTAGATCTTCCAGATTCTCTGGGACAACAACACCAAGTATGTTAACTGGTCCATCTGTCCACAAAACATGCACTTTGCATTCCATTCGAGAGGACGTTCCCTGTAGATTTCCGATCCTTAACATTTTAAATTTATCACAATCAAGCTTAAGGCCAGATTGCTGTGAAAAGATGTCCAAAAGATTAAGAAGGTTCCGCAAACAATGAGGAAAAATCTTATCTTTGTGAATCAGCCTTTTCTGACATGAACTTCATCAAGAACAAACACAGAACACGCCTCACTGATGCACATCTGCAAGACTCACTCAGAGTTGCAGTGTCAAGTTACACACCAGAGTACAACACACTAGTTAACAGCATGCAATGCCAGGCTTCCCACTAACTGACAAAGAAACAGATAACAGATTTGGTGTCCAGTTCAAAGTGTGACAGGATTTATTTTAACATTTGAGAGTTGACTTTTGTATTTTACATGAGTTATTATTTGTACAAACATGGTGCAAAGTAATTCATGATTTGTTCAAAAATGTTAGTGGCTAGCTAGTTAAAATGGGATATTGTGATTTCACAAGACTGTCTTAGAAGTCATCATTTGAAAATGTTCAATTTGAAAAATGTGCACTTAGAGAACATATAAAAATAAAGTGTTGCATATTGATCTTTATCTGTTTCTATATATATTTATTGTGAGAAATCATTAAGATGATCAGTGTTTCCACAAAGATAAATATCATTAATTATTAATAATAACAGAGTTAAAGGTAAATTGAGCAAATTGGCTATTTCTGGCAATTTATTTAAGTGTGTATCAAACTGGTAGCCCTTCGCATTAATCAGTACCCAAGAAGTAGCTCTTGCTTTCAAAAAGGTTGCTGACCCCTGGACTATAACAACGTCAAAAGGAGCAAATGTTTGTCATGTAATGCTAAAACATGTCGCATATTAAAAATGCGGGGGGGCATTTTTTCACTTCATGAAAAAAAACACGTCATTTTGACAGTGTCTAAAGACAACATAAGCTTTGTGTTATAAGTGACTGTGAGTGTATTATTATTATTTTGAGTTGTTGGACTCAAAAGCCAAGTTGATTTTGACTGTAGTTGTAAAGATCCAGCAGCTGAAAATCAAACATTTGCTGAGTAGGCAAATAGTGAGAGCATTCCTGACTTGGTCTTTAGAGTTGTTTTCCAGTCCATTCAGTGACTTGCACTTACATCTCCATATTTATTGTCAAATGTGCAGACTTTGAGCATTTTGTAATCTTCTGAATTTGGAAGAATATACCTGGACATAATGAGGTTTTTTTTAATTGCAGCAATGATATTTACAAGGTGAAACTAATAGTGTTCCCTCGCTACAACACGCTTCACTTTACACGGCCTCGCTGTTACACCCATCTTTTTTGTGTGTGTATTTGTTTACGCTTTTTTTCTTACAGCACATGATTGCGCATGGTGTTCTGCATCCTGATTGGCAAAGGGACTGTAGACCATCAATCAATCTTCTTATGCCATGTGTCCTGCACACTGCAGAATGCCTTGTCTTACAGTCCGCTTATTTGGGACTTTTGTTTTACTGTCAACTACATTTAGGACTTTTGTCCGCCTGCATTTGAAATGTCTGAGAAGACGGTAGAGGACACTTTATAAAACCAAGTCCAGTAGCTTGTCCTGGTGTTATTTCACAGCACATCTATTACAGCATAGGTTGCTAACATTGAACCAAAGAATGGCTTATTGTACTTGCACCAGACATTAATGCGTAGGAAACAACAACAAATATACATATCATATTTACATAGAAGTTTCCCAGATCTAGCAATGACATACCTGTGTCCTTCTCGCTTTACAATTTAATTCCTGTAGTTGTGTTCCATGGAGTGAAGGACAACTCCCTTCCTTATAGCTTATGCATGTCATGTGATGTCATATTAGCATGAAGGACATCAAACATGTCCTACTTGCAAATTAGGACGTAAAGTAAAGTAGATTGCTGAAAGATGCTCATGATCATACAATATTACATCATTGGTAACATATTGCTATCATAGTCTTAAAAGACTACTAAGCGAGAGAGCCTTCATATTGCACCACACATTTTCAACGGGAGACAGGTCTGGACTACAGGCAGGCCAGTCTAGTACCCGCACTCTTTTACTACGAAGCCACGCTGTTGTAACACTGGCTTGGCATTGTCTTGCTGAAATAAGCAGGGGCGTCCATGATAACGTTGCTTGGATGGCAACATATGTTGCTCCAAAAGCTGTATGTACCTTTCAGCATTAATGGTGCCTTCACAGATGTGTAACTTACCCATGCCTTGGCCACTAATACACCCCCATACCATCACAGATACTGGCTGGTTCTTTTCCTCTTTGGTCCGGAGGACAAAACAGTCACAGTTTCCAAAAACAATTTGAATTATGGACTTGTCAGACCACAGAACACTTTTCCACTTTGCATTAGTCCATCTTCGATGAGCTCGGGCCCAGCTAAGCCGGCGGCGTTTCTGGGTGTTGTTGATAAATGGCTTTCGCTTTGCATAGTAGAGCTTTAACTTGCACTTACAGATGTAGCGACCAACTGTAGTTACTGACAGTGGTTTTCTGAAGTGTTCCTGAGCCCATGTGGGGATATCCATTACACACTGATGTCGCTTTTTGATGCAGTACCACCTGAGGGATCGAAGGTCACGGGGAGTCAATGTTGGTTTTCAGGCTTGCTGCTTACGTGCAGTGATTTCTCCAGATTCTCTGAACCTTTTGATGATATAACGGAGCGTAGATGGTGAAATCCCTAAATTCCTTGCAATAGCTGCTTGAGAAATGTTGTTCTAAATATATGTATGTATGTATACATCTATGTATGTATATGTATATATATATGTATATATATGTATGTATATATATATATATATATATATATATATATATATATTTGTATATATATATATATATATATATATATATATATATATATATATATATATATATATATATATATATATATATATATATATATATATATATATATATATATATATATATGTATGTATATATGTATGTATAATATATATATTATATGTATGTATGTATGTATGTATGTATGTATGTATGTATGTATGTATGTGTGTATATATGTATATATGTATGTACTGTATGTACATACAGTTAATAATAATGAAAAATTAAAATTAAATTTTTTTTTAAAAAAGTCTGCGGGCTATAGAGCGTTTTCTATTGGGGCTCCAGTACTATGGAATGTCCTCCCGGTAACAGTTAGAGATGCTACCTCAGTAGAAGCATTTAAGTCCCATCTTAAAACTCATTTGCCTTTAAATAGACCCCCTTTTTAGACCAGTTGATCTGCCGTTCTTTTCTTCTCTCCTCTGCTCCCCTCTCCCTTGCGAGGGGGAGTTGCATAGGTCCGGTGGCCATGGATGAAGTGCTGGCTGTCCAGAGTCGGGACCCCGGGTGGACCACTAGCCTGTGCATCGGTTGGGGACATCTCTGCGCTGCTGACCCGTCTCCGCTCGGGATGGTTTCCTGATAGCCCCACTATGGACTGGACTCTTGCTGATGTGTTGGATCCACTGTGGTCTGGACTTTCACAATATTATGTCAGACCCACTCGACATCCATTGCTTTCGGTCTCCCCTAGAGGGGGGGGGGGGGGGGTTACCCACATATGCGGTCCTCTCCAAGGTTTCTCATAGTCATTCACACCGACGTCCCACTGGGGTGAGTTTTTCCTTGCCCGTATGTGGGCTCTGTACCGAGGATGTCGTTGTGGCTTGTGCAGCCCTTTGAGACACTTGTGATTTAGGGCTATATAAATAAACATTGATTGATTGATTGATTGATAATTGTGTGTATGTATGTGTTGGAGCCTATCTATATTATTTATTTATTAATTGTTTTGACAATGAAATCAAATAATGCCAATGATGATGTTGATGAATTATTGGATGTTTTAGATGAATTATGATTGACTGATTCAGCTGCTCACGCTCCTCCTGGTGAGAGCGTCCTCCTCCTATGATTAAGACAGTGGTCCTTAACCTGGGTTGGATGGAACCCTAGGGGTTCGGTGAGTCGGGCTCAGGGGTTCGGCGGAGGTCAAGACACACCCGACTCATCGTGTAAATACAAAGTTCTCCCTATCAGTGTATTACAGATACGGCAACAGCTGACTGGTTTGCAGGTGTGTCATTTGTTGTGAGTTTATGCACTGTGTTGGTTTTGTTGTTTGAACAAGGTGACGTTCATGCACGCTTCATTTTGTGCACCAGTAATAAAACATGGTAACACTTTAGTATGGGGAACATATTCACCGTTAATTAGTTGCTTATTACATGCAAATTAGTAACATATTGGCTCTTAACTAGTCATTATTAAGTACTTATTAATGCCTTATTCGGCATGGCCTTATTATAACTCTAACCCTCTAACCCTAACCCTAACCAAATAACTCTAAATTAAGTCTTTGTTACTTATAATATGTTCCCCATACTAAAGTGTTACCAAAAACATATAACTTTGTCTTGAATTTGAAAAAACCCAAAACTTTGTATTATTCACTAAAGAAGGGTTCGGTGAATGCGAATATGGAACTGGTGGGGTTTGGTACCTCAAACAAGGTTAAGAACCACTGGATTAAGAGGACAGGACAGCTAGGGATGATGTTTGATTAGAAATTATCGAGTTCGAGCCTATTATCGAATCCTCTTATCGAACCGATTCCTTATCGATTCTCTTATGGAGTCCAGATAGGTTGTTGTATATGGAAAAAAACACACAATATTTGGTTTAACAAAAGCTCACTTTTATTATATAATTAAAAAATAAAATCTAATAAATAAGTAAATATTGACTGTTACCCACCTAAAAAAATAAAATAAAATAAATAAATATTGACTGTTGTTACCCAAAGTATATTAAGTGGGATTTTTCAGAGAAACAAATATATACAGCAACACAAAAACAAGCTGTCTCTGTGATCACTATAGGTGTATAAATAATAATATAGTGTTAAATAAAATCAGTCCCTTGGGCACAAAACTGAAAATAATACAGCTCTCCAAAAAGTGCACTTCTGCTGCTATTTGACATAACTGTTTGTTATGATGCTTTGACATTTTTGCACTTTATTTCTTTATTGAAAGAAAATTCTATGAAGAGAAAAGTTGTTTGCAAATGTGGTTACAATGCTAAAGAATGAAAAGTTAAAGCTAAAAAAAGAAATACACTTTATTGAGTTAACATTATTTCTTTATGGGGGGAAAATGTTATGAGCTAGAGAATATAACAACTACACTACCCAGCATGCAACGGGAGTTACGAGCATGCGCGGTAGCCCCGAAAAGTGTTGCATGTTGCCACGCTGTGAAAGTAAACATCAAGAACTCAGCCAACACGCCTCGTCTGCATTATTTATAATTAGACATTAGACAACACATCTACAGTGTGATTTTATTTTGTTTACAAGGAAAGAAAAACAAAAGTTAAAAAAGGGAGATATGTTGTATATATATGTATGTGCTGCGGTTGTTTGAAGAACGTTGCGACAGCTGCCGTAAAGGAGGTGCGTTGCTAGCCTGGTTGCTATGTTTCCGGTTGGTCGTAAAAGTGTCCGTCATGCGTTTTACCCTGCTCAAATCTCTCAGTAAAGTTATTTGATGGATTATAGCTTTTGTTTTGAACTTTATTACACCTTGGAGCGCTTTTTCCCGTCCATTGTTTTCCTGCTTTCGCTATCTGCGCCTAATGACTGAGCTACGTGACGTCATTTCTTGTGATGTCCCACGGAGCATTTCTGGTCGGGACGGGATCCGAATAAAGAATCAACTCTTTTCCTTTACTATAGTGGTCTCGATAACAGGTACCGGTTCCCAAAAAGGGATTCGAGTCCGAGGACTCTGTTCTTTTCTTATCAAACAACCGGGAAAACCGGTTTCGAGTATCATCCCTAAGGACAGCTGGGGTCTCCTTTTGTCTGTCTATCATGTTAAAGGAGTGAGGAGTGAAACAGTTTATTTACCGCTAAACAAGTTATTTTGATTAAACAACCCTTTTGTGTGAATGAGGGAGGGAGTTTTTTTTGGGTTGGTGCACTAATTGTAAGTGTATCTTGTGTCTTTATGTTGATTTATTTAAAACAAAAAAAAACGACACCGATAATAAAAAAAAAAACGATACCGATACTTTCCGATATTACATTTTTAAAGCATTTATCTCTAAGATTTATGAATATAAAACTTAGCCAATAGTATCATGAGGTTGCAAAGGTCAAATTCCTTTTTACATTTTTTTTCTCATACAGTGTAAATCCAAATCGCACATTAAAACAAAGCACACATTTGTCATGAACTTCCTTTCATGTTTTTCAAGGCTTCGTTACGTAATGACACTACGTCACCCCCCGCATCCCTCCCCACACAAACACGCGCATGCGCACACACACGCCCCCTTCGGCGGCGAGGTGCAGTACCGCACGCAACCGCGCGAGGCGCCAGTGAGCCCGCGCTAGCCCCGCTAAAAAGATGTGAAAATGGCGGAGCTACAAATGCTTCTGGAGGAGGAAATCCCAGCAGGACGGAGCGCTCTGCTGGATAGTTTCACCAATCTGGAGAGAGTCGCCGAGTACTGCGAGAACAACTATGTCCAGGTGAGGCTCGGGCTGCGGGGGAAAATCACCTTTCTTCAGGCGGGGAGAGGCGGAGTGTTGCTCGGCTAGCTGCTGCTAGTCGCCTCCGTGCTAGCTGACTACATCTAATGTATGCCTTTAAACATAATAATCTGCCTTTATGGCTAAACTACATCAAATGTGTGCTTTTAAAGATAATAATCTGCCTTTATGGCTAAACTACATCAAATGTGTGCTTTTAAAGATAATAATCCGCCTTTATGGCTAAACTACATCAAATGTATAGTTTTAAAGATAATAATCCGCCTTTATGGCTAAACTACATCAAATGTATAGTTTTAAAGATAATAATCCGCCTTTATGGCTAAACAACATCAAATGTATGCTTTTAAAGATAAGAATCCGCCTTTATGGCTAAACTACATCAAATGTTTAGTTTTAAAGATAATAATCCGCCTTTATGGCTAAACTACATCAAATGTATAGTTTTAAAGATACTAATCCGCCTTTATGGCTAAACTACATCAAATGTATAGTTTTAAAGATAATAATCCGCCTTTATGGCTAAACTACAATATTGTTCACGTCCCGACCTGCGCGCGCATGCTTGCGTGTAACCGCTGTCATTCTGTCCCATTATCGACAACATCAATGTTTGTGTGGGCCTTTTATTCACGGCCACGATCACGCGAGTCAGGTATGCTCTCCACCGCTAAATCGGCGTAATAATCAATCCACCTTCACCGGGACGAGACGAGAAGTCAAACGAAACTGATCAACAGGAGCGAATAATAATAAGTGTTGGCATTTTTTTCATGTGCCAACCCCGTTTCCATATGAGTTGGGAAATTGTGTTAGATGTAAATATAAACGGAATACAATGATTTGCAAATCCTTTTCAACCCATATTCAATTGAATGCACTACAAAGACAATATATTTGATGTTCAAACTCATAAACTTAATTTTTTATTTTTTGCAAATAATAATTAACTTAGAATTTCATGGCTGCAACACGTGCCAAAGTAGTTGGGAAAGGGCATGTTCACCATTGTGTTACATGGCCTTTCCTTTTAACAACACTCAATAGACGATTGGGAACTGAGGAAATTAATTGTTGAAGCTTTGAAAGTGGAATTCTTTCCCATTCTTGTTTTATGTAGAGCTTCAGTCGTTTAAAGGGAAACTTCGGTTTTTTTCAACCTGGGCCCTGTTTTCATAATTTTTTCTGTATATGTGAGTGCTGGATAAAACATTTTTTGAGGTCGCGCCAGTATTGAGCAGGGCAGGCAGCCTCCAGCCCAGCTAACGCTCGTACACAGGGCAACTGGCTCTCGTCAAAATTCGGCCTATAAACATGCATTTTTTTCACACTGACAGGCTCAGATAGTTACAATGAGTGTCCGACAACATACTAGAAAGGAGAAATTAACGTATGTCTCTACCTTTAGCTGGAGATCGCTGTTTGTTGTGAGCTGTGTCCAAATCTCACCACGCTACAAATCTCGTTCCGAAATCTCGCGATAACTCGCGACAAAACACCGGTGGAAAAACAGTTACCTGACTGAGGTGAAGAGAGATGACTGAAGTGATTTTCTGTTGGATTACCGAAGACTGTTATTTTAGTTTTATAGAAAAGGATAAAAGTAAAACAATGGTCTCTTCACCTCAGTCAGGTAACTGTTTTTCCACCGGTGTTTTGTCGCGAGTTATCGCGAGATTTCGGAACGAGATTTGTAGCGTGGTGAGATTTGGACACAGCTCACAACAAACAGCGATCTCCAGCTAAAGGTAGAGACATACGTTAATTTCTCCTTTCTAGTATGTTGTCGGACACTCATTGTAACTATCTGAGCCTGTCAGTGTGAAAAAAATGCATGTTTATAGGCCGAATTTTGACGAGAGCCAGTTGCCCTGTGTACGAGCGTTAGCTGGGCTGGAGGCTGCCTGCCCTGCTCAATACTGGCGCGACCTCAAAAAATGTTTTATCCAGCACTCACATATACAGAAAAAATTATGAAAACAGGGCCCAGGTTGAAAAAAACCGAAGTTTCCCTTTAACAGTTCAGGGTCTCCGCTGTCGTATTTTACGCTTCATAATACTCACACATTTTCGATGGGAGACAGGTCTGGACTGCAGGCGGGCCAGGAAAGTACCCACACTCTTTTTTTTTACGAAGCCACGCTGTGGGTAACACGTGCTGAATGTGGCTTGGCATTGTCTTGCTGAAATAAGCAGGGGCGTCCATGAAAAAGACGGCGCTTAGATGACAGCATATGTTGTTCCAAAAGCTGTATGTACCTTTCAGCATTAATGGTGCCTTCACAGATGTGTAAGTTACCCATGTCTTGGTCACTAATGCACCCCCATACCATGACACGATGTCGAATATTTCCAAAAACAATTTGAAATGTGGACTTATTATGATGATAGTATATATGATAGTATATATTAAGTTAAAAGTTAAAGTTAAAGTACCAATGATTGTCACACACACTAGATGTGGTGAAATTTGTCCTCTGCATTTGACCCATCCCCTTGTTCACCCCCTGGGAGGTGAGGGGAGCAGTGGGCAGCAGCGGTGCCGCGCCCGGGAATCATTTTGGTGATTTAACCCCCAATTCCAACCCTTGATTCTGAGTGCCAAGCAGGGAGGTAATGGGTCCCATTTTTTTATAGTCTTTGGTATGACTCGGCCGGGGTTTGAACTCACAACCTACCGATCTCAGGGCGGACACTCTAACCACTAGGCCACTGAGTAGGTGTATCTGTATATATATATATGTATATATATATATATATATATATATCCGTATCATGAATCAATTTAAGTGGACCCCGACTTAAACAAGTTGAAAAACTTATTCGGGTGTTACCATTTAGTGGTCAATTGTACGGAATATGTACTTCACTGTGCAACCTACTAATAAAAGTCTCAATCAATCAATCAAAAGACTCGTCCGACCACAGAACACTTTTCCACTTTGCATGAGTCCATCTTAGATGATCTCGGGGCCCAGAGAAGCCGGCGGCGTTTCTGGATGTTGTTGATAAATGGCTTTCGCTTTGCATAGTAGAGCTTTAACTTGCACTTACAGATGTAGCGACCAACTGTATTTAGTGACAGTGGTTTTCTGAAGTGTTCCTGAGCCCATGTGGTGATATCCTTTAGAGATTGATGTCGGTTTTTGATACAGTGCCGTCTGAGGGATGGAAGGTCACGGTCATTCAATGTTGGTTTCCGGCCATGCCGCTTACGTGCAGTGATTTCTCCAGATTCTCTGAACCTTTTGATGATATTATGGAGCGTAGATGTTGAAATCCCTAAATTTCTTGCAATTGCACTTTGAGAAACGTTGTTCTTAAACTGTTTGACTATTTGCTCATGCAGTTGTGGACAAAGGGGTGTACCTCGCCCCATCCTTTCTGGTGAAAGACTGAGCATTTTTTGGGAAGCTGTTTTTATACCCAATCATGGCACCCACCTGTTCCCAATTAGCCTGCACACCTGTGGGATGTTCCAAATAAGTCTTAGATGAGCATTCCTCAACTTTATCAGTATTTATTGCCACCTTTCCCAACTTGTTCGTCACGTGTTGCTGCCATCAAATTCTAAAGTTAATGATTATTTGCCAAAAAAAAATGTTTATCAGTTTGAACATCAAATATGTTGTCTTTGTAGCATATTCAACTGAATATGGGTTGAAAATGATTTGCAAATCATTGTATTCCGTTTATATTTACATCTAACACAATTTCCCAACTCATATGGAAACGGGGTTTGTATTATCCACAAGGGAAAGTCAAACCCAAATACAAATAGACGGAGTAGACATTGAAAGAGTGAATGAAACCACATTTCTAGTTATGATTGATTATAAATTGAACGGAAATCTCATGTAAAAAAAACCCCAACATAAAGTAGCAAGAAGCACGTCAATAATGAATTAAACATGTTCTAGACTAGGGGTCGGCAACACAAAATGTTGAAAGAGCCATGTTGGATCATAAATACAAAAAAAAAAAATCCTTCTGGAGCTATCTATAACGACATGTCACACAAACAACTATCGGACATGCAGCCAATATTACATACAGATAATGTGTCATGAGACATGCAAATATAAATTAAATACACCTGTGACCAATGTTCCCTCTAATTTTTCATGTGTGTGAGCAAACGCACAAACTCCCTGAGCATTCAGTGGAGCCCATGTGAGCAACATCAGACATGCAAACTGTGGCTACACCAGCAGCACACCTGTCCCAAACCTGACTAAATAACAAGTTCAATCTCCATCCATCCATTTTCTACCGCTTGTCCCTTTCGGGGTCGCAGGAGCATATCTCAGCTGCATTCGGGCGGAAGGCGGGGTACACCCTGGACAAGTCCCCACCTCATCGCAGGGCCAACACAGATAGACAGACAACATTTTCTTATTATTAGAATCAAATGACAGCAGGTTATTTTCTAATATAAGTGTTTAGGCCCACTTACAATGACAATAACAAAAAATATTGTTTTTCATGAACTGTGTATTGTTTGTCTGGGTGGAGGTCCTGCTTTGGAAATCATTTGTACCCCTTTCAGACATTGCATTTAGTTCCCATTAAAACATTCACATGTTGCACAATGAGATGTAAGCAGGGGATCATGTGTACATTCCTGCAACTTCCTGTTTGTAAAAAATATATTTTTATTAGTATTTATTTAATATATTAACAGCATTCCATGATTAATATTTATAAATTAAGATTCCTAATAAATGACACTAGAATAAGCACACATTTGATTGGTAAATCATAGTGTAACGACCTGGAATGACACTTTATGTGTGGTGTTGGAGTTGTCCGACTTTTTGTGTGGCTGTAAACGCATCACTGGCTAAGTGCCATATGTGCATGTGTTGACGCAAGTGAGAAAGAGCGAGCGGCTGCTGTTGATATAACAAAGTTGCTTTTGGTCTGGTTTGTACTGCAGAAATTGACCAGTTTTGCTAGATATAATTTTTTTTTACTAATGTTTTGGTGATGTGTTTATGGCCGAGAATAAAGAGTTTTGCTCAGTAAAGTGATCGATGGAATTCATGTCCTCAAAGCGTCTCGACAGACGTTACAATATTTGAACAATGATGACGAAAACTGTTTTCTCTGTCGTGTCCGTGTCGTGTCGTAAATTGTTATGCGCTTATTTTTTTATTTGATTTTGTGCGTGGCATAGATTTGTCGTGCGCAGAGGACACTTGAGCAGTGCGCAATTGCACAGGCGCGCACCTTAGAGGGAACATTGCCGAGGACATAAGGAAATTAAATGAGCTCAAATATAGCTACAAACGAGTCATAATGATGCATTATGTACATACAGCTAGCCTAAATAGCATGTTAGCATTGATTAGCTTGCAGTCATGCAGTGACCAAATATGCCTGATTAGCACTCCACACAAGTCAAAAACATCAACAAAGTTTACCTTTGTGCATTCACGCACAGCATGAAACGTTTGGTGGACAAAATGAGACAAAGAAGGAGTGGCATAAAACACGTCTTACTGTGGCAGCGTCGGAGAAAGTTGTACATGTAAACAAACTACGGCGCGTTCAGGGACCGCCAAAATTAGTAAGACAAAACAGGGCTCACCAAATCCTCTCATCAGTGAAGCATGTTTAATATAAACTGAGATTTCTAACAATTAGGAACGTTTGTGTCATGTTTGCTCTCTTATAGGAACAACATTAAAACAAAAATAATATTTTTTCCACCATCTTTTCCATTTTCATAAATTTTTTGAAAAAGCTCCAGGGAGCCACTAGGGTGGCGCTAAAGAGCCGCATGCGGCTCGCCGAACCCCGTTCTAGACCAAAAAATCACTTCATATTCTCTACTGCTCACTAGTGTTACATATCTGAGTTATTGTGTAGAAATATGGGAAATAACTACAAAAGTACACGTCATTCATTAACGGTGTTACAAAAAAGATCAGTTAGAATAATACATAATGTTGGGTATAAAGCAGTGTTTTTTAACCTTTTCTGAGCCAAGGCACATTTCTTTCATTGAAAAAATCACCACCAGCAGATATTGACAGTAAAAAGTTGTTCTCGCAATTGTTGGATATGAATTCAAACCATAAACAAGCATGCATCACTATAGCTCTTGTCTCAAAGTAGGTGTACTGTCACCACCTGTCACATCACACCCTGACTTATTTGGAGTTTTTTGCTGTTTTCCTGTGTGTAGTATTATAGTTCATGTCTTGCGCTCCTATTTTGAAAAACTTTTCCTGTTTTGTTGGTATTTTCCTGTAGCAGTTTCATGTCTTCCTTGAGCGCTATTTCCCTGCCCCTGCTTTGTTGTAGCAATCAAGAATATTTCAGTTGTTTTTATCCTTCTTTGTGGGGACATTGTTGATTGTCATGTCATGTACGGATGGATGTACTTTGTGGACGCCGTCTGCTCCACACGCTGCAAGTCTTTGCTGTCGTCCAGCATTCTGTTTTTGTTTACTTTGTAGCCAGTTCAGTTTTAGTTTTGTTTTGCATAGCCTGCCCTAAGCTTCAATGCCTTTTCTTAGGGGCACTTAGCGTCACTCGCCCTTTGTTTATTTTTGGTTTAAGTGATGGATACCTTTTTACCTGCACACTGCCTCCCGCATATTGTGAACATGACAAACCATGTTCCCGACATCTACAAAGCAATTAGCTACCTGCTGCCACCTACTGATATGGAAGAGTATTACATGGTTACTCTGCCGAGCTCTAGACAGCACCGACACGCAACAACAACACATAATTTGCAGACTATAATTACTGGTTTGCAAAAAATATTTTTAACCCAATAGGGTAAAATTACATAATCTCCCACGGCACACCAGACTGTATCTCACGACACACTGGTGTGCTGCGACACAGTGGTTGAAAAACACTGGTATAGAAAACATACAAACACTTATTGAATCAAAAATACTGAAATTCCACAACATAGTGAAATTGCAAACCGCTAAAATTATACACAAAGCAAACTATAATCTGCTACACAAGAAAGTACAACAATTATTCTCAATCAATCAATCAATGTTTATTTATATAGCCCTAAATCACGAGTGTCTCAAAGGGCTGCAGAAGCCACAACGACCACATGATGATTCTGAAATCCAGGTAAAGCTGGTCAGACAGGTTTCCCAGTGATTGCTCAGATTTTTTTTCCACGACCAATTTCATACCTGCTAACATTTGCATTTAAATATAAGAGAAACCGTCTGGATAAAAAGGGAAATTCATTTTTTTCCAACACCTCCTGTGGTGTGTAACTGTGTTAGGCTATGTCTACACTAAGCCGGATAATAATAATAATATATATATATATATATTTAGTTGTTTATTTGTACATAATTTGGGCCTCTGGCTCCAAAAACCCACGAAAAACAGGATTTCAAAAAATGAGAATACTGTGAAGAAATCAGCCCAAACTTTACAGGGCATGAATGTTTGAAAGTGAGTGTCACACACTACTCAGCTACTAAACTCAAAGCACCTGCACAGGTTTCCCCAGGTGTCGTTAAATTGCTTCACTTTGGTTCAATTGTCTCACTTCGGATGAATATGGGGAAGAGTGCAGACTTGACAACTGGCCAGAAGACCATCATTGATACCCTCCATAGGATGTAGTTGATAGCTAAGGAGGCTGGCTGTGTCCAAGCATATCAATGGGAAGTCTAGTGGAAGGATAAAAACCTGGCAAGAGAGGATGCACCAGCAGAAGAGCTGAGCGTGGGCTTCTGCGGATTATCAAACAGAGAAGATTCATGAATCTGGAAGAGATCCAGAAAAGAGTGGAATGAGGTAGTCACAGCTTCAAAAACCACAACATTCAGACCATGTTTTGATTGATTTAATGTGATCCTAATTTCTTTTCTTTTTTTTAGCAAAAACTGAGAAGTAAAGGGTGATTTCTTCACAGTATTGTAATTTTTTTGAAATCATATTTACGTGGGTTTCGTGGAAGCCCAAACAATGTACAAACAAACAACTAAATACTTGAAATGGTTTAAGTTGTGGGCCCTGAATCTATTATCTATGAAGTTTAACGTTTTGAATGGAATTATGGAAATAAATACATTTTTCCATGATATTCACATTTTTTGGAAAGGGTCTGTATATTGTTCTGCTCTCCCTGAATGTTGGAATTTAGTCTGCTGGATTAGTAAACATCCATTTTCTATCTGCCGACAGCAACACATACAGGCCTGCTCAAGATAAATGTAAAAAAACTACTTTTGCTTCATAATTTCGTATTTTGAAGCTTTTTTAAATTGAACTTAGACGCCCTCTGTCTTCCTCGCTTCTTCTACGGCGTTTTA
The DNA here is from genome assembly GCF_033978785.1 of Entelurus aequoreus. NCBI lineage: Eukaryota > Metazoa > Chordata > Actinopteri > Syngnathiformes > Syngnathidae > Entelurus > Entelurus aequoreus. Next base: position 1,905,526 of record NC_084731.1, read on the forward strand.
CTTGCATGTCCAAGTCCAGTAAAACTGCTTCCGGGTAAAGTTGGTATAAGCCCCGCCCACCGGGACCCGCCCCTAACGCTAAAACACTGCCATTTTTTTGATACTGTAAAAACAAAGAAGCTAAATCGTAAAAAAGAGAAGCGATCAGAAAAACCTTTTGAACACACAAAAACAATCAATGTACACAAATATGAATATTGGCATCAAAAACGTACACCAAAAATATTGTATTTTTTCAATATTTGTATTTATTTGTTGCTAAAACTTGTTTTGATGCCAACATAACTTTTTCTACAATGTCAAAAAAAAATTCCCGATACCAAATCTTACTGGCAGTTTTCGGCTCCGTATTTATTTTCAGACCTGGTCAACGCTAAAGCACCAGAAAAAAACTACACACCAAGGTTTTGTTTGATAGCGTCACACGTCATGGCATGAAAGTGAAACCTTTGACACCGCTGTATCTACCATACCATTAAGCCTTTAATCTCGCTATTGTCTCCGGCTGTTGTCACATCCTGTCAACGGGCTTATGCTGTGGCCAAAGTGCCAAAAAGAATACCATCCATCCATTTTCTACCGCTTGTCCCCTCTCGGGGTTGCAGGGGTGGCTGGAGCCTATCCCAGCTGAATTCGGGCGGACAAGTCGTCACCTCACCGCAGGGCCAACACATGTCAGGGAAATGCAAATTCCAGCAGAAGTGGTTGGCTAAGGAACTTTTCAAAAGCCCGTCAACGGTAACATGCTATCAGCTTGGATTAAAGGTGGGCGGCAGTTAACGGTGCCATTTTTTCTGTGACAAACTATCTGCAGGAGGACATGGACATTACATTTGTTTGAAGTTGCAATAAAAAGGGCATTAAAAACCATTACATTATGATTTGCTGATACCTGCAGAAATCCTAAAAAAGATGGTGATGGGGGATTCCTCCGACAGGAAGAATAACAGTTTGAAAAATGTTAACTTCAGAGACAGGATAGTTTACTTTCAGCTCCCTTTAGGGTTTCCCCGAGATTGCAAAGACACCTGTGGCGGTTGGAGTGTGGTTAGGAGTGTGGTGTGGGCATGGTCACCATGACATTGTATCATTTGCTGTATGAGTTTCATTATAAAGGCTAAAAAAAATGTATACATACATTTAAAAAACAATCTGTTATTAATTAGTATTAATATATATTGTTTTGCTCAATGTTTTAACTGTTGCTGCTTATTGTACAATGTCATTTGAGAATGTTTCAAGTGACTTTTTATTTAAAACGACTAGCAACAATTCTAGCATTTTTTCTGGTGTAATTATAGACTGTAGTCGTGTTTGGGGACTACTTATGTTCTTGATGTCCACCATGAAAGAGGCGAGCTGCAGCGAGCATGACATCACACTCGAATTGATTAACGTGGACCCCAACTTAAACAAGTTGAAAAACTTATTCGGGTGTTACCATTTAGTGGTCAATTGTACAGAATCATCATTGGCGATCACTCGAAGCAAGTATGATAGTCCTCCTGTTGGTGAGTCTGGTCATCTGTGGGTCCTCAGGTGGCCGTAGAGGCCAATCCGTGATCCACAGACTCTATTGCAGTGGGGGCATATGTGCGTGATTGTCGTGGTGGTTGTGGTGGTGGTCTGAGGAGCTGTTTTGGTAGTGGATCTCTCCTTTCTTTGTTGCCTCTTGGTTTCCGCTGCACGGTGGAGGTCCGTTTCTAATTGTGCTGTGCCTTCATGGACCATCCTGCTCCACGAAACCCTCTGGTGGGCAGCCTCCTCCCAGGTGTTGAGGTTGAAGCAGCATTTCCTCTGGTAGATTTTGAGGTTATCTTTATACCGCTTCTTCTTCCCCCCTTGGGTGCGTTGTCCTTCCGTCAGTTGTCCGTACAACATCTGTTTTGGAAGGCGACTGTCTGGCATGCGAATTACATGGCCTGTCCATCGCAGCTGGTGCCGAATGACAGTTGTGGTGACACTGGGCATGTTAGCTTCCTTTGGAACACTAATTTTGGTACGCCTATCTTCCCAGCTGATCCTGAGGATCTTGCGGAATATGTACTGTACTGTGCAATCTACTAAGAAAAGTTTCCAAGCTTCCCGCTGCTGCTCTAGTTGGACTTTTTCTCCTGAAAAGCTGCCACTGTCGTCTTAATATTTGCACATTTTGTAGATTGCTGGCCACAGGTACATCTGGGATATATTAAAATATGTCCACATTGCGATCATGCTGCCTCCACTGTAGACAATACAAACAAGATCAAGATAATACTTAATTGAGGAATACTAAACAAGTAAAGTATATACAAATTATATCAAACAAACCTTTAACGAAGTGGTCACTGCACACTGGTGCTTTCTTCGAACTCTGCTCCCTTGGATTGGAGTGTGTGACACTTTTCTCATTGTCTTTTCATTAAATCTTGCACTCTTGTTTACAAGCAATTCATAAGTGACATCTCACCCTGATCCCCACAGTCTCCAGACAAGCAGCGGGCGCTGGAGGAGACCAAGAACTACACCACCCAGTCCCTGGCCAGCGTGGCATACCTGATCAACACACTGGCTAATAATGTCCTGCAGATGCTGGACATCCAGGCGTCGCAGCTACGCCGCATGGAGTCTTCTATCAACCACATTTCCCAGGTGGGCGCTTGAATTGCACAACAGGGACGGGACTCCAGCCACTTCACAAGGGTCTATTAGTCTCTGAAAAGTTAAGAAGATGTGTTGATCTCCTTAGACGGTGGACATTCATAAAGAAAAAGTGGCCAGACGGGAGATAGGTATCCTCACAACAAACAAGAACACGTCACGCACACACAAGATCATCGCCCCTGCCAATCCAGAGAGGCCTGTACGCTATATCCGCAAGCCCGTTGACTACAGCATGCTGGATGACATGGGCCACGGAGTCAAGGTAAGAACCCCTGCTGCCTGCCAGCTCCCAAGGGATTAACTTGTTTGTTCGGCTAAATTAAATACAAATAATCATTCACAATCTGCAATGATAACTGAAGAAGGGAAACTATTTAATTACAAACAAACTATATATATGTATGTGTGTATATATATATATATATATATATATATATATATATATATATATATATATATATATATATATATATATACCATTGTATTCTTTTCAAAACACTATCTATTTGGGATAACATTTTTTAAGGATTACTGTATGATGAATTGTCAACACTAAACTAAAGGAAGCATCATTTCACCTGTTTAATGTGAAGTGGGTTATATTTATGCAGCGCTTTTTCGCTGACTCAAAGCGCTTCATAATCAGGAACCCATTATCTACATTTAAGCTACATGTACACCATTGTGTGTAGCTCTGGGAGCAAGGTGGGAAGTGTCTTGCCTAGGAACACAACAGCAGTGACTAAGATGACGGAGGTTAGATTCGAACCAGGAACCCTCAAGTTTCTGGCTGGCCGCTGTACCATCTAAGCCACACCGTCCCATTTTATTTGATATAAACGACAATATTTTATTTATATATATATATGTATATATATATGTATGTATATATATATATATATATATATATATATATATATATATATATATATATATATATATATATATACACACTACCGTTCAAAAGTTTGGGGTCACATTGAAATGTCCTTATTTTTGAAGGAAAAGCACTGTACTTTTCAATGAAGATAACTTTAAACTAGTCTTAACTTGAAAGAAATACACTCTATACATTGCTAATGTGGTAAATGACTATTCTAGCTGCAAATGTCTGGTTTTTGGTGCAATATCTACATAGGTGTATAGAGGCCCATTTCCAGCAACTATCACTCCAGTGTTCTAATGGTACAATGTGTTTGCTCATTGGCTCAGAAGGCTAATTGATGATTAGAAAACCCTTGTGCAATCATGTTCACACATCTGAAAACACTTTAGCTCGTTACAGAAGCTACAAAACTGACCTTCCTTTGAGCAGATTGAGTTTCTGGAGCATCACATTTGTGGGGTCAATTAAACGCTCAAAATGGCCAGAAAAAGAGAACTTTCATCTGAAACTCGACAGTCTATTCTTGTTCTTAGAAATGAAGGCTATTCCACAAAATTGTTTGGGTGACCCAAAACTTTTGAACGGTTGTTTGTGTGTGTATATATATATATATATATATATATATATATATATATATATATATATATATATATATATATATATATATATATATATATATATATATATATAGTATACCGGTATTAGTATAGTACTGCGATACTAACTACCGGTCACGCGTCGTCGTCACGTCGTGTCATTGCTGGTTTTACGAGCAGAGGAGCATGCTCGGTAGCGCGCACACACAGAGTACTTACAAGCAGACACAGTGTGTAGACAGAAAAGGGAGAACGGATGCAATTTGCCTTAAAAACTAACAATAAGGGCGAAGTTATAACACTGAAACACCCTCAGGAAGAGGTGCTTTAAGACATGGCTAGCTAGCTAGCGGCTAACGCTAGCTAGATAGCTAGCTACTTCTAAATCACTAATCTTTGTCTCCATGGCGACAAATAAAGTACGTTCCTTACAAGTATCATCCCTGCAGGACGAGGAATAGCTAAACATGTTTCACTACACACCGTAGCTCACCGGCATCAAAATGTAAACAAACGCCACTGGTGGATCTACACCTGACATCCACTGTAATGATATCAAGTACAGGCACGTATCTAGTCGATACTACTATGATTACGTCAATACTTTTTGGCATCGCAACATCTTCGTTTTTTTTAAATGTATATTATGTTTATAAAGTCAGGAAATATGTCCCTGGACACATGAGGACTTTGAATATGACCAATGTATGATCCTGTAACTACTTGGTATCGGATTGATACCCAAATGTGTGGTATCATCCAAAACTAATGTAAAGTATCAAAGAAGAGAAGAATAAGTGATTATTACATTTTAACAGAAGTGTAGATAGAACATGTTAAAAGAAAAAGTAAGCAGATATTAACAGTAAATGAACAAGTAGATTAATAATTAATTTTCTACCCCTTGTCCTTAATAATGTGTAGAAAATAATAGGTGTATAAATGACACAATATGTTACTGCATATGTCAGCAGACTAATTAGGAGTCTTTGTTTGTTTACTTACTACTAAAAGACAAGTTGTCTAGTATGTTGACTATTTTATTTAAGGACTTTACTGCAATAAGAAACATATATTTAATGTACCCTAAGATTTTTTGTTAAAATAAAGCCAATAATGAAATTTTTTTGTGGTCCTCTTTATATTTTAGTACCGGTACCAAAATATTGGTATCGTGACAATACTAATATATATATATATATATATATTTGTCAAATTACCCATTGAATTCTAATTGTTCTGATTTCCATGCGAAAAGCTTTGATAACATTATTAGCTTTGGGAAATCCTTCATTGTTAAATCTTACTAATTAATGTTTCGAGCTGCGAGTGACTGCTTGATTGTTGTTGTTGATCTAGCACATCCTCTCTAGTTCTGTCTGTTTTTTGTTTTTTTTGGGAGAAGATGATGTCACAGCACATTTTGATGAGGCTTCTGTTAGGAATTTACACAACTTGTAACTCTTGACTTACTGTTTTCTTCTGTTCTATTGCACACTAATCTGCTGATTTCTTCTCTTTTTCCTCTCTCTGCTTGCCTTTATTTATTCTTTGTAATCAACTGAAGTGGTTGCAAAGATTTAAGGTAAGCTTTTGAAAGCTAGCCCCCTCACAAGGAAGGTGTTTTGATTTCTGAAAACATTTTAGTTTTTGTGGATTGCTGTGAAAGTGTTTTTTTTTCTTTTTGTTTTTTTGAAGGAGGAGTTTGACATTTTGCTAAATTACGCATATTAGACTTGGGATTCAGCCAAAATCAAATTTGTTTGCCATGCTAAAAGGATTTTAAATGTCCAACTAATCCTTTGAACAGTGTTTCATAGTACTTGTTTGTTCTCCTGCTATCAAATATCTCAATTTCATAACACTTGTCTTTCCCTGTAGGCCAGTTCTCAGAGCATGAAAGCTGGAGGAGGCGGACTTCCTCGCACAAACCCCCCTACACAAAAGCCCCCCAGCCCACCTGTGAGCGGGAAAGGGACCCTTGGGTATGTAACCTGTTTTTCTTCAGCTACCGGTAAATGGGTTTTTTTCGTATTCGCAGCAGGAGTGTGGCCCACCTGACTTGAAACACACAGCAGAGGAGTGTATTTTGCCATGCTAATTAAGCCAAACCTTTAAAATCTGCAGGTTTTCACTAGAGGTGGGAGTCTTTGGTCACTTCACGCTTCGATTACGATTCAGGAGCTACGATGCGATTAAAAATCGATGAATTCATTTGTGTATTGATGCAGTTATACGTTTATTTTCGTTTCACTAAATTAGCGTTTATCACTCGCAACTTTAAAAAAACAATTAATTTGGAATAAGAAACAGTTAAATTAATTCCCATGTGTTTAAATTATTGAAAATGTGTGCAAAACTGGACCATAAGTGTCCAATAGCAAAAGGGCTGGTTGGATCTTTCGGCGAGGTGTCTCGCTGCAGTCAGCCATATTTTAGAACTGTCTGCATTGCTTTATTTACAATAAATATATCGATTATTGATGTTTACTAGTTGATTCTATTATCGTCCATGTCTAAATTGAGATGCAACTAAAAAATCGATTATTATTTTTTCGTTTTATACAACCTTTATTTAACCAGATAAGAAACCCATTGAGATCAAGATCTCTTTCACAAGGGTGACCTGGCCAAGAGGTCAACAGCACATGTCACAGAGCAGTTTCAGAAAAGTAATACATTGAGACATACATTTTAAAATACATAAAAGACAACTGTAAAACAATAAAGATTTACACCTTTTCAAAACACAGGCACTGTGCAAAAGTCTCTTGCTGTTTGTCCCTCAGGATAGAACGTAAGGCTCCAAATGGAAGTAGTTCAGATAGTTTCAGTTTTGTCTGCAATGCATTCCATGCCATAGGGGCAGCAATGCCAAAAGCTCTTTTGCCAAATTCAGTCCGTACATGGGGAACAGTTAAAACATACAAATTGTTAGAACGTGATGCATAACAGCTGTTTTTTCTTTGTAACAAAGTACACAAGTATGGAGGTATTAAACCTAAAAGAGCCTTATAAATGATAGTCAGCCAATGTGTGTATCTGCGTGCACTCAATGAAGATAAGTCTGACTTCATATACAGTTGACAGTGGTGGGTGAGACTACGACAGCCAGTAACAAATCTTAGTGCTGACTGAAAAACAGTGTCCAAGGACTGGAGGCATTAAGATGAAGCACTAAAATAAAGCACGTCTCCATAATCAATTACGGGCAAGATAGTCGCTGTCACCAATTTCTTTCTGACTTTAAGAGAGAAGCAGTTTTTATATTTGTAGTGTGTCTGTTTAACTGTTGAATGTGTCTCTAATCCCAGGGGCTGTTGGCTTGTGCAACTGAACAACACTGTGTTCACTCTGGTGACCTTCCTCAGCACAAGCGCTGTTTTTGTCCGTGTGTGTGTGTGGTTTTATTTTACCTTACAATTTGTATGGTGGATTTGGACGTCACTTTTAGGGGTGTGACGAAATCTTGTGTGACTTTGTGAGACTAAAAGGTGACAATATTTGTCATTTAGAGAAAAGCTTTTTCAAGGGACACGGTCAGTTTTTTGCTTCTCCAATAGTCAAAAGCCTGTTCCTGCGCAAGGGATTGGAACCGCTCATTAGGTGTGTCGCGCAAACACCAAACAGAGCTAGTCCCTGCGTTTCCCGCCTTGCCCGTGCTCGTGGCACGGCTCGCACAGCCACTTCATTTGAGTTCCTCAACCAATGCGCCTTGTGTGTCCAAGCAGGCTAAACTGTCAATCATGGACGCAAAGACGTAACAGAAAAGCACACTGGATTGCTTCCTCTGACAGTCAGCAGCCCAGAGTTAAAACTAAACAACGGAATCATTGATACACTTGACAGCTGCAATATCAAATATGCAGAAAACTCCTGTGAAGCGCCTTTAAATTGACATTGAATTATATTTACTTTAACATTTAGAGCAGGGGTCACCAACGCGGTGCCCGCGGGCACCAGGTAGCCCGTAAGGACCAGATGAGTCGCCCGCTGGCCTGTTCTAAAAATAGCTCAAATAGCAGCACTTACCAGTGAGCTGCCTCTATTTTTTAAATTTTATTTACTTACTAGCAAGCTGGTCTCGCTTTGCTGGACATGTTTAATTCTAAGAAAGACAAAACTCAAATAGAATTTGAAAATCCAACAAAATATTTTAAAGACTTGGTCTTCACTTGTTTAAATAAATTCATTTATGTTTTTACTTTGCTTCTTAAGACTTTCAGAAAGACAATTTTAGAGAAAAAATACAACCTTAAAAATGATTTTAGGATTTTTAAACACATATACCTTTTTACCTTTTAAATTCCTTCCTCTTCTTTCCTGACAATTTAAATCAATGTTCAAGTAAATTTATTTGTTTTATTGTAAAGAATAATAAATACATTTTAATTTAATTCTTCATTTTAGCTTCTGTTTTTTCAACAAAGAATATTTGTGAAATATTTCTTCAAACTTACTATGATTAAAATTCAAAAAACATATTCTGGCAATTCTAGAAAATCTGTAGAATCAAATTTAAATCTTATTTCAAAGTCTTTTGAATTTCTTTTAAAATGTTTGTTCTGGAAAATCTAGAAGAAATACTGATTTGTCTTTTTTAGAAATACCGGTATAGCTTGGTCCAATTTGTTATATATTCTAACAAAGCGCAGATTGGATTTTAATCTATTCAAAACATGTCATCAAAATTCTAAAATTAATCTTAATCAGGAAAAAATACTAATGATGTTCCATAAATTATTTTTTTTATTTTTTCAAAAAGATTCGAATTAGCTAGTTTTTCTCTTCTTTTTTTCCGTTGAATTTTGAATTTTAAAGAGTCGAAATTGAAGATAAACTATGTTTCAAAATTTAATTTTCATTTTTTTCGTGTTTTCTCTTTTATAAAAATGTTAGTGGCTAGCTAGTTAAAATGGGATATTGTGATTTCACAAGACTGTCTTAGAAGTGATCATTTGAAAATGTTCAATTTGAAAAATGTGCACTTAGAGAAAATATAAAAATAAAGTGTTGCATATTGATATTTATCTGTTTCTATATATATTTGTTGTGAGAAATCATTAAGATGATCAGTGTTTCCACAAAGATAAATATAATTAATTATTAATAATAACATAGAGTTAAAGGTAAATTGAGCAAATTGGCTATTTCTGGCAATTTATTTAAGTGTGTATCAAACTGGTAGCCCTTCGCATTAATCAGTACCCAAGAAGTAGCTCTTGGTTTCAAAAAGGTTGGTGACCCCTGATTTAGAGTATCTCTTGTTTTTTGGTTCTCGTTAACCCGATATCGCGTATCGTCACACCCCTAGTCACCGTGTCCCGTCCCCCTAGTGACTTTCCCAGCTGTGGTGTTTGTGTATGTGTTCTCTGCAAGCAGCATGTAATCACAGCTACACCTCCATAATGGATCCCCTCTCACAGTCTTTGGCTAAAGACTGTCATCTTATTTTTAGTTACATTTTTTTCAACTTGCTCTTAGTTTTGTTTGACCCAGCTTGCCCCCACTTGGCTGCCTCATGTTTCTCACAGCACCATTTTGCCATGACAACCATGCTCAACCTTGGTGATCGGTTGTCTTGTACATGCTAGCACATGAAGCCCAGGTCTAGTGTCTATTAAGTTTTGTCCCACTTAAAATATCAAGGTTAGCCACCGTATGTTTGTTTTTGAGGGTTTTTTTCTGTGCTGTGTAGACTCGAAAATTATGTTTTCAATATCATTGAAATAAGTGGTGGATTGCACCAGTGTAGACCAGCTGCAGTCCAGTAATGCTTTTTCTATGGCAATTTCCAGAGCCTTCTTCTAATTGAAGAAAGGCTTTCAGTTGATGAGAAGTCTGTTGGCACCATCTGCTGGATTGTGTGCATAAATCTCTACACATCGACTTATGAGATGTCTTTTTCGGCTATTTTCTCCTTCGGAAAGGCTATACTTAGTGTTTATGTGTCTTTTTAGCTGATCGGCATCATTAGCATCGGAGTGAATAGCTTTAGCCTAAATGTGTTCCAGGCAGGAGAGTCCTGCATTGGCTTCGCCTGGCTGTCGCCTGGCTGTCGCCACCTGTGGATTCGCCCGAGCCAGCCCCAACATTCCACCTTTTTTTTTTTTTAAGTTTGCACTTGTTTGTTTCCTGCTCTCCCCCTTCCCTTCTCCTACAATTCTCTGTGGATGCCCCCTCCCCTCAACTCCTGACCCTCTCACAGGCGGCACTCACCATATAGGACACTTGAACCGGTGCGTCCTCCTGTTGTCCCTAACGACTACGTCTCAAGCCCGACGCGCAACATGGCGCATCCCCTGCAGAGCCCAGCACGCAATGCATCTGTTAATCAGAGGAACCGCACGTACAGGTACCCCTCTCCTTCCCAGCATGCCTCACTTATACTCCTGAACAAAACCCTTAGGCCGGGGTAATCTACAAGTCATCACATTTTGTGCTGGTGAACTTTTATTAGATTGTAAACAGAGCATCAAAATGCAAAAAGTAAGAAACAGGAGGAGAGAAAAAAGAAACTACTATGCACTTTATTGAAAACTTCATTTAAAGTAAGCAGATAAATGTATATGACCATCATCTTAAAACAAATCCAAGTCTTGTCCTGTTCTGTAAAACATCCACACTGTCATGACTTCCTGATTACCGTATTTTTCGGAGTATAAGTCGCTCCGGGGTATAAGTCGCACCGGCCGAAAATGCATAATAAAGAAGGAAAAAAACATATATAAGTCGCACTGGAGTATAAGTCGCATTTTTTGGGAAAATTTATTTGATAAAAGCCAACACCAAGAATAGACATTTGAAAGGCAATTTCAAATAAATAAAGAATAGTGAACTACAGGCTGAATAAGTGTACGTTATATGAGGCATAAATAACCAACTGAGAACGTGCCTGGTATGTTAACGTAACATATTATGGTAAGAGTCATTCAAATAACTATAACATATAGAACATGCTATACGTTTACCAAACAATCTGTCACTCCGAATCGCTAAATCCCATGAAATCTTATACGTCTAGTCTCTTACGTGAATGAGATTAATATTATTTGATATTTTACGCTAATGTGTTAATCATTTCACACATAAGTCGCTCCTGAGTATAAGTCGCACCCCCGGCCAAACTATGAAAAAAACTGAGACTTATAGTCTGAAAAATACGGTACTAGGCAACAAAGATTGGTATTTTGCACAAGCAAGACCCCTTGCTGCCGTGGTTGGACACAGTAAGACAGTGACTTTTAATTTTTACCGGACAACAAATGGCTCCTGCTTAGCTGTGAAACCGGTTGATCCCCCACCCAAATCAAGGCCCTCAGCTGACTGCAGCCCAATAACCTAACATAAGATGACATCTACGAGCGTAGGGTTTCAAGATGGAGCTTCACTTGTGCAGTCATGTTGCAGAAAGCATCTGTCTTGCCTGAGGGCCCCACACTGCAAAAAGTCTGTGTTCAAAAACAAGGAAAAAAATAAAAAATTAGGAGTATTTTATTTGAACTAAGCAAAATTATCTGCCAATAGAACAAGAAAATCCGGCTTGTCAAGACTTTCCAAAACAAGTAAAATTAGCTAACCTCAATGAACCCAAAAATACCTTAAAATAAGTATATTCTCACTATCAACAAGTGCACTTTTCTTGGTAGAAAAAAATGAGTCCTTTTTTGCTCGATATGTTGAAAAATATTCTTAAATCAATGCGCTCGGCATCATGATTTTTTTTTTCATGCTTGAAGTAAGAAATTATTACTTTTAAAAAAAGTAGTTTTATACTTGTGAGTGTTGATGACACAGCTTTGCAACAGTTGATATTCTAGTTTCAAGCATGTTTTACTCAATATAGGTCATCAAATCTCAGCAACAAGCTGTAATATCTTACTGAGATCATTTAGGACCAAAACCCTTAAAACAAGTAAAAGACTCTAACATAAAATCTGCTTAGTGAGAAGAATTATCTTATCAGACAGAAACTAAGCAAATATCACCCTTATTTGAGATATTTCATCTTACTTAGGTTTGATCTTTTGCAGTGCAGTCTGTTTTGATATATTTTCTTTCTATCCTGTTTGTAATGCCAAACATGTTTTAGTATGTTAAACAATGTCCTCAGACTAGACTAAGCTGACGATGACAGAGAAGTGACCTTGTTTATCGCACGTCGATATATACAAGGCTCTGGACAGATAACGGTGATGATGTCAAAAACCAGTTCCCTACCAACACAATATCCTTGAGCTTTTTGGAACTGTTTGGACTGCGTATGTGTTTGATGGCCTTTTATCTAGTTTTATGACCTTGTTTAAGCCACACTAACATTCGATACTGGCGTCTCTCAGCAGGAAAACGCTGCACAATCTTTACATAGCAAGCCGAAATCTGGTGCACAACCTGTAGCTCTATAAAGCCTTTGCCGTCCTGACAGTGTGAATGTGACAAATGATCTTAAACTTGTGATCACCTGAAGCCCAGATGTCGACTCTGCATCATTTTTTTCCTGCTCGTGGTTTTTTTGTTCACATTTTGATGCTCTACTTACCATCTGGTATAAAGAGTTTTGTTCAAGAGTGTAGGTCTACAACGCAGCTATTGTTCCTCTACCTCCTCCCCTTTCGTCTTCTATCTTGCACTTAAACTTGACCTGCCACTGAACAATCCTTATTTGGAGTTATCACTTAACTGTCTCCTATTAATTCCTAACCCGGTGAATGCCCAGACTGGTACAGTCTACACAGAAATAAGGGCCATGGAAGACACTAGTAATGTTGATCATAGTCGCCGTAATAACTTGTCCCACTGGACAAAACTACTATCATCAAAGTTTGTCCATATGTTCCACCTAATACAGAACAGATTCCAAACCAGCCATCGCTTTTGAATATTTTGAGAGCCAAAACGGATCAGGTAGCTTATATGCTGCTTAGCGTCCATCCTCTTCATCTCACTTCACCTCTGCTTCCTGCCCATCATGTATTGTCTGTGTATGGTCGCCTTGCCATGTGTCTTTGTCAGGGGGCTCTGTATCATTTCAGAACTACAACAGCCGACACACAATGCTGAAAAGATGGCAGCACATTCAGTGTGTTTCTCTGAGATGTTTGGTGTGGAACCTAGTAATGCACCAAAAAGACAAACTGACACTGCTTCAATGAGTCAAGCAGAAGTTGGACTGTGGCGGGTGGGAGGGTGAATGTTACGCATGTACGTGCTGACCTGTTTGCTAACCCACCATCAGCAGTGGCAGCAGCGGAGGCAGCCATCCTAGCAGCAGTCGCAGCAGCAGCCGGGAGAACAGTGGCAGCGGCAGCGTGGGAGTGCCGATAGCTGTGCCCACCCCAGCCCCGCCTACCGCCTTTCCAGGTACTACTGATGTTTGTTTCTAAACGTTATGCTTCTGCTCACTCTTGGTACTAAAAGGTAGAACAGCTGCGAATGATCCCGGAGTATTGTAGAACTTTCCCCCTCTCCCTCACTTTTCTTTTCTCCTCTTCTTTCTTTCCCTCGCCTTTTTCCCCACACTCCCTCAGCCCCTCCTGCCCCATCCAACACACCTAAGCAAACACCCGACGCGACCCCCATGCCCCTTGTTTGTGACGGCCCCCATCAGGCCTCTAACTCGCCTGTTGAGATCCCGCATGTACCCCCACCCCCTCCCCAGCTCCCCAATTCTACAGCCCCCACTGGCACAGGAACCGCCCCTTGTGGCAACCCTGCACAATGTGAGTAAGTCGAGAAAAACCCAGCCACTCATCTGCTCATCTCGGACTGGTTTTGTGCTCCATATGCAGACATGTGAGCTCCACATTTGACCAGAATGTTCATGTTTTTATTTGTAGAAGCTGTGTGGAATATTGCATGCATGGATAATGGCGCCACTGTCGCCATAATCCTACTGCTTATTTTCATCCTTCAGTTATTGTCACCTGTTTTGTCATTAGGGGTGGGCGATACTGCAAATTCTAGTATCAATGCGATACTAAGCCAACATTGCCAATACCAATTATTTTGTACTCAGCCGTTTACGTTTTGAGGTACAAACGCGCACTCTAAAATTAAGAAAAAACACAATTTTGGTTCCTAAATGCAAGACTGGCTCTAAGGGTGTAACGGTACACAAAAATTTCGGTTCGGTACATACCTCGGTTTAGAGGTCACGGTTCGGTTCATTTTTGGTACAGTAAGAAAACAAGAAAATATAATTTTTTTGGTTATTTATTTACCAAATTTTCAAAATCTTCCACCAAAAATATTTTTCTTAGAGGAATATTTGATGTGAGGTAATGGGAACCTTGGATAGGTCAATAATTCATAATATTGATTTTGATTCAATATTATGTTTTGAGCAATGACAGTTTGAAAGAAAAAAAAACAGCTTTGTTTTATTAGTCAACATTGCAACTTTTTCTAAATTACATTTAACCTTTAAGCTTTTTTATTTCACTTTTGTTATGTTTTTGTTTATTTTAATAGTATTTTTAGAATGTGCCGTGGGCCTTTAAAACATTAGCTGTGGGCCGCAAATGGCCTCCGGGGCACACTTTTGACACCCCTGCTATAGATAATAAAACATTAAATGTGATAAATCTATGGATAAAAAGCAGAGCCTGGCGACGCATGCGCGTTTATCATAACTCTCTCTCTCTCTCTGTCTCTGCCCCTCCCTCACCAATGCTGCTGCACGCACAATTTGTTTTGTTTTTAACCCCTTCTTAACCCTGAACGTACATTGAAAATACACGCAACCCTAACTCAAAATGCCGGACATTCGAGGCATTTAAGAAACTCCGCCCTGACAGCTCCGCAAAAGAGGTGAAAAGAGGGCGTATGGTCAGTCTATCCTAGCCCGTTAGCTGCTAGCATGCCGTGTGTTGTGCCTCGGTGTTTACACAACGTGCGGTACGCTACTTAATATGTCCGTGTGCAAACTCGTTTGGTACACCTCCAAACCGAACCGAAACCCCCATACCGAAACGGTTCAATGCAAATACACGTACCGTTACACCCTTTAACTGGCTCAATATCTGGTTATAGCATGTGCATGCCATGTAGAAATACACTGTGCTCAATATTGGCTGTACTTATCTGAACCGCTCGTATTATAACATTTACATGGACGTTCAAGGAGGTGGTAGTTTGTTACAGCACAACAGTGGCCACTGTCAGCTGTAACTACGCCAAAACATCAACAAACTCTACTTTCTTCTCCGCGCACACAGTCAGGACCAGGGCTCATGTTATGTTCACAGCCTCTCAGACAGTTGGAAATGACCAAATCCTGCGACCCCGAGAGGGACAAGCGGTAGAAGATGGATGGATTTACACTGCACACATTTTATCACTGCATTTTAGGTCCTTCATGTGTTGTGTGTACAGTATGAGTGACGTAAGTGTTGAATTAGCTATGCTTTTAGATGTAGTTTCCGACTTACACTAGAACTACTTTCATCAGTCTTAGTGCAAAACTCATTTGTAGCTCCAAGAACACCTGTATAATCAGAATAAATCACACAAGACAAATATTTTAGGCGTACAAATGTTTTATTTACATGCATATTTGTAAGCAATTTATCAATGTATACAGTAAATACACCAATATAAAAACTAATTCCATCCATCCATCCATCTTCTTCCGCTTATCCGAGGTCGGGTCACGGGGGCAGCAGCCTAAGCAGGGAAGCCCATACTTTCCTCTCCACAGCCACTTGGTCCAGCTCCTCCCGGGGGATCCCGAGGCGTTCCCAGGCCAGCCGGGAGACATAGTCTTCCCAACGTGTCCTGGGTCTTCCCTGTGGCCTCCAACCAGTCGGACGTGCCCTAAACACCTCCCTAGGGAGGCGTTCGGGTGGCATCCCGAGCAGATGCCCGAACCACCTCATCGGGCTCCTCTCCATGTGTAGGAGCAGCGGCTTTACTTTGAGCTCCTCCCGGATGGCAGACCTTCTCACCCTATCTCTAAGGGAGAGACCCGCCACCCGAAGGAGGAAACTCATTTGGGCCGCTTGTACCCGTGATCTTGTCCTTTCGGTCATAACCCAAAGCTCATGACCATAGGTGAGGATGGAAACGTAGCTCGACCGGTAAATTGAGAGCTTTGCCTTCCGGCTCAGCTCCTTCTTCACCACAACTGATCGATACAGCGTCCGCATTACTGAAGACGCCGCACCGATCCGCCTGTCGATATCACAATCCACTCTTCCCTCACTCGTGAACAAGACTCCGAGGTACTCCTCCCCAACCCGCAGATGGCACTCCACCCTTTTCCGGGCGAGAACCATGGACTCGGACTTGGAGGTGCTGATTCACATCCCAGTGGCTTCACACTCGGCTGCGAACCGATCCAGTGAGAGCTGAAGATCCTGGCCAGATGAAGCCATCAGGACCACATCATCTGCAAAAAGCAGAGACCTAATCCTGCAGCCACCAAACCAGATCCCCTGAGCACCCTGACTGCACCTAGAAATTATGTCCATAAAAGTTACGAACAGAATGGGTGACAAAGGGCAGCCTTGGCGGAGTCCAACCCTCACTGGAAACTGGTCCGACTTGCTGCCGGCAATGCGGACCAAGTTCTGACACTGATCGGACAGGGAGCGGACCGCCACAATCTAATTATTGTTACTTATTCACTGACTTTGTGTGACAATATGAACAAAAAATAAACATGGACGTCAACTTCAAATTTTTGATCTCATCATGATGGCATCAATCCAATATTGATTCCAGTCTGCCCACCCCTACTTGCCATGGTGGTTTATTGCGCATGAGCATTAGAATTCAGCCATTTTGCGCTTGTGTTCACCTCCATTGCTGTTCTTTTCTTGTTTGTTTATATTTGCAAAGTCCAGATGAGCTCAAAGTCCCTGCAAGGAAGTGCTCTGAGTTTGCTCTGCTGCCTCCTGGTGGCATCTCCTTGCAGGTGCGCCTCAGTTTTACAGCATGAACCGCACGGTGCAGCCGCCTCAGAACGCCCATGTGGGGGGATCACTGCCTTACCGTCGGCCCTCATCTGTCACTGGCCAGCCCAACATGGCACCCAACCAGAACCAGCTCAATGGGGGGCCACACTTTGCCCAGAACCAAGGTATGACATGTATTCTTCATGTAATATTTACTATATTATCAATTTTGAGGTTTTATTTTTGGTTCTAATGGGTTCCAGCCTCTGTCAAAAAAGTCAATCTCTTTTATTTGTGCTCATCCACCCGCCATCATGAACAGCACAATGTGTCCTACTGGCCTCCATTCCTTTGTTTTTAGAAAATGAAACCGTTGGTTCTAGTGAGAATACAACTTTTGTGCTTCAGCACGCTCAGCCCCCTCCATCTCTGTATCAACATTGTTTTGGCACTTGCAGGCCCACTTGCGCCCCCTCCCCCTTCCATGCAGATCACCCCCCAGCTCCCCCTGATGGGCTTTGTG